>NC_064626.1:703860664-704173581 GCF_023864275.1 Schistocerca cancellata
GAGAAACAGAAAAAGCGGCACCGCCAGATGAAGGAAAGCATGAATAGCGCACCTCCCCGCAGCGAGAAATATAATTGTTAGTGCCGGCGTGAACGTGTTAAACAAGTCCACGTCCGGTTTCATTGCCCATCGAATACAAGATCATGTTCTGGGAAAAATGTTCAAATGTGTGTGAAATCTTATGGGACTTAACTGCTAAGGTCATCAGTCCCTAAGGACAAACACACACAGAACCCATGCCCGAGGGAGGACTCGAACCTCCGCCGGAACCAGCCGCACAGTCCATGACTGCAGTGCCCTTGACCGCTCGGTTAATACCGCGCGGCCATGTTCTACCACCAGGCTGGGAAGGTGGCGCAATACTTGACACGCAGGACATGTGTTCAGGCCGACGATTGTTTGCATCCCCTTTCGCTATCATTAAAAACAATAGTCTGCGGTCACTGCAGTGACTTCGTGCTCTAGCTTGCCAATTGAACAAATAGTCTGAGGATTCAAAATAGGAATTAGCAAAGAAGAGAAGTAACACAATGAATATCCACCTCTGCAGCGGAATGTGCGCTATTTCCAAACTCCCTGGTAGATCAAAACTCTGTCTAAGACCGAAAAGTGCTCCTGGAGCCTTACGAGAGCGCGTAGTGAATCGGCACAAAATTTTAATCTCCAGGAAGTTATTGAAAATATTTTGAGCCCTACTTGACTTTCTTACATGGAAAAGCAAATGGAGAGAGACAGACATAGTCACTTTAAGAAAGGAAAGAAAAAAATGATTCTCAAACTGTTGGGTCATAATAAAACGAGATAGGTTAGGAAGAAGCCAACGGAATTGCCGCAGGGGTAACACCGGTTCCCGTCAGATCAGCGAAGTTCAGCGCTGTCGGGCTGGGCTAGCACTTGGATGGGTGACCGTCAGGTCTGTCAAGTGCTGTTGGCTAGCGGGGTGTGCTCAACCCTTGTGAGGCAAACTGAGGAGCTACTTCATTGAGAAGTAGCGGCTCCGGTCTCGCAAACTGACATACGACCGGGAGAGCGGTGTGCTGATCACACGCCCCTCCGTATTCCCATCCAGTGACGCCTGTGTGCTGAGGATGACACGGCGGCCAGTCGGTACCGTTGGGCCTTCCAAGGCCTGTTGGGACAGAGTTTAGTTTTTAATTTAGTAGGTTAGGAAGAATTGGCCGGAAACGTAGACAAGTGTAATGAGATGAACCAAGATTCTCCCAAATGCGAGTTGCCTACCGTAATTAGCCTACAATGGTAGAAGTACGAGACTAGTGTAAGCAGGCAAGGGAATTCAGATGTGCTCGTCACCAAACCGACTTCAGTTTGCAGAGGTTTTCTTCGAGGTGAATGCTAGGAAGTTTACTACAATTAACCCACAGTTTTAGATAACACTGAAAATTCTTTGCTGCTAAATGCTAGTTCAATAGAAAAAATGAGGGTGTGCTGAACGAACAAATTTTATTATTTTTTGTGGTACGTCTTCTAAAACATAGCAAATGATTAAGGCAACTTGAGAGAAAGGACAGAGTGGAAATTCATTTAAGGGACTGAGTGTCTTTGTCATTTACGTCTCAGTCAGAGTGCTATGTTACATTATTACTTCTCCTAATGATATTCATGAATTTTAAAGAGGACAATTGCTTAAAATGTTTGCTTATTAACATTTATTTACGTCAAGTACAATGACAGTTGTTTACCAAGCAAAATAAGATGATTTCGTATTAAGAAGGCGTGAGCTGATCTTTCTTCGACTTGCCTATGACATCTAAAGGAAAAACTATGATATTTTTCCTTCGTTTAGTACGTGTAAGAAATTTGCGGAAGAACTAGCATGTTCGTTTTGAAAGAACAGAGAAAGCTGCACTGATAGTAAGTTGCATGTAAAAATGAAAATAGGAGAAAAAGAAACGGTTACTTGACGTTCTCAAGTTGCCGTGTGCTACGTAAATAGCTGCAAAAATTCTGATATTTGAACTCTAGCACTAAAATTTAATTACATTGGTCTATTTATATGCAAAATATTGCTGAAACCCATCAATCTGACTGCTGCAGTCAATACGTAATTTAGATCTCCCACAGACAGTTATCACGTCTCATTTTTGCCAGATTGCAAACGCAAACCAAAGTTCACTTAGCGAAGATCCTCTTAGTATGCTGCAATAAGAAGATAAGTAAGGATATCAACAGCCCACAGTTTGACTTTGCATAATATTACTATTGCCTTCATCTCATCCGAGGACCGGCTCAAAAAGCGAGATATAAGGAGATACTACCGAAAGGAATAGTAGTGGCCGCTGACCAACTGATTATTTTGTAATCCGAAAGTAGTTGCGATTTCTTTGATTCATACACACAAAGCTTTCCATAGAAAAAAAGCAACGTTAAATTTAACAAAAATTAAAAATTAAAAAGTATAGCCTGGTAGTCTCTAGAGGATTAATTAATTTCATTAAGTACGTATTTACACCGGGCATTTAGGATACTCCGACTGAACCCTGTGCGAATGTGAAAGATATTATTTATAAAATACTTATTTGAGCAAACAGATGAAAGAAACATTGAGACAGTAGTCTTTCATCCATTTGTAGCGAAATTACAATCAACGTTCAACAAATATTATCAGTTATATAGAATAGAGAATGGGGAAAGAGAGGGAAGGGTTAGGTGAGAATTCGAAACTTCCAGCCCCACAGAGCGTTGTGGTAATTCAATGGTGAAAATGGAAAATTTGTGCCGGACCGAGACTCAAACCCGGATTTACCGCTTCTTATGAGCGGTTGCCTCAACCGCTTTGCCTTTCAACTTTCCCCACTACAATACCACAATGCTCTGTGCGGTTGGAAGGCACGAATTCCCACTCATCCTTTCCCTTTCTTTCTCCATTCCCTGTTTCATACTAATGTAAGCACCAGCCGCGTCATCAGGCGTGGTGTCTGTTCCGTCAGACGTGTCCGAGAGAACAGACACCACTCAAACAAATTCGAATACATAAATATACTGAGGATTACATCCGAAAATTAAATACATAGTGAGTGAGTAGATTTCCGTGAGGCATTTTAGGACTAATTCCATGTCCCTGGAGTATGTTAACAGCAGCTAGACCCAGAAGTACGTAGAGTTTCTGGAAGTGAAAATCTATGCCCATTGAAACATTCAGCCCTTTATTCACAAAAGCATATAATTTTGCGAGAGCTCTGTGGAGCGCACGATACTCTGGTCGAGGTAGAAATGCGCAAAAGTTTTCCAAAAGTTTCCATGGACACAATTAGTTTGCTATCTCTGAGTAATGATAAGAACAAGATTAGTGAAGTAATATTTTTCAAAATTTAAATTTGTGCTTATTTGCAAATCAACTCCGACCCTGTACCTAGGAATATATATATATATGGTGTGCCATAATATGATCAAACTAAAGTATTAAGAGTTCTATAAGCCGTAAACAGTTTTTCAAAGATACGTTAACTGCTGGGCGCAGATGGAGCATTGTATTTCTGAATAGACGCGATCTGTTTGTACGTTTCTTGAGATGGCTGTATGAAATATCCCGTGATATGGTCTAAAATGTGTAAATCGAGCTCCCTTAGGCATACTGTATTTTAAATGTCCAATGACAAGAGTAGTTTGGCTTATTCTGAATTTTATCCAAAAAATAAAGGAACTCTATCCTAGAAGCAATGTGCCAAATTTCAGTAAAGGTTCACGAAACGTTATTTCGCCCATAGGAAAAGCTACGAAGTAGAAGGTCTCTAGTTCAGGCAATCTAAGCCTGTCAAAGCCCAACAAGGAGATCCAGACCCCAGCGATAACCACGTGGGCTGGCGATGAGGCCAGCCAGCCAGCAGTGGCAGGCACTCACCTGGAATGCCATGGCGTGTATCTGCTGTGATGGGTGGAGCGGTGCGACTGATGCCGACTGCCCGTCGGCGCCTGCTTATATACTCCAGATGCGCCGGCCCCCACCCGACGCCTCGCCGTCTGTTCTTCACGGAGCGATCTTTAAAATACATCCTTGCCTTGTAAAGCAAGTGCTGTGACGCAACCACGGAGGCTAATATCTAGGTCGTGGCATCTGCCACACCTCTAAATCTCGACGAACCGATGGATAATTGGCTCCACTTTTTTCCCGTTCCACGTAATTGTGCCGATGTGAACAATGAAAATCGTTCTACTATCGGGTGCGGATTTTTAACGAAATATTGGTTTCGCTGCTTTATTCCGGGACATGGGACAGGAGGAAGTTTGTAGATATGGGTCAAAAACTCAAAGGCGGTGATGCAACGTAGTATGCTTGATGAGCTGCAATTAGAAAGATGCACCAACTGCTGCAGGGTTGAATCCAGCGTACGTTACCTGAAGGGAAAGCAACACGTTACAGAGTTCGTGTCTGCCCACTTAATCAATGCTGAGCCGCAACACGAGTTAGCAGGTTAGCCATTTGTAATTGTCTTATAATGAACTAAAATTTGTCGCAGCGAATAGAGGACGTACTTTTTCACATAACACAGATCGTCACTGAATAACAAAGCAAGCAAAAGTTCACGTGAATTAATGAACACAAGGAAAAAATAGAAAACTATAAGCACAGTTATTGGCATTCGCCGAGTTCCAAGACAAAGTTCTCTCATTTTGCGACTTCTAGAGCATTTTTAATTCATTCCCGTCACAGCTACTACAAATGAACTAGAATCTATCGCAACGAATTAGTGATTTTTTTTTCTTCACAAGAAAGAACAGTGTAATCTATCGTCTCTGAATAACAAAGCAAATAAGAGTTTACGTATACTGAACAAAAGGAAACAATAAGAAAACTATAAGCGTGATGCTTGGCATACATCGAATTGTATGACACAGTTCTCCTCGCATTTTGTGGCTTTAGTACACGTTTCAATCGTTCCCGTCACAGTTATTACAGATGCTACTGGCAAATAGCATTATTACGTTTATAAAAAAACTATGTTCTTCTTCTTTTTAATATTACGACTTTCATCGAACACACTGACCTATACCAGCGTCTTGGTCTCGAACTTGCCTCGGATTTTCCTGAAACGTTGTAAAGCAGGTTTTGGAATTTTCAGAACTTTTTTTGTTTGAGTTTGCAGGTTTCGTGTTACTGACAGCGTACCTAGTTATCCGTAGTATTGCTGATTTTGATGCTCTGGTGAAAATTGTTAGCTATCCGAAGAACTTAATTTTCTTAAGCTCTACCAATCCTTAGATTTAGCATTCAGATCGACTCAACAACAGAGGCATAGTCCTCTTTTAGACTTACATGTGGCTCGCTTTCGTCATTTCCTCTTGCGATCACGTTTCGTTTCACCTGGTAAGTATTATTTTAATGACCACGCTGTTTAGCTCTCGAAAACCTCAAACCACACACACACACACTTCACCATAAACGTAGTAGAGATACTGGAAAGAAGAAGGTGTGTCATATAAATTTGCAAAACCATGCTTTCTGTGATGACGTGGCATGTCTGGAGGTTCAGTTCTCTCAAATTGCCTTTTTTCATCATAGCAACCCTATAAATCAATGGTGGAGTGGAGCTGAGAAATCCGGACCAGGACTGCATGACAATGTTCCTAAAACATACAAGCAAGATATCTAGGGTAGAAGTAGGAAGCATAGAAAAGATTTTCCAAATATTTAGACCGACAGATTTAAGGCCGCCTATTTATATCAACACACAATTTCAAAATTTGCAGGTATGTGTACATCTATTACACAGAAATAAGCTACTTAGGTAGAACACACTGAAAGCAATCCTCAACAAAAGTCTGCCAATCATTATTCAAAAGCGCTCCTGAGCATCCGATGGCAAAGAAATATCCTTACACAAAGTGGCCACAAGTTTGGAGATTTGTCCAGACAAAGATTGCACCTACGCATGTAAGAGCTATGTGGCTATATGTCATCACCGAAACCTAAGCAACTCTTGGTGAGAAATAGAAAATCAAACTAGCCTATTTAGTCTTTTGCGTAGTGTCCAGTGCTGAAGCGAATCTGTATCACATTCACCTACACAAGAAAACGATTAATATTGGGAAATGGGTATCAAAAAAAGCTATTATTAGGTGATACGCCATAAATAAGATAATAGTTGACCAATTTTTGCGATCAGATCTGAAATTTTTCGCTGACGCTAAACACAATGCATCTGCCTGGCTTCTTGGACAGTTGACATTTTTTTCTCGCCATACTCAAGGGCAGTGGTATACAGGAAGTCACCAACTACTTGTCATTGCAACACTGGAGCTTTAAATATCATCTGGGAATCAGAAAGGAACCGTCAGTGCACAATTATCTACGAATGATTCTCGAGACAGATCAAGAAAGGGAAATGACGACAAGGAGTGTGCATTAGTCAGCCCTAAGACGTCTGAGAAAATATTTTTAAGATAAAAAAAGAATAAAAGTGCAGATTGCTTTGAGGCTATGTTGAGACTCTAACAGAGACATATCGTGTTTGGTGTAACTTTGTATTCTTTTATCTTTTTTAAAAAAAATTATTGTTATTATTGTAAGTGTAAGAGAATATAATGATATGTTTGGCATAAGCACAAATATCCACAAACGTTTGTAAAAAACTGTAATTCTTATTTTAGTTCAATAAGAGATTTAGTTTAAAAATGGTTATGAACTATACAGGATTAGAATCAGCGACCTCTATATCAAGCACCTTGGATCGTCGCTATCAATATCCCATCTAAAGAAGCAGCGTATTTTACTTCCTGACTGAAATGTTTATCTCAGCTAATAATTGTAAACCAAAAAATAACTGCAAAATGAATAATAAGCACCGATCAGTTCTGGGCACGAAAGTGAATGCCTGTATTTGGAGACCAGTACTCTGACGTAAAGCAGTACGTAAACAGTGTAATATAAAATAAAATTTTCGTAGAAGGTATTTCTACTACTGATAAGATTTATTAATGGTCTCACAACGGATCAAGAAAGAGCTGTTGACAGCAAAGCAGGGACGGTACGATAACATTAGAAGACTACAGTGTTCTCATACTTCTTTGACACATTACTGTTTTCGAAACAAAATCTGTAGACAAATGAGGCTTCGAAGTTACAACAAAAGTTCTATAGTCAGTCCTGAGCTAAAAGAAGAAAGAACAGTAGTAAATTTAATGCAGGAAAGCGACTTAATGGAATGATACGTAGACGCTCTACAAAGTCTCCCTCTTCTCGCACAGGCTTGCGCGTTTTACTTCCTAAGAAAATGCCAAGCATAGCAGATTATGAAACCTGCAAGAAATTCCGCAGTCAGCAAAGAAATATAGTTTGTCTGCATAAATACACTATAACTATGATTTGTACTATATCTCTGACTTTATCGGAGAACGAAACTAATACACCAATTCACGGTTCCCAGCCAAGAGAAATATTTAATAACGTGTGATGTCTCTATGAGATTGATCAGGAGTCGCTAGAAGGACATGGAAGTGAATGCTACCCAAACAACGCGCTTTTGCTATTATTTCGCCTCGAATGATTTTTGGATCAAGATTCCATTCAAATGTAAAATTGTTTGTTCTATAGTGTTTCACTACGCCTTCTCCATAAGAATACAGTTTACCAGTAAAAATATTAGACATACGCACAAAGAAAAAAATTGCACAGCCTGACTGAAATGTTTATCTGAGCTATAACATGGAGATATTTAGTTTACCTGTCAACATACAACACTAACCAGACAAAGATGGTCTCAAAAGAAGTCATCGTGCCACACAATAATCAGCTATCGTTATACGTAAAAAGCATCTAATGTATATATGTGATATAAAGAAACTACAAGGAACATGCAAGTTATACACTGAGGCGACAAAAGTCGTGGAACAGCGATATACATATATGCATAAGGCGGTAGTATCGCGTGTACAACATATAAAAGGACAATGCATTGGCGGAGCTGTCTTTTGTACACAGGTTATTCATGTGAAAGTGTTTCCAACGTGATTACGGCTGCACGGCGGGAATTAACAGACTTTGTAGGCGGAATGGTAGTTGGAGCTAGACGCACTGGACATTCCATTTTGGAAATCGTTAGGGAATTCAATATTCCGAGATCCACTATGTCAAAGAGTGCACAGAATATGAAACTGCAGGAATTTCCTGTCAACTCGGATATTTGGCGACAGTCTTCACTTAACAACCGAGAGCGTCAGTTTTGCGTAAACTTGTCAGTGCTAAGAGACAAGCAACGCAGTAATCAGTGTGGGACGTGTGTCGAACGCATCTGTAAAGACAGTGCGGCGAAATTTGCCATTACTGGGCTATGGTAGCATTCGACCAACGCGAGTGCCTTTGATAACAGCACGACATCACCTGCAGCGCATCTTCCGGGCTCGTGACAGTATCTGTTGGACTCGAGACGACTCGAAAGCGTGGCATAGTCAGATGAGTCCCAATTTCAGTTGATAAGAATTGATGACAGGGTTCAAGTGTGGCGCAGACCCTACAAGCCACTTATCTACAAGGCACTGTGCAAGATGGCGGTGGCCCCATTATGATGTGGGCTGTGTTTACGTGGAGTGGACTGCGTCCTGTGGTCTAACTGAACCAATAATTGACTGGAAGTGGTTACTTGGAGACCATTTGCAGCCATTCATGGACTTCAAGTGCCCAAATAAATATGGACCTTTTTTTATGGCAATTTGCCTTGTTACTAGGCCACAACTGTTTGCGATTAGTTTGAACAACATTCTGAACAGTTCGAACGAATGATTTGACCGCCTACATCGCCCGACATAAGTCCCATCAAACATGTGTGGGACGTAATCGGAAGGTCATCTCGTGGACAAAATCCTACACCGGCAACACTTTAGCAATTACGGGCGACTATAGAGGCAGCGTAGTTCAATATTTCTGGGGAGGGGGCAGAGGGGGGGGGGGGGGGCTTCCAGCTACTTGTTGACTTCATGCCACATCGAGATGCTGCACTAAGGTGGGAAAAATGAGGTACGATATGATATTAGGAGGTATTCCATGACAATTATGACTTCAATGTATGAGGCGATCACTAAATTTCAGTTCGAAGACCGGTATATCTGTCAGTCAAAAGCACCGTGAGCATTGGGGAAATTATCTCATCGAAGCACTGGGTCGAAGATATCAATTTGGTAAAACACTGTGTCCTGCTGCATGACGAAGTTCATAACTGTCTGCTGCATATCCTCTTCCAACAGGAATCGTCAACCTTCAAGGCCTTTCTTAAGGTACCGAAGAGGTGGTAACCGAATCCGGAAAGATCAGGACTTGGGCAGGTGCTCGACGGTCTCCAAATTGCCCGTAATGGATAAGGCTGCCCTCTCAGATCGCTCAGCGCCTTATGTCGAACGGCGACAGCACGTAACTTGGCGCACCATTCCACAACAGTGATTTTCGAGGGACTTGCTGCTCCAGATACATTCGTTTTTTCCCGATGGATGTCTGCCGGCGTTTGTCCTTTGGCAGGCGTAAATGAACAACAGCGCGTTGGCCCTGTTTGGATTCATTTGGGAATAATCCCTTGCCTATATGTATGTGCATATATACCCGCGTGGGAGCGCTACGTTACTTACACGCTACTGCAATGCCCTCAAAGGTCAACTTTTTGGCAGCTCTTTGCATATATAATTCTGCAGTCCCATTGAGACCGATGAACGCGAGGACAGCAAAAACTTTGTTTTGATGGACTGAGGAAGCTGTGTTGATAATTATTCATTTATATCAATACTTCACAGAGCCACGTTACGTGGTGTGGCAGAGCGTACTTCTGGTACCACCATCTGTTCACGTGTTGTGTGTTCCATTCGCGAATGGCGCGTAGGAAGAATGACTTTCGGTAAACTTCCGTATTAGCTCCAATATCTCGTTGTGACCATTTCACGAGACGCATATTGGAGGAAGTAACATGCTGTCCAACTCTTCCCGGAAAGTACTGTCTCTTAATTACAGTAGTAAACATCTCTGTGATGTAAAACGCATCTATTGTAACATCTGCCACAGGAGTTCGTTGGGCATCTCCGTATCGCTCTCGCCCACCCTAAATGATCACCTGACGAAATGCACCGCTCTTCGTTGGCTCTTCTCTATCTCTTCTATTAATCCAAACTGGTAAGAGACCCAGACTGATGAGAAATTCTCAAGAAGAGGTAGAAAAAGTCTTCTGTAAGCAACTTCCGTCGTGGATGAATTACATTGCCTTACAATTCTCAAAATGGATCTCAGCATGGCGTCTACCTTTTGTTTTACGAGGTGCATTCAAGTTTCTCCGGACTGGAAAGAGATAGAAACATGCGCATTGTTTTAAAATGAGGCCGCGTTCATTGTCAATACGTCCCAGAGATGGCAGCACCGTACGGCAGATGGAATTTTACCGCCAGCGGCGAGAATGAGAACTGTTTTAAATACTTAAAATGGCGACGTTTTCCTTACTTGGACAGCGTGCAATCATTCGTTTTCTGAATTTGCGTGGTGTGAAACCAATTGAAATTTATTGACAGTTGAAGGAGACATGTGGTGATGGAGTTATGGATGTGCCGAAAGTGCGTTTGTGGGTGCGACAGTTTAATGAAGACAGAACATCGTGTGACAACAAACCGAAACAACCTCGGGCTCGCACAAGCCGGTCTGACGACATGATCGAGAAAGTGGAGAGAATTGTTTTGGGGGATCGCCTCCAGAGTTGGCATTTCTGTGGGTTCTGTGCACACAATCCTGCATGACGACCTGAAAATACGAAAAGTGTCATCCAGGTGGGTGCCACGAATGCTGACGGACGACCACATGGCTGCCCGTGTGACATGTTGCCAAGCAATGTTGACGCGCAACAACAGCATGAATGGGACTTCCTTTTCGTCAGTTGTGACAATGGATGAGACGTGGATGCCATTTTTCAATCCAGAAACAAAGCGCCAGTCAGCTCAATGGAAGCACACAGATTCACCGCCACAAAAAAAATTTCAGGTAACCGCCAGTGCTGAAAAAATGATGGTGTCCATGTTCTGGGACAGCGAGGGCGTAATCCTTACTCATTGCGTTCCAAAGGGCCCTACGGTAACAGGTGCATTCTACGAAAATGTTTTGAAGAACAAATTTTCCTGCACTGCAACAAAAACGTCCGGGAAGGGCTGCGCGTGTGCTGTTTCACCAAGACAACGCACCCGCACATCGAGCTAACGTTACGCAACAGTTTCTTCATGATAACAACTTTGAAGTGATTCCTCATGCTCCTTACTCACCTGACCTGGCTTCTAGTGACTTTTGGCTTTTTCCAACAATGAAAGACACTCTCCGTGGCCGCACATTCACCAGCCGTGTTGCTATTGCCTCAGCGATTTTCCAGTGGTCAAAACAGACTCCTAAAGAAGCCTTCGCCGCTGCCATGGAATCATGGCGTCAGCGTTGTGAAAAATGTGTACGTCTGCAGGGCGATTACGTCGAGAAGTAACGCCAGTTTCATCGATTTCGGGTGAGTAGTTAATTAGAAAAAAATCGGAGGCCTTAGAACTTGAATGCACCTCGTATGTGGTCACTCCACTTCAGGCTGCTTCGAATGGCTACTCCTTGGTATTTTATGGTAGTTTCTGTTTTCAGTAATTTGTCACCGCGAGTGTACATAATAGCACAGCTGTTGATTTTTTCACCTGTTTATGCGCAGTACGTTACGTTTATTCACGTTCAGATTCACTACCAGTGCAAGCACCCATCATCAGTCCTCTGCGGGTCTTCCTTAAAGCATTGCATGCATGTTTGTGTATGTGAGATATTCGTGTCAAGCGCTCGATATGCAAAAGAAATCTGTATATGTGAATGTGCATTTATTTCGATACATTTAATTTTTTCTTGTGTCTTTTATGAAATAATCTGAATTGTGAGATTAGAGTAATAATTTTATCGTATTGTGACCAGTGACGGTAATTAACGAGTTACACTTCTAGAAATACCAGAAGTCATACCATCTTTTTTTTTTTTTTGACAAATTAAACTCTCTGACTTCATTTTTTCCTTGAGCATATTAGCGCCTTCTTCTTGTCTATTCGTGAGCTGTGAACATGTAAGTGGCAATCTCCTGTTATTAGGATGTAATGGATTATATTGTAATCTTAATGCAGGTTGTATTTTATTTCAAAACTCTTTAACCTTCCTAGTTTCCTCTGTAATGAACACAATTTTATTTGTGTTTCTCAATATGCACAGTGGTCACATCGGAAAGACTGAGGGCGGATTATTCGGGGTATAAAGAGGGGGCAGTGTTCTTTCGTTAATTATTCCTAATTACAAAGCAGAACCATCCTGAGATTTATTTGACGATCGTTTCCTTACTTTCGCGTACATTTTCACATAAGAAATTTGTCATACTGATCGGACATCCATCACGAACAATGACGTCGTCAGTCGCCTCAGTGATGCAATGTTCACAGCCCAACAATTCATTTGTATCTTTGACAATGAATTATTTCGTAACTGCATGTTGACTCATAAACGTTCGGTATTTTACAGCTTTTTTGCTAAATGGAGACAAACTTTTGTTCATCGTCTTTGGAGCTTCCTCTCTCTCTTCGGGGTATTCGAATTACGCAGAATTTCTTGGTGTTCATAGTATCTTTGTACCGTGACTTACTGAGATAAGTTTTTATTGAAATATTTCAGTCTTACATTTATTCTCGTCCAGAGTCAACTGCCAGTACGTGCACCAATCATCAACTCTCTGCTGGTCTTCCTGCAGTTCGCTGCGGTATCTGTAGTTGCTATCTTTTTATAGACAACCTCATCAACTGCAGACACCCTCAAGGAGCTTCCGACGCTTTCTATTACAGCGTTTATACACATTGCAAAGAGTGACGGTCCTACTACACTTACTTAGGGTACTCCTGAAGTTACCTCTACACCAGTCGACTTTGTTAATTAAAGAACGACGTGTTGAGCTCCATCTGGAAGGCAGTCATAAATCCAGTCACATATATGGTTAGATACTTGGTAAGCTATTATTTTGCCACTAACCAGCAGTGGCGGGACTGTACCAAATGCCTTCCTGAAGACAAGGAACACAGCATCAAGCTGGGTCTCGATGTCTATGAAGTAACAGAGCGAGTTATTAATAGACTGCCCACTTACCGTGCCGATTACTTAAAACTTCAGCATGCTGAATCGATGACTGTTTAGCATTTATTGGTACAGAATTAAGAGGTGTCTACGATAATGTGAATATCGCCATTGCGCTAACGATCGAACCTGACGTTCGCCTACGGGAACACGAAAGTAAGTCGATGCGGTTTCCTGTCGCTCATTAGCTTCGTCTAACTCGGACACGGTTTTCATAGCGATGATGCTGTAGCGATACTGCTGCGGAGTGATGTCGCAACGACTCGAAGCGACCTCTGCGTTACAGAAATCATATCGGCTATTAAAAACGTTAAACCGCTGCAATCTGCCAGAGCACGACTCAGGATTACAAGTGGATGGTCTGCTGCTTTCACAGTCAGACAATGCAAATACATCACCGCTGTTTCACGTAGCCGTCGCTTCGTTTCTCGTATTTTTTGGCTTTATGTAAAACTCATAGACCAGCGGTAATAAAAGATCGATTGGGAATTTGTGCTCTGCGATTCAGTGGCAGGTTGTGGCATGAAATTAGGCAGAAAGAAAGCTACGTTCTTTCTTCTGGTTACAGTTTTCTGTTTTTTAGTCTCAATGAAAATGGAACAAACATCACTGAGACGCACCAAAACGAGTGTAAAGATCCTGTATTACAGTACTGAATGTTCTTTGGGAGATACGTTTTCTTAGTTCAACAGTGAAGATGCCGTCCATTCTTCTTTTGACAAACTGGTTAAAAAAGAGTTGTCAATCCGCAAATTAAACTCTGTCTCCAGACAAATTTAGTAATTAGTATGTCAGACAGTACTTTCGCTTTTCTACATCTACATCTACATACATACTCCGCAATCCACCATACGGTGCGTGGCGGAGGGTACCTAGTACCACAACTAGCATCTTCTCTCCCTGTTCCACTCCCAAACAGAACGAGGGAAAAATGACTGCCTATATGCCTCTGTACGAGCCCTAATCTCTCTTATCTTATCTTTGTGGCCTTTCCGCGAAATGTAAGTTGGCGGTAGTAAAATTGTACTGCAGTCAGCCTCAAATGCTGGTTCTTTAAATTTCATCATTAGCGATTCACGAAAAGAACGCCTCCTTTCCTCTAGAGACTCCCACCCGAGTTCCTGAAGCACTTCCGCAACACTCGCGTGATGATCAAACCTACAAATCTAGCAGCCCGCCTCTGAATTACTTCTGTGTCCTCCCTCAATACGACCTGATAGGGATCCCAAACGCTCGAGCAGTACTCAAGAATAGGTCGTATTAGTGTTTTATAAGCGGTCTCCTTTACAGATGAACCACATCTTCCCAAAATTCTACCAATGAACCGAAGACGACTATACGCCTTCCCCACAACTGCTATTACATGCTTGTCCCACTTCATATCGCTCTGCAATGTTACGCCCAAATATTTAATCGACGAGACTGTGTCAAGCGCTACACCACTAATGGAGTATTCAAACATTACGGGATTCTTTTTCCTATTTATCTGCATTAATTTACATTTATCTATATTTAGAGTTAGCTGCCATTCTTTACACCAGTCACAAATCCTGTCCAAGTCATCTTGTATCTTCCTACAGTCACTCAACGTCGACACCTTCCCGTACTCCACAGCATCATCAGCAAACAGCCGCACACTGCTATCCACCCTATCCAAAAGATCATTTATGTAGATAGAAAACAACAGCGAACCTACCACACTTCCCTGGGGCACTCCAGATGATACCCTCACCTCCAATGAACACTCACCATCGAGGACAACGTACTGGGTTCTATTACTTAAGAAGTCTTCGAGCCACTCACATATTTGGGAACCAATCCCATATGCTCGTTAGGAGTCTGCAGTGGGTCACCGAGTCAAACGCTTTTTCCTGTCTCAGTAAGAAATCTAGGAAGAAACCTCCCGTACAACCCTGCATAATTAAGACATATATTCAGCTGAGTGCTGATTATCACTTTAACAAAGTGTAAATGTCTGATCCCTACGTTTGGAGCACGACATCTGCTTACGTCAACACTTAGATATACACTGCCTGACAGAAAAAAAGTGAAGAACTGAAAGACGAGGAGGAAACGAAACGAAACTTGAGCAGCGGAGAAGGTATGTAATGTTATTTCTGTGATCACAAAATCGAGTCAAATTCACAAAGATCTTGGCAGGATGAAACCACTTATCAGTATGACGTTGCACCCCCTCTGCGCTTGATGCACGCAACTGATTTGGTTGGGAAGGGCGTCTCAAAGCCGTTCTATCCTCCTCTCCTGACGCAGGCCGGTCCACAGCTGTTGCAACTGATCCTTGAAATCCTGGGTACTGACACTGGGACGGAGTTGACGGCCTAGCAGGTCGCACTTGCGGTCTACGGGGGACAGACGTCGCTGGTCATGGGGAACTGCCATGTGCGGGCGAGTATTGTCGTGTTGAAAAATGGTACCACGATACTGCCACATAAAAGGAAACACATGACAATGCAGAACGTCCGTGTCGTAACGTTGTGTATTCGTAGTTTATTGAGTCACTACCAGCCGTGAGCTGAAGTTGTAACCGATGGTTTCCCACACGGTAACTCCAGCAGTGGGAGCACTGTGCTTCCCCAAAACATTGGAAGACTGGGACCTCTCCCCAGGTCGTCGCCGTAGTCCCCGATGATGGTCACTCGGGGTAGTTTAGAAGCGCGATTCACAGCTTGACGCAATACGGCGCCATTAATCACTAATCCACGCTTCCTAGTCAAGGCATCACTCCAAATGCAGCGCCGGCCGCAGTGGTCAAGCGGTTCTAGGCGCTACAGTACGGAACCGCACGGCCGCTACGGTCGCAGGTTCGGATCCTGCCTTGGGCATGGATGTGTGTGATGTCCTTAGGTTAGTTAGGTTTAAGTAGTTCTAAGTTCTAGGGGACTGATGACCTCAGCAGTTAAGTCCCATAGTGCTCAGAGCCATTTGAACCATCCAAACGCAGCGGTTTGTGACGTGTTATTTGCGGTAATCTACGCACGGTACGGTAATTCCGTAGTCCGGTTGTTGCTTGTCTCACCAGTGATGCAGAATTTTGCAGGGAGTCCGCTATTTGTTCCTAGATAGGACGCGCAGACGTGACACGCCAGGTTAGCCGACAACGCTAATTCGCTGCTTCCTGAACTCGGGTAGGTGCGCCGGCCCCGGATGGAATACGCCCGGCGGATTAGCGCCGAGGGCCGATGCGCCGGCCAGCCTGGATATGATTTTTAGGCTGTTTTCCATCCCATAAAGTAAATACCAGGCTGGTCCCCACGTCCCGCCCCAGTTACACGACTCTCAAACATTTGACATACGTTCGCACTCTTTCATGATTTACTCTAGGCGCAGACAGCTGGGGTACACTGATTCCGTACCGGGGGGGGGGGGGGGGTACGGGGTGGATGCAGGAAGGGCATCCGGCCACCCCTTCCAATCAAACATGCCAAATTCGATTGTAACAGTGCCGACCCTGCGACAACTGCGGGACAAGGCACAACCCAAGGAAAGAAAGAATAGGACGCGCTGTTATCAAAGGGTTACCGTGTGCTTGCTGCACAACACGGAGATTCACCCTTGTGGTGGTCAGACGCCGTCGCCCAGAAACCTGACGACGGGTATGCCCGCCCTCACATTCCCATATGCGAATGGCCTACGTGTCTCGATATCGCATGGTTTGGCCGGTCGGCCAAATTAAGGGCCGTAATGAGGCCTCTTTCAAACTCCGTTATCCTGTCTCACTCGAGTACGTGTTCCCATCACCTCCGTGTCCCTCACAATGATCAAATGATCACCTGACATCTGAAGCTTTCAGGCCCTTAACATACCAGGCCTGGTAACAAGACTAAACAGGGACAACACTAAAACACTCTGCTGACAGTTCAAGCTGTCACAGAGAGAATTTCAACTCTAATCAAGTACATGCCTGTCGATGGCGTGTACATGCAGGTGCTTTAAAAAAAAATCAGGCGATGCAGATTATAGCTGTTTGCCGAATTAATTTAAAACTTATCTTGGAGTTCTCTAAATCAGGATTAGATTTCAGTCGTGAACAAGGACCCAAGCTGCCAAGAACGCTGTTTGTAATGGAACAGGCAACAGTTTCTTATCCTCGCTTCGACAGTTTTTGAGAAACCAAGAGAACTACAAGTTATCTTAACAACTTGGCAGAGCTTGCAAAACAAACTGCCAATCGATTTAGAAAAAAATATCTGAATGGTGCAAAAGTGGCAGTTGACCCTAAATAACGAAAAGTGGCAGGTCATCCACATGAGTGTGAAAATGAACTCGTTAAACTTCGGTTACAAGATAAATTAGTATAAAAACCGTAAATTAAACTAAATACCTAGGTATTACAATTACGGACAACTTAAATTGGAAAGAACGCGTACAAAATGTTGTGGGGAAGGCTAACAAAAAACTGCGTTTTGTTGGCAGGACACTTAGAAAATGTAACAGACCTCTCAGGAGGTCTACCTTTGTCCTTTGTCCGTCCTCTTTTAGAATACTGCTGCACGGTGTGGGATGATGATGATGATGTTTGGTTTGTGGGGCGCTCAACTGCGTGGTTATCAGCGCCCGACGGTGTGGGATCCTTACCAGGTACGACTGAAGGAGTACATTGAAAATGTTCAAAGAAAGGCAGCACGTTTTGTATTATCGCGAAATATGGTAGAGAGTGTCACAGAAATGATACAGGATTTGGGCTGGAAATCATTAAAAGAATGGCGTTTTTCATTGCGACGGAATCTTCTCACGAAATTCCAGTCACCAACTTTCTCCTCCGAATGCGAAAATGTTTTGTTGACACCGACCTAAATAGGGGGAAACGATCACCACGGTAAAATAAAGGAATTCAGAGCTCATACGGAAAATATAGGTGTTCATTCTTTCCGCGCGCTATACGAGATTGGAATAATAGAGAATTGTGAAACTGATTCGATGAACCCTCTGCCAGGCACTTATATGTAATTTGCAGAGTATCCATGTAGATGTAGACATTTGTCTGTACACGTACATCACATTTACTGATTTCTGTCCCATTCGGATAATTCCTTCCTAATGTCTATTTTCTTTCTTTTTTTTTTCGTAGAGTGTATTTGACTGTCCCGCCATGAACAATGGACATTGCCGTTGGTGGGGAAGCATGTGTTCCTGAGCGATACAGATAGCCGTACCGTAGGTGCAACCACAACGAAGGGGTATCTGTTGAGAGGCCAGACAAACGTGTGGTTCCTGAAGAGGGGCAGCAGCCTTTTCAGTAGTTGCAGGGGCAACAGTCTGGATGATTGACTGATCTGGCCTTGTAACATCAATCAAAACGGCCTTCCTGTCCTGGTACTGCGAACGGCTGAAAGCAAGGAAAAACTATAGCCGTAAGTTTTCCCGACGGCGTGTAGCTTTATTGTATGGTTAAATGATGAGGGCGTCCTCATGGGTAAAATATTCCGGAGGGAAAATAGTCCCCCATTCGTATCTCCGGGCGGGGACTACTCAAGAGGACGTCGTTGTCAGGAGAAAGAAAACTGGCGTTCTACGGATCGGAGCTTGGAATGTCAGATTTCTTAATCGGGCAGGTTAGTTAGAGAATTTAAAAAGGGAAATGGATAGGTTAAAGTTAGATATAGTGGGAATTAGTGAAGTTCGGTGGCAGGAGGAAGAAGACTTCTGGTCAGGTGAATACAGGGTTATAAATACCAAATCAAATAGGGGTGATGCAAGACTACATCTACATCTACATCTACATCCATACTCCGCAAGCCACCTGACGGTGTGTGGCGGAGGGTACCTTGAGTACCTCTATCGGTTCTCCCTTCTATTCCAGTCTCGTATTGTTCGTGGAAAGAAGGACTGTCTGTATGACTCTGTGTGGCCTCTAATCTCTCTGATTTTATCCTCATGGTCTCTTCGCGAGATATACGTAGGAGGGAGCAATATACTGCTTGACTCTTCGATGAAGGTATGTTCTCGAAACTTTGACAAAAGCCTGTACCGAGCTACTGAGCGTCTCTCCTGCAGAGTCTTCCACTGGAGTTTATCTGTCATCTCCGTAACGCTTTCGCGATTACTAAATGATCCTGTAACGAAGCGCGCTGCTCTCCGTTGGATCTTCTCTATATCTCCTATCAACCCTATCTGGTACGGATCCCACACTGCTGAGCAGTATTCAAGCAGTGGGCGAACAAGCGTACTGTAACCTACTTTCTTTGTTTTCGGATTGCATTTCCATAAGATTCTTCCAATGTATCTCAGTCTGGCATCTGCTTTACCGACGATCAACATTATATGATCATTCCATTTTAAATCACTCCTAATGCGTACTCCCAGATAATTTATGGTATTAACTGCTTCCAGTTGCTGACCTGCTATTTTGTAGCTAAATGATAAAGGATCTATCTTTCTGTGTATTCGCAGCATATTACACTTGTCTACATTGAGATTCAATTGCCATTCCCTGCACCATGGGTCAATTCGCTGCAGATCCTCCTGCATTTCAGTACAATTTTCCATTGTTACAACCTCTCGATACACCACAGCATCATCTGCAAAAAGCCTCAGTGAACTTCCGATGTCATCCACCAGGTCATTTATGTATATTGTGAATAGCAACGGTCCTATGACACTCCCCTGCGGCACACCTGAAATCACTCTTACTTCGGAGGACTTCTCTCCATTGAGAATGACATGCTGCGTCCTGTTATCTAGGAACTCCTCAATCCAATCACACAATTGGTCTGATAGTCCATATGCTCTTACTTTGTTCATTAAACGACTGTGGGGAACTGTATCGAACGCCTTGCGGAAGTCAAGCAACACGGCATCTACCTGTGAACCCGTGTCTATAGCCCTCTGAGTCTCGTGGACGAATAGCGCGAGCTGGGTTTCACATGACCGTCTTTTTCGAAACCCATGCTGATTCCTACAGAGTAGATTTCTAGTCTCCAGAAAAGTCATTATACTAGAACACAATACGAGTTCCAAAATTCTACAACTGATTGATGTTAGAGATATAGGTCTATAGTTCTGCACCTCTGTTCGACGTCCCTTCTTGAAAACGGGGATGACCTGTGCCCTTTTCCAATCCTTTGGAACGCTACGCTCTTCTAGAGACCTACGGTACACCGCTGCAAGAAGGGGGGCAAGTTCCTTCGCGTACTCTGTGTAAAACTGAACTGGTATCCCACCAGGTCCAGAGGCCTTTCCTCTTTTGAGCGATTTTAATTGTTTCTCTATCCCTCTGTCGTCTATTTCGATATCTGTGCGACAATATAGATAAGGAACTACAGTGCAATCTTCCTCTGTGAAACAACTTTGGAAAAAGACATTTAGTATTTCGGCCTTTAGTCTGTCATTTTCTGTTTCAGTACAATTTTGGTCACAGAGTGTCTGGACATTTTGTTTTGATCCACCTACCGCTTTGACATAAGACCAAAATTTCTTAGGATTTTCTGCCAGGTCAGTACATAGAACTTTACTTTCGAATTCATTGAACGCCTCTCGCATAGCCTTCCTCACACTACATTTCGCTTCGCGTAATTTTTGTTTGTCTGCAAGGCTTTGGCTATGTTTATGTTTGCTGTGAAGTTCCCTTTGCTTCCGCAGCAGTTTTCTAACTCGGTTGTTGTTCCACGGTGGCTCTTTTCCATCTCTTACTATCTTGCTTGGCACATACTCATTATGTACGACGGTTTTGAACTTTGTCCACTGATCCTCAACACTATCTGTACTTGAGACAAAACTTTTGTGTTGAGACAACAGGTACTCTGAAATCTGCTTTTTGTCACTTTTTTTAAACAGAAAAATCTTCCTACCCTTTTTAATATATAATAGATAGATAATGAATAGAAAAGTAGGAGGGCGGGTAAGCTATTACGAACAGCACTGTGAACGCATCATTGTAGCCAAGATAGACACAAAACCCATGCCTACCACAGTAGTACAAGTTTATTCGCCAACTAGCTCCGCAGATGATGAAGAGATTGAAGAAATGTATGGCGCGATAAAAGAAATTATTCAGATAGTGAAGGGAGACGAAAATTTAATAGTAATGGGGGACTGGAATTCGACAGTAGGAAAAGGAAGAGAAGGAAAAGTAGTAGGTAAATATGGACTGAGGGTAAGGAATGAATCAGGTCTGCTGGGAAAATTTTGCACAAAGCTTTACCTAATCCTAACTAACAGTTGGTTTAAGAATCATAAAAGAAGGTTGTATACTTGTAAGAGGCCAGGAGACATTGGAAGGTTTCAGATAGATTACATAATGGTATGGCAGAGATTTAGGTACCAGGTTTAAAGTTGTAAGACATATCCAGGGGAAGAAGTGGACTCTGACCATAATTTAATTGCTATGAACTGTAGATTGAAACTGAAGAAACTACAGAAAGGTAGTTATTTAAGGAGATGGGACCTGAATAAACTGAAAGAATCCGAAGTTTTAGAGAGTTTCAGAGTGAGCATAAGGGTACGATTGACAAGAACAGGGGAA
The DNA here is from genome assembly GCF_023864275.1 of Schistocerca cancellata. Classification (NCBI taxonomy): domain Eukaryota; kingdom Metazoa; phylum Arthropoda; class Insecta; order Orthoptera; family Acrididae; genus Schistocerca; species Schistocerca cancellata. The sequence continues at coordinate 703,882,243 of NC_064626.1, forward strand.
AAATACAGTAGATAAAGAATGGTTAGCTTTGAGAGATGAAACAGTGCAGACGGCAGAGGATCAAGTAGATAAAAAGACGAGGGCTAGTGGAAATACTTGGATAACAGAAGAGATATTGCATTTAATTGACGAAAGGAGAAAATATAAAAATGCGTTAAATGAAGCAGGCGAAAAGGAATACAAACGTCTCATAAATGAGATCGACTGGAAGTGCAAAACAGCTAGGCAGGTATGGCTAGAGGACAAGGCAAGATTGTAGATGCATATGTCTCTGGGGGTGAGATAGGTACTACAACCCGTAAGAACTAACGATATCTTGGGAGAGCCACCCATGGCAAAACTCTACCACCTGCTGAGCGAGATGTATGAAACTTGCGAAATACCTTCAAATTTCAAGAAGAATATAATAATACTAATTCCAAACAAAGGAGGTACTGACAGGTGTGAAAATTACCGAACTTTCTGTTTAACAAGTCACGGCTTCAAAATACTAACACGAATCCTTTACAGAAGAATGGAAAACTGGTAAAAGCCGACATCGGGGAAGATCAGTTTGGATTCCGTAGAGATGTTGGAACACGTTAGGCAGTACTGACCCTACGACTTATCTTAGAAGATAGATTAAGGAAAGGCAAACCTACGTTTGTAGCATTTGTAGACTTAGAGAAAGCTTTTGACACAGTTGAATGGAGTACTCTCTTTCAAATTCTGAAGGTGACAGGGGTCAAATACAGGGAGCGAAATGCTATTTACGATTTGTACGGAAACCAGATGGCAGTTATAAGAGACGAGGGGCATGAAAGAGAAGCAGTGGTTGATAAGGGAGTGAGACAGGGTTGTAGTCTACCCCAGATGTTATTCAATCTGTATATTGAGCAAGCAGTTAAGGAAACAAAAGAAAAATTTGAAGTAAGAGTTAAAAACCATGGAGAAGAAATAAAAACTGTGAGGTTTGCCGACTATGTTGTAATTCTGTCAGAGACAGCAAGGGACTTGGAAGAGCAGTTGAACGGAATGGACAATGTTTGAATGGTGGGTATAATATGAACATCAACAAAAGAAAAACGAGGATAATGGAATGCAGTCGAATTAAATCAAGTGATGCTGAGGGACTTAGTTAGGAAATGTGTATATAGTTCCGCGTAGTCAGCGCGTACACAACTTTTCCACTAGAGTGCGCCCCTCTAAGCACAACAGCGCAGGCGCAGCGCTCGTCCGTCTCCGCACTACGAGTTGGCGCTGTCTTAGAGACGGACCAAATTCTGCTTCCGCCGATCCACGTATTAATATGTAACGCAGCCAATGAGATTGCTGCTAACGTAGAACCTTTTCTCCTCGCAGATCACACTCGCGCAGTGATACCTGAACGCGTGAGGTATTATAACGAGTGTACAGACCTCCGATTAGTCAGTCTGCATTAGTCTGTACGAGTCTGCATTAGTCTGTACGAGTCTGCACCTGTCTGTACCAGTCTGCATTTGTCTGTTCCAGTCTATAGTCAAGTTTCAGTCTGCGCCTAATAAGATTATCATATTCCTGTACATAGCCATGAAGAGAAATGTATAGACACTTTGTCAAGTATCAGAGATATGTGAGAATAAGATTAATGTACCAAGACCAAAGGAACTTCAGACTGTAAATTGTAAATAGCATCCAGAATCAAGTTACGTAAGGTTTATGCTTATTACTATTTTAATAAATGTGTGTGAAAATGAAGTTCTGTTTAAAGTTGGTCACCGTCAATCTGCTACTCTAAGCGTGCAAGTGGCATTTCTATCGTCTGACCTAACGGCAGAAGATAAACACGCCACGATAAGATCACGAGACATATTGCTGACACTCGCCTACTTCGTTAGAGCGACAAGTCAAATAATCTGATGGTGTGTGTACCGAAGGTCTTACAGTATGCACACCACAGGAATTGAGGCACTTAAATTAGTAGGTGAGTTTTGCTATTTGGGGAGCAAAATAATTGATGATAGTCGAAGTAGAGAGGATATAAAACGTAGGCTGGCTATAGCAAGGAAACCGAAGGTCTTACAGTACGCACACCACAGGAAATGGGGCACTTAAATTAGTAGGTGAGTTTTGCTATTTGGGGAGCAAAATAATTGATGATAGACGAAGTAGAGAGGATATAAAACGTAGGCTGGCTATAGCAAGGAAAACGCTTTTGAAGAAGGGAAATTTGTTAACATAGAGTATAGATTTAAGTGTCAGGAAGTCTTTTCCAAAGGAATTGTGTGGAATGTAGCTATGTATGGAGGTGAAACATGGATGATGAATAGTTTAGACAAGAATAGATTAGACGCTTCCAAAATGTGGTGCTACAGAGGAATGCTGAAGGTTAGATGGGTAGATCACGTAACTAATGAGGAGATACTGAATAGAATTGGGGAGAAGAGGAATTTGTGGCACAACTTAACTGGAAGAAGGGATTGGTTGGTAGGACACGTTATGAGGCATCAAGGGATCACCAATTTAGTACTGGAGGGAAGCGTGGAGGGTAAAAATCGTAGAGGGAGACCAAGAGATGAATACACTAAGCGGATTGAGAAGGATGTAAGTTGCAGTAGTTACTCGGAGATGAAGAAGCTTGCTCAGGATGGAGTAGCATAGAGAGCTGCATCGAACCAGTCTCTGGACTGAAGACAACAACAACAACAACAACAACAACAAAAGCAACGACAAAATTTGACCATTAGGATATTTTCCTTTCTTCTCGATGCTAATGGTGCACCCGCATTGTATAAACCCTCATTTTTTCCGTCTGTGTTTGATCGCATTATTTTGTTTCTTTGGAATACAACATTTTATTCAAAATTCCACATACTCTTCGTACTCGTTCTAACTCTTCTCTAGTTACCTCAGCAGTCCTATATTCTGGTGTAGTCTTTGATTACGCCTCATTCCGTGCTATATAGAGTTACAGACATTGTTTTATTTAATTTCACCACTATATTTTTCTGTATTTTTTCGCCTTTCTTACGAGTTTTTCACATATGGGTTGAAATTTTCCAGCTAGCGACAGTTATTTCTTTGTTTAAAGAAAAGTTTCCAGTGTCCAAAAACTTGAATTGATTAACATGTTCACTTGTAGCAGTTCTTTAAGATTACCTTCCGTTTCACTGATAAGGATCACATGGAGGAGTAGGTGTATAAAATTTGTTATTACATGGTTCTGCAATCTTGTGTTCATACATTACCGTTATAAAATTGCTTCCTTGTCCTTTACTAGATTTTATCTTCTGTAATCAGAGCTTACGGTACTATACTAATAATTTTCGTTTGTCAGTTTATCGAAAGGATAGCATGAAGGACGTTCAGTCGTAAAAATGTACGACTTCTGCTTGCACGGAAATAAAAAAAGGGCCAGTCTGCAGTTTTTACCAGAATCTGCGGCTACAGTCAACTAAGAAGACCATAATTACGTCGTATAATTGTAATCTCCGAGGCCGTGCCTAATGTCTATTCCACCCGATTGCGTAGCAACTGCCGCGCCTCATACGAATGTGTGACTTAGCGAGCAGTAAATCACGACTGCTTGCTGTATGGTTAACACGCAAACCTTCTGGGTCGTTGAGGAGCGGCGAGGCCTCGATCCCGTGACTCGGCTCTCTTGGAATCTCAAAGTTCGAGCGAGCGTGGGCGCGGTTTCCCACACCCTGTCTGAGCAAAGTGTTTGCTGGTTTATTATCTATAACCTCCACAAATGAATGTTAGAGAAACTTAAGATATTAGCTTCCCGTCGAAAACGAGGTCATCAGAGGCGGCGCACGAGCTCTGATTCAAAATAGACTAGGAGGAACGAAATCTGCCGCGTCATTGTGAAAGCAGTCAGTCCAGCAAACACTAAAAGTAGTTCATGGAAATGATGGAAAAACTAAACGTTAATCGCTGTGGGTGGATTTGAAGTCTGGTTCTCCACAGTGTGAATCTGACAGCTTAACCACCGTCTCTTTGATTCACGAAGGTTTTTACTCATTCCCCTTAGATGAAATATCAGTAGCTTCTTGATCTACTCCGTTCAAAGCCTGCTATTGCACTCAGGTGACAAAAGTCATGCAATACCTCCTAATATCGTATTGGATCTCCTTCGCTCGGCATAGTGCAGTAACTCGATACTGCATGGACGCAGCAAGTAGCTGGAAGTCCCCTACAGAAATATTGACCGAAACTGCCTCTATAGCCGTCCATAATTGAAAAAACGCTGGCGGTGCAGGATTTTATGAACCAGCTGACCTCTAGATTACCTCCAATAACTCTACGATGGGATCATGTCGAGCAATGTGGGTGGCCAGATCATTCGCTAGAACTGTTCAGAACGTTCTTCAAAACATACTTGAACAATTGTGGCCAGCTGTTACGGCGCATTGTCATCCACAAAAATGCCATCGTTGTCTTGGGAGTTGAAGTCCATGAATGGGTGCAAAAGGTCTCCAAGTACCCGAACATAACAATTTGTAGTCAGTTATCGGTTCAGTTGGACTAGAGGACCCAGTCCATTCCATGTAAACACCACGAGCTTGCACAGTACCTTGTTGACAATTTGGGTCAGTGACTTCGTGGGGTCTGCGCCACACTCGAGGTCTACCATCGGCTCTTACCACTGAAATCGGTACTAATCTGACCATGCTACGGTTTCCCAGAAGTCTAGGGTCCAAACTATATGGTCACGAACCCAGGAGTGGTGCTGCAGGTGATATCATGCTATTAGCAAATGCTCTCACGTGAATCGTCTCCCACCATAGCCCATTAACACCAAATTTCGCCACACCGTCCTAACGGAAACTTAGTCGTACATCCCACAATGATTTCTGCTGTTATTTTAGGCAGTGATGCTTGTCTGTTAGCACTGACAACTGTACGCAAACACTGATGAACTCGGTCGTTAACTGAAAGCTGTCGGCCACTGCGTTGTCCGTGGTGACAGGTAATGCTTGAAATCTGGTAGTCTCGGGACACTCTTGACACTGCGAATCATGGAAAATTGAACTTCGTAATAATTTCGGATATGGAATGTCCCATGCGCCGAGCTCCAACTACCACCAAGCGTTCAAAGTCTGTTAATTCCTGTCGTCCTTCCGTAATCACGCAGAAAACCTTTTCATATGAATGACCTGAAGAAATGACAGCTCCGTCAATGCATAGCCCTTTTATGCTGTGTGTACGTGGTATTACCGCCATCCAAATATGTGCATATCGTTGTCCCATGACTGTTGTCACCTCAGTGTGAATTTTGAGGTACATCGCAAGTCGTGTAGGCCTACTGTTTGATTTTACGTTGCTAGTTTTGTTCTGATAAGGGCAGAATCCTCAGGTATTCATCACCTGATCGAAAACATTTCAGATCTACGCTAAGTACTATCGTTAAATAAAAAGTTTAACGTGTTAGTATTTGCGCGATGAATACCGGAAGATGGTTTCGTCTGTAGAGTGAAACTACACTCATGCTCATAAATTAAGGATAATGCTGATACGTAGTGAAACAACGTTCTCGTGGGAGGTTTGCGTGTTTAAACCACCTCGCGGTATGACCATGCAGTGCAATTGACCTGCGGTCGTCGCACGGTGGCACTGGCAGCAGTCCACATTGTAAGTAGGCTGTTTATGTTTTCTTTATGTAAGTTTGATGTTTATGTTTTCTTATTGGCAACGTTACGTAGCGCTCTCTGTATGAAAATCACTGGCTGTGCTGTGTGCAGTATGTGGCTAGTTTGCATTGTTGCCTGCCATTGTTGTCATGAACTGCTATAGCTGGATCTGAACAGCAGATAGCGTTGGGCAGTTGGAGGGGAGCCGCCAGCAGTGGTGGATGTGAGGACAGAGATGGCGGAGTTTGAAATTTGTAAAAATTGATGTCATGAGCTGCTGTATATATTATGACTATTGATGACTATTAAGGTAAATACAGTGTTTGTTCTCTATTAATATCTTTCATTTGCTAACTATCCCTATCAGTAGTTAGTACCTTCAGTAGTTTGAATCTTTTATTTAGCTGGCAGTAGTGGCGCTCGCTGTTTTGCAGTAGCTTGAGTAGCGAAGATTTTTGTGAGGTAAGTGATTTGTAAAAGGTATAGGTTAAAGTTAGTCAGGGCCATTGTTTTGTAGGGGTTATTGAAAGTCAGATTGCGTTGCGCTAAATAATATTGTGTGTCAGGTTAAGCACAGGCTTGTATAATTGTTCTAAGTGGACGTTTCACATGTAAAATTGTTCAAAGGGGACGTTTCATATGGCGACCCTGCCAGGATTCGAACCTGGAATCTTCTGATTTTTTCTTGTAGTTTGTGTATTTAGTGTAGCTTTTGTTTATTGCTAGTGCGTAATTGTAGAGAGAATCTCCTGGGTAGTTGCAGACTTTCATTGTTGCACAGTAAAACAGTTGTGGCATGCATGTAGATTTGCACCAAGTATTTCGCAGCTGCAATTAACTAGATATTATTTTCAGTGCTATGTTAATGGTTCTCTTATTTTTTGCTATTCAAATTGTGCTTTTCTGTGTCATCGTGTGAAATATTGTGACAATAATGGCGTGTGAAAAACGTAACACTCGGCTCCAAAGTAAACTAAGAAATGACAGTGAAGACGAAAGCAGTGTGTTGGCCCCACCATGTAATGAGTTAACTAATGTTCAAAGTAGTAATTTGGTAACTGTGCATAGGGAAATGGAGCGGGCGTCAAACAATGGCGTAGACAGTCAAACAGGTAGTGAACAGGGAAGCATTATCGATCGATCGGTCGGCAACAGCTCGCCTCAGGAATCCGAAATGATAGGACACAATTTTGCAAATACTGTAGATTCAGGTTTTGCGTCCTCACCGTTTTCTCAGATGAGTCAAGACACATTTTCTGCTTGTCAAAATGTGAATGCTGCCGGTGAAAACGCACTGCCAAAAAGCATAGAGAAACAGATTCCAGACACTAATACATTATTATTGCAATTAATGCAACAAATGGAACAAAATCAGAGACAGATGGGACAAAATCTTCAAAAGTTAGACACAATGGAACAAAATCTTAAAAAGTTAGACACAGTGGAACAAAATCTTAAAAAGTTAGACTCATTGGAACAAACTCTCGAACAAACACGTGAAGATTTAACTGCTGAGTTACATAACATTGAATCGAAATGTCAAAAAGTCTGTAATGATGTAAAAACACAAATTTGTGAGCATTTTCAACCTATTTTTTCGCGGCATGAAAATGCATTACAGAATCACGAAGCAGCCATAAAAGAGCTGCAAACCATTGTTCATGAAAATCATGAGACCTTGTGGGCTAAAATTGACTCAGTTGCATCTACCGATTCGGTTACGCAACTGGCAAAAACTCAGGAAAACTTAAAGAACACAGTAGATTCGATTTCAACACAAATGGACACTCTGAAACTTGGTTCAGAAAAACACACTGAGGAAATGTGTTCACTATCGGAGAAAGTAGCCGAACTTTCGGATCAGGTCACTAACTTATCTACAAAGGTAGATGATGATCTGAATGACACAAGACCCGTAGCCTTCACTGACACAGAAGACTATGAACAAATTAGAAAATTCAAACAAAATCAAAATCAAATCAATACACAGTACAAAAGAGAAATCCGGGAAGTACAAGATCAGTTGACACAGGTAATACAAGAATTACATATATCAGAGGATACTCGCGCTCCAACACGGGAAGAGGAACTTAGAAATATTGAAAAGCCACAAAATAATAGCACAGGGCATTTCGGTAATTATGAAAGAAATTGGCAAGGTACACCGAATTTTGAGATGGAACCGCCGAAACGACGTAACAATGACCGATATGTGACTCGCCGACATGATGATTTTGACTATAAGCTGTTCATTACTACACGTAAATTCAAAACATTCAAGAATTCTGCCAACGACATTCATCCACAAGCGTGGCTCCATCAATTCTCTCATTGTTTTCCTCCCAACTGGTCATTAGAACACAGATTAGAATTTATGTGTGGCTACTTAGAAAATGAACCAGCTGTAAGAATGCGATCGGTCATTCACGATTGTCACAGTGAAGGAGAATTTTACCATGCGTTCCTCTCAGCATATTGGTCACAAGCTACACAAGATCGCGTAAAACATAGCATCATGATGATGAAACACTTTGAACAATCTGAATTTTCCAGTCTTGTCAAATATTTTGAAGACATGTTGCACAAGAATCAGTACCTATCAAACCCATACAGCCCCTCAGAACTCATCCGCATTTGCTTAATCAAACTGCCTGAACATTTACGACATATTATTTTGGCAGGACGTTGCAAAGACGACATTGAAGCTTTTCAGGGATTGTTACAAGAACTGGAAATTGACACAGACAGTCGCGGGATGCGAAAACAGGAAAACAATCATTACAGGTCACATCCGTCACAATTCCGTGACGACAGAAACAATAAATGGCCACGACAAACCTATTCTTACAACGTAAATCGTGACCAAAACAGACACCACCCATATGATAACCACTGGCAGAGTAATAGTTACAGGGAAAGATCACCTTTCCGCGGTAATGACTATCACAGAGACAATCAGAGAAACAGACAATATGGGAACCAAAATAACTATTATCAAGGGAGACAGAATAACTTTAGACGCAACGGTCCAGCACGCAGTTACGACTCAGGCAGAAATTCTCCACCACATGACCGACAAGAAAGAAACTATCGAACCTACCGACATGACGACAGACGATATGATCGTAACGACAGACCTGAATTGCATCAGAACTGGCGAGTTTTAAACAGAGCTGGGCCCTCTGGGCAAGGCGAATTTGTGGAAGTTAGGTCTCCAAATCCCAATAACGACGCGCGCCAACAAAGAGACAATAGGCGATGACTCACACCGCTGGCAGCCACAATATGTACTTATGAAACTGATGACGCTGCTGCCGTAGCTAGTAATTACGTAAAAATGGAAGACATTAGAGACATCTTACTCCAGGAACACGACGTAAAACATAACAACATTGCATATCCTGTGATCCACATTACTGTAAATGACGTAAAATTTACGGCAGTACTTGACTCTGGCAGTCCTATTTCAGTAATTAGTGAAACAGCTTTTAGCAAATGCAACAAATCGAACGATTGCCCCACACTTCCGTTACGTAAGATTAAATTACAAGGTGCAATCTTTGGAAAAAGTGTAGATGTACGCCAACAAACCAATTTAGAATTCTTTTGCCAAAGCCACAGCTTCTCTATGAACTTCCTTATTGTTCCATTATTGTCAACGGAAATTATACTGGGAGTAGACTTTTTGAATGAATATAAAGCAATCTTAAGCTTTCACGATGCTGAAATAAGTTTAGAGAAAGAAGGTAAGTCAATAGCTTTGAAATTTGAAGACTGGCTCTCAAACCATGATGAGGAAATTAATCGGCTTTACGTTCTGTTAGACAACAGTTCGGAATTTTCTACGGAAGTAGACACCAACAATCACTCTGCAAGTACTGACAGGGTTGACATCGACGGCATATTTGAAATTAATGAGTTAATTCAGAATAAAATTCAAACAATTGAGAATTGTAATGACACTGATAGGCAGGACCTTTTTGAGATTTTACAAGCACATTCCACAGTTTTTACTCACAAAACAGGAACAATCAAGGGGTTTCAATACCAATTTCGTGTTCGTGAGCATACTAAATTTTGTGTTAGACCTTACGTAATTCCGGCGCATTATAGGGACCGTGTTAGAACAGAAATACAATCTATGCTTGACGAGGGCATTATTGAGCCTGCAGTAAGCTCATACAACAATCCGTTACATGTTGTTGAGAAGAAAAATGGATCGATCAGACTTGTCTTAGATTCGAGACAAATCAATACTATCATTATTCCTGAAACAGACAGGCCGCAGACGATGGAAGAACTTCTTCAAAATTTTAATGGTGTAAAAGTGTTATCTTCCATTGATCTCAGATCCAGCTTTTATCAGATCGAACTTCATCCAGAATGTAGAAAATACACAGCTTTCCTTTGTTTCGGCGTTTGTTATCAGTTTCGGAAACTTCCTTTTGGGTTGAACATTTCTTCGGCAGCATTCATTCGCGGGTTAAATTCCATATTACCTGAGTTCTTAAAACGTCACATCACCTTATATGTGGACGATATTCTAATAGCAGAAGCTTCATGGGAACAACATAACCGCATCCTCAACAGTTTGTTACGTATTTTTGCAGAATCTGGAATTACAGTTAACTTGGAAAAGTCTGAATTCGGTAGGACAAAGGTGAAGTTTTTGGGACATATTATTTCTTCTGAAGGCATTCAGCCGGATCCTGAAAAGTTAGAAGCAATCAGAGCCATTCCAGTTCCATCCACAAAAAGACAAGTCCGCAGTTTTCTAGGTCTCGTAAATTTTTACCGTCGTTTTCTGAATATGCAAATTCTTGTTACACCAAAACTTTGTTCTCTTACTGGAAAAAATACTATTTGGAACTGGGACGAACAAGCACAGTTGGAATTCAATTCTTTGAAAGAAGCGTTACTTCACGCGCCAATACTAGCTCATCCAGATCTGTCACAAGATTTCTGCCTTAGCACGGATTCTTCTAAAGTCGGTCTTGGTGCCCATTTATTTCAAGAAGCCATAGAAAATGACACTACCATTCAGAAAACCATTGCTTTTGCTAGCCGAGTGCTAACAAAATCTGAAAAAAATTATTCCGTTACTGAATTAGAAGCTTTAGCTATCGTTTGGGCATTTAACAAATTCCGTTTCTTTCTTTCTGGTAAGCACGTAAAAGTATACAGTGATCATCGTGCATTACAATTTCTTATGTCTTCAAAATTAAATCATGACAGGCTAAAACGTTGGGCATTGTTTCTGCAAGAATTCCGCTTCACAATAGTCTACATTCCCGGCAAGGAGAACATTGTTGCAGACGCGCTGTCACGCGCACCGGCTGGGCTTGAGAAAAGTAACACAGAAGGCAACCTCGAGAAAAATTTCAGTATTCTTTACATTCAGAAAGTCGCCTTTGAAAACTTCATCACCACATCTTTAAAGGACATTGCTCATGAACAAGATAAAGATCCGATTTGGAAAGATATCAAAAGTAAATGGCATGAAAAGACACACACTCAGATTCGGCATTATTACCTGGTTAGAAACAACATACTCTTCAAACGCTGCACTGTTGATGACAAGCTATGGGTACTTTGCATTCCAGACGATTTTGTTAATAAGCTCATTTGGTACATTCATTTCAGCTACGCACATTTTGGCCCACGAAAATGTTATCATATTCTTCGAACGACTTGTTATTTTAACAATATGGAAAAGCGAATTCGAAGAGTCTTGTCTATTTGTAAACTTTGTCAAAAGGCGAAACCATCTACTATCTCACATCGTGCTCCGTTGTTTCCTATTATTCCTTCTAAATTAAAAGAATTTGCTACTGTTGATCTCTTGGGACCGCTTGTCAGAACATCTAATGGATTTGCATACGTTCTAGTCGCTGTTGAACTTACTTCAAAATTTGTTTCTTTCACTCCGTTACGTAAAGCCACTGGACGGTCTGTATCCAACGCCTTTGTTAAAAATTTCTTACGTGAAGTGGGACACGTTAGTAAAGTCATTTCAGATAACGGACCGCAATTCAGATCTGCTGTTTGGTCACGCATGCTTCGGAATCATAAAATCAAACCTGTTTTTATTTCATTGTATTCACCACACTGTAACCCGTCTGAACGGATTATGAAAGAAATCAATAAGCTTTGCAGACTTTATTGTCACAGAAAGCATCAGCATTGGGACAGATATTTACACTTATTTCAAAATGTGCTGAATGAAATGCCTCATGATTCCACTGCTTTACCACCTACTCTTGTACTGAAGAATGTAGAACCTCCGAACAGAATCAGAGAGCTTGTACCTTTCCCGAATACACGTAAACTTCGACACAAAGACATAATTGATTTGGCTCTTACAAATATAAAATCTGCAGCAGACAAAAGGAGAAAACTACACGGTAAAGCAAATGCAAAGAAATTATGTATTGGTCAGAAAGTTCTCATTAAAGCTCATTCATTGTCACACAAGAAGAAACACTTGAGTCAGAAATTCTTTCTAGTTTACAATGGACCTTACAGAATCCGACGTATACCACATGATAATTGCGTTGAAGTTGAAACTCTGCGTACTAGGAAGAGTAAAGGTTTACACCACATTTCTCATGTAAAACCATTTATTGACAGATAATCTGCTTTTTAACTTAGTCTTTGCAATTTTCACTTCACGCTACTTGTACAATTTGTCAGACTTAAGAAACTGTTAACATGCAACATTTTGGTTTGCTTACGAGTGGATTCTGGATTTGAGGTGCTTTCTGTGAAATGCCAGATGACACAGTGGTTGGTTTGTGTGACAGCTACACGATTATATCACGACGTTACTAATGAGTGACAATTTACAATGTTGCTTTTGTGGTGTATCTGTTTTTTATCTGCACAGTTTTTCTGAATTATTCTGGAAAGTAAAACATGTTTTAGTAGTAACTTTTGTGGTATAGCTACAATGAGACAGCCTTTTCCGTAGGACAACAATACGTTACAGAACAGTACTTTCCTCATCACGGCAATAAGCGTAATAACTAAGTTATCTATACGCAAAGCATTTCACTTTGTTTATCATGAGGTAAGTACATTGACTTCTGCAGAACTTAGCTTTCGGAAGACAATAACTACGACACTTCCCAGAGATTATTTTACAGCAAGACGCATATTTAGCGCTACAAGACACGTATTTGAGTGATTAATTTTGTACTTGAAACATTTATTTTTAAAGATTTTTGAATTACAAAGAAAGTCTTTCGCAATACATTTCATTCCATTGCTGTAATCTGTAACACCTGAGGGTATAATTACAATAAACCTCAGGGGGGGTACACGCCTACTTTGTGTACCATGTGTTTGGCAAGCACAAGGAGCCCTAGCTAATATGGTATTTGCTTATACAACTTTACACATCGGTACCATATTTCTCTAACACATAAATTACACAGCTATCTGATCATTTAACTGAGAGAGACAAACCTTTTTACTACGTCAGTGACACATGTTTACGCAATTACAGAGTTGGATTATTTCACACTTAAGAAATTGTATTTTGTCTGTACTGTGTGAACTCTTCATATTTTTTTGGTACCATTGTGATACTATGAGAGCTTTGAATGATGTATTTTGGTATGAGATCATAATTTTTAAAGTACGTTTGAGGTAGATGACACTACTGAAATGAGCAGAGAATTTTCTTTAGGTTTTGAAATTATTGCAGGAAGCTACGACGTTTTTGACATTTGACTGAGGTGTTATGATGTTATTTTTACGACGACGATGTGTATTATGCTGTTGAGGTATGTTTATGTCAATAAAATTCTTGACCTGTGAAATGTTTTTATATGAGACTGTCACTGTAGCGGAAACTACTGTCGTAAATATTTCCGTAAGAAAGTTAAGTGACCACCTGCACATAATGTGACGTGGGCACCCAGGTGTGTCAGACACCTGGAGAACAAGCCTTTTCAGACGCTCAGGTAGAAAAGAAAGCCATTAGGGTGTGCCAGAGGCACAGGTGGAAGAGAAGGACAAAGAGAGGCCTATACTTCTGTTAATGACATTTCCTTGTAGAGGGCATCGCTAATGCGACACGCTCGCTACTTGAAAACATATGATTTTTGTAATGCGTTGTGGGTACACAGCTGTGTCAAACACCTGGAGAACAAGCCATTAGGGCGTGCCTTTCATCGCTAATGCGACACCCTCGTTACTTAAAAACATATGATTACTCGCACTTTGTGCTAATTATTGAAATGCTTATGAATTGACAAGAAATATTTTTACATCTGCACACCTGATTATGACAAGAGTCTTTGTACGAGAGTTGAGAGCAATTAACTTATGAAATGAAATGTCACATGACTACTGAATGATATTTTTATGCTTTGCTTTTCGTAGTTGCTTATTTCATTTGATGTCTGGTTTCCAGCTGTGTTGCAGCATTGCTCTTATAAAATGAAATGCATTTGCTAATGTGAACTCTTTCTGTCAACAGATTTATTAATTAATTATTTTATGACCCACATTCTTTAAAAAGGAGCACTTGGAAAGGAAAGAACAATAAGAAAGAACTAGCAACAGTAAAACAAAATTTTCTTTTCAAGTACATGGTAATATTTTTTTTACAATAAGTTGTTATGGTGCACCACTTTAATTACATAGACATTAAGATGACCACTTTAATTACATAGACATTAAGATGACCACTTTAATTACATAGACATTAAGATGACCACTTTAATTACATAGACATTAAGATGTGAATATGCATTTCCCTTGTCTGCATTGTTGTTTTTACTGTAATATTTTTTCTGCTTGCGCTATGTCATGTTTAGGTATAAGTTGCTGCTGTTTGCCAGGCATAGTGTTATTGAATTTGACTTTTGCTAATTTATGCTGCTAGCTTTGCCAATTTGCATTTTTTGTCATTTCTGTTTGTGTTGATTTGTTGTGATGCTGCATTGCCTCGTCCCTTGGTATATATATCTGAGCTCAGTAGATTTAAGTTAGCTTAAGAGGGGGTAGACTATATAAGAAACTGACTATGGAGAATAGGTAAAGTATGCATTGCAAGGTTACATGAAAAAAGATTTGGGCCCAAATGAGTGTTGTACAATCAGAAATAATCATTTTGAAAGAAATATGAATAGAATACAGGAAGGAGGTATAGGTAGGATTTTCTTGGAAATAAATGATGAGGTAAGCAATATGTGAACATATAAATACAGAAAGCATGCTTGGATAGGATTTTTTTGGTGGAAACAAATGTTGAAATAAGACGAAAGATCTATCGAATGAAGTTGTGGGGTGGACTGCAGTACCAAATGTTACACTGAAAACAAACCCTGTCCTTTCCTTTTGTGTTATCCCACTATGTGTTTGGGTACCCGTGTGTATTTGTGTTTTTCCTGTCTTTATGTGTTTAGCTCATGAGAGCTATGTTGTAGAATTTTTCTAATACTCTGTTATTTTCTTTGTAAAGATGCTTAGACTTTATTTATTCTGTTTTGTTTTAATGCTCATGTGTGAAGTTGAATTTTTAAAAGTGATTCTGATCTTTTATGTATGTACTCATGTCATCATTCCTGTAACACTGATGTATATGTTTATTTCTATTGTTTTGTAAAGCCTGCACTACAAATATTATCTGTATTGTTATGTTTTTAATGATGTATTTTGTATCTTTGTAATTGTATTCTTATGTTATATAATTGTAATTGACACCAGTTACTCAAATTAAGTAACTTGTAAGCATTCATTTCACTGCACACATTTCTGTTGGTCATAGTATATGGACAATATGTGAGAAGTAGGGACTGTTAGTGTTTGCACGTGTGTTAATAATTCAGCAAGGGACTGGATAACAGCATTGCTGGTTCTAAGGACAATTCCCAAAAACTTTGTGAATGCACAAGTGGTGGTTATGGACTTGCTCTATTATCCGCAAGACTCTTCAATGGTGATTGTGCACCTGCACAGTCACAACAGATGGCTGCTGGCCATCTCTACAAGGACTACAGTGGGTCTGCATCTCTGGTGGCCCATCAATACCATACTCTCTACCAGGACTGCAGTGGGTCTGCTCAGTGATGACCTACCTACCAATATTCGTCAGAACTTAGAATGACTCTGCTGTGGGTTTGCTCCATTGTGGCCCATTACCTGTCAGCATTTCAAGAGTCAGCACTGTCTTTCCGTTGGAAGGACAACACTACTTCTTCAAGACTGCATGGAAATCCACTACTTCTATGTGCAATTTCTTTTACTAATGAGACTTTGTGAAAAACAAAAACTGTAATTACTATTATGATGAACAATCTGGACTGTCTTTATGGACTGTGAGAAAATTTTAGCTGTTGACCAACATTGTATAAATAAGTGTGTGCATTTTATATCTTTGTTACTGTAATTGTGAAAAATTTTTGTCAAATCTGTATTGGCCAGTGCCCAACACCATTTGTAAAAATTTTTGTGGGGAGCATGGGGGCTATGTAAGTAGGCTGTTTATGTTTTCTTTATGTAAGTTTGATGTTTATGTTTTCTTATTGGCAACGTTACGTAGCGCTCTCTGTATGAAAATCACTGGCTGTGCTGTGTGCAGTATGTGGCTAGTTTGCATTGTTGCCTGCCATTGTTGTCATGAACTGCTATAGCTGGATCTGAACAGCAGATAGCGTTGGGCAGTTGGAGGGGAGCCGCCAGCAGTGGTGGATGTGAGGACAGAGATGGCGGAGTTTGAAATTTGTAAAAATTGATGTCATGAGCTGCTGTATATATTATGACTATTGATGACTATTAAGGTAAATACAGTGTTTGTTCTCTATTAATATCTTTCATTTGCTAACTATCCCTATCAGTAGTTAGTACCTTCAGTAGTTTGAATCTTTTATTTAGCTGGCAGTAGTGGCGCTCGCTGTTTTGCAGTAGCTTGAGTAGCGAAGATTTTTGTGAGGTAAGTGATTTGTAAAAGGTATAGGTTAAAGTTAGTCAGGGCCATTGTTTTGTAGGGGTTATTGAAAGTCAGATTGCGTTGCGCTAAATAATATTGTGTGTCAGGTTAAGCACAGGCTTGTATAATTGTTCTAAGTGGACGTTTCACATGTAAAATTGTTCAAAGGGGACGTTTCAACATATGCAGAGGTGTGTTGGTGCATCTCAGAGTTCGGTGCAGCGAGTGAGTGTGCAGACGTTTTCAGACTGTGTGTTGAAAATGGCTCAAAGAACACATATTTATGACGTTATGAGGGGTAGAATACTAGGGCGACTGGAGGCTGGTCAAACACAGCAGGTCGTAGCGCGAGCCCTCCGTGTGTCACAAAGCTACAGTACGGGACGACCACAGTGTACAACACCACAAAAAGACCGATATCTCACAATCAGTCCTCACAGACGGCCAGGGAGTACTGCAGGTAGCCTTGCTCGGAAACTTACCGGAGCCACTTGAACACTTGTCTCCAGACACACAGTGTACAGACGACTGAACAGACATGGTTTTCCCACCTGGAGACCTGCAAGGTGCATTCCACTGACCCCTGGTAACAGGAGAATCCGTAAAGGCTGGTATCAAGAACAGTGATTCTCGCCAGGTTTTCATCTGGTGTGAAACAGGAACCAGATACCAACCCCTTAATGTCCTTGAAAGGGATCAGTATGGAGGTCGTAGTTTGATGGTGTGGGGTGGAATTATGATTGGTGCACGTACACCCCTGCATGTCTTTGACAGAGGAACTGTAACATGTCAGGTGTATGGGGACGTCATTTTGCACCAGCTCATTTCGCGCCTTTTCAGGCGTGCAGAGGGTCCCACCTTCCTCTTGATGGATGATAGCGCATGGCCCCACGGAGCTGCCATCGTGAAGGAGCACCTTGGAACAGAAGATATCAGGTGAATGGAGTGGCCTGCCTGTTCTACAGACCTAAATCCCATCGAGCACATCTGGGATGCTCTTGGTCGACCTATCGCTGCACGTCTTCAACCCCAACGCTTCAGGAGCTCCGACAGGCACTGATGCAAGAATTGGAGGCTATACCCCTTCAGCTGTTCGACCACCTGATACAGAGTATGCCAACCCGTTTTGCGGCCTGTGTACGTGTGCATGGTGATCATATACCAATTTATGTCGGGGTACATGAACAGGAAACAGTGACGTTTTGTAGCACATGTGTTTTTTAGCACATGTGTTTCGGGACGGTTTTCTCAACTTATCACCAATACCGTGGACTTACAGATCTGTGTCGTGTGTGTCCCCTATGTGCCTATGCTATTAGCGCCAGATTTTTGTAGTGCCACGTCTTGTGACACCACATTCTGCAATTATCCTTAATTTATAAGCATGAATGTAATAACAGGGCAAATAGTACGCGACCTGGGGAAGTGTGTTTGTACATTAATCCCGAATGGTCGCCTTGTGTCTAGCAAATTATCTGATCAAAAGAAGTTGGACATCCATATGTAATGCGAAATTGTCTATTAGACGCGCGATAGGCGGATCCGACAGTGCGAAAGGAGGCTGGGTATGTTGTCTTGTGAGTGGAGAAGCGGTCAGGGGAGCTCAGTGACTTCGAACGGAGACTCGTCATTGGATGTCACTTGAGCAACAGAAACATCAGGGACATCTCAGTTCAAGTGTTCAAGTTGGTTGTGTGCTGTGTGATAGTGAAGTGGAAGCACGGAGGAACCATCGCAACTACGATCAGGCAGATGTCATGTACTGGCCGACAGGGAGCGTCCAGCATTGCGGAGAGTGGTTATAGAAATCGCATGAAAGCAGTGGAAGGAGTCACTCACGAATTCCAAAGTGCTAACAACAGTCCAGCTACCACAACGACTGTCCATAGGGAGTTAAAAAGAATGATTCACAGTGGCTGAGCAGTTCCTCGTAAGCCACATATTTCTGTACTCAGTGCTAAGCACCGGCCGCTGTGGCCGAGCGGTTCTAGGCGCATCAGTCCGGTACCGTGCTGCTGCTACGGTCGCAGGTTCGAATCCCGACTCGGGCATGGATGTGTGTGATGTCCTTAGGTTAGTTAGGTTTAAGTAGTTCTAAGTCTAGGGGACTGGTGGCCTCAGATGTTAAGTACCATAAGCCATTTGAACCATTTGAAATCGTTGCTAAGCTACGCTTGAGGCGGTGTCAATGGGCAGTGGACCACTGTAAACAAGTGATTTGGAGTCAGAATCACGTTATACTCTGTGTCAACTCGACAAAAGGTTTCGGTTTGGCAAATGCCTGAAGAGTGTTATCTGTCATCATGTATAATACCAACAGTGAGTAAGGAGGAGGAAGTGGTGCTACAGTATGGGGGTGTTTCATGGCCACGGTTTGTTCCTCTTATTGCGCTGCAGAATGTGCTAAATGCTAAACGAGTAAAGGATGTGAACACATTCTACGTTGTTTACTGCATGTAGTAGAGGAACGGGTAAGAGACGATGATTGTATCAGCTTGACAATGTAACCCGTCATGAAGCAGCATATATGAGGTGATTTTCGTGGACAGCAGATTTCCTGAAATGGACTGTCTGCTCAGAGTGCTCAGCTCAACCAAATGGAACATCTATGAGGTGGTTTAGAACATCGACTTCGCTCCAGACCCCGGCGTCCAACATCACACCACCTCTGGTTTCGGCTCTTGAGGAAGACTGGACTGCCATTCCTCGACAGCCATTTAGTCACCTCACTGAAAGTGTCCCCAGCAGAGTACAAACCGTTATAAAGGAGAAGGGAGGACAAACCCCATATTAATAGGATAATGCACTACCTGTGTTATTTTAATTACGATGCGAAGTTACTTTGGACATTCTTGCACTGCAGCGACCTCAACCGTTACGAAACACATCAAATGAATTCGCAATTGCGAATAAGGACTACTCAGCTGTAAAATGGAATGGCGACAATGAAAATTTGTGCCGGCCCGGGACACGAACCCGGATTTCCTTCTTATAGCGAGCGGTCGCCTTACCATTTGGCTATCCGTGCACGACTCACGCCCAGACACGTGGCTGACGACATACAGAAGTTTGGGTCTGGCTCTGAGTCCTGCACGGATAGTCAAATGGTTTCAAATATCCCTAATATTATTTCCCGGCAGGGGACTGGGTGCTGTGTGTCCTTCATCATCATTTTCATGCCAGCACGGCAGCTCAGGGTGTTCTGTGAGAGGATTACCTGCCCTCTGTAATAAAAAAACTGAGTCAATGGCTCAACACTGAACTTGAACGGGTGTCGTGGGACACCCGCAACGAACAAATGCAACGATAAATATCGAACAAAATGAGAACAAAAAAAAATAAAATAGTAAGGCGACTGTTCACGATAAGCGGGGAAACTTGGGTTCGAGTCCTGGTCCGGCAAAAATTTTCACTATCGTCATTCCGTTGTACAGCTGATGGTAGTGCTTATTCACGACTGCGAATTCATTTGATATGCCCCATATTAATGCCCACTGATTGGTGAGTGGACACTTTTGGTTGGTGTATTATACGAATTGATGTCTGTAAACACTTTCTTGAATTATTTCAAGTAACACTGAAATCGCCACCTACTAACTTTTATCCGAGTTGGAAATTCAATCAAGCTTTCAATGCAGATGAGGAAGATATGTGCAGGTTCTTACCTCAAGAGCGTTATTTCAACTGTCGTCCAAATAAATTATTAGTTTCGAACTCTTACCCGAATAAATGAGTGCTGATTTAGCAAGTTCATCAGCAACCTGGTACTAACATATTCTCTCCCTTAACCTTTCTACATTTCCCAAAGACAGTGCAATCCAACATGTCTCATGTATTCGTAGTTAAGTGATGACAGAGCAAACCCACGACAAAGTGTTTCGGTAAGACTTGTACGAAAACCCAGTTCCGTGGAACCTCAGTCAGTCACGCTTAGCACTAAACTCATGTCTTTACAGATACATTCAAAATAATGTAGCGAATTGCCATCGAATACTGTCATCGCAATGGGAGGGGTGGGGTCTAGAGGCTGTTTCCAAATAAAAGTACCATAAGCGGCCACGCATCTGCTTGCGGCGTCAGGTTTCACCCTGATGACTCCTATGGCTCACCGTGAAAATGGCTTCAGAAGATAGCGGTAGCGCTGAGGTGTCGTAACAAACCATGGTTTCTCAATAGTATGGCCACAGATGCTGAGGTAACACCCTGCTGGCATAAGTTCAAATAAACGCAGTAGCACTTAGGTCGGCATCAAATTAATAGTGTGTCCAACAAACCACTCAAACGAAACTTCGTGGCTGATTAAAACTATGTTCATATCACTGCACACTCCGCCGCAGAGTGCAAATCTCATTCTGGAAACCACTCACACACAATCCTGGGGAGTGGAATGAAATATTCTCTTGTTGAACAATAAATCTGTAGTAGGAAAATGTGTACGTGGGTACATAATCAGGTAGTGTCTACCAACAGCACCTTCCTTCATCGTTGCTACTGAGTGATAACAGAGATTTCATTGCAGCCCACAGAAAACTACCAGAAAGGGCTGAATCATATCCTCCTGGCAAGAGAGAAGTACTGAGTCTCATGTTTTTGACGAACGTGGACCTTACCATTAACAGCTACCAATACATAGTCCGAGTTTTCGCACCAATATACTTTTCTCGAAGCTTTCTTAGTCCAATGGATTTAACGGTGATGTCATTCTCTGCACCTTCTGACTTTAAGATCATCATGGAGTACATAGCATTGTGCTGATATGGTTATAAATGATACCGCTAACAGAATGTTGCGGTCTATTGGTGAAATGGTCAATATCGGTTACACTTAGTACCGCCTACCTGCTGTTTAACTGGAACTAACAGAGAAGTCTACTTCATCCAACGTTCTTCACCCTGGCAGTTGACACTTTTTTTACCTAATCCACGTACTTACGGCATATTCTCGAATAGTCCCAAAAAGTTTGCATTACGAGTACTTCGAACTGTGTTTGGCTTCGACAGAAAGGACAGAGATTTCGTGTTTTGCCTATTCTGTGAGCATCTGTCTATCTGACGAGCTTTACTAGGCCGACAACATCATGATCGCACGTAGCACCTAACTGTACCTTTATCCGAAGAGATAGGATTGTAATTTTTCCAGTGTGGCTGATAGCTGTTGTTCATCATAGGCACCCTTGTGTGTGTGCGTGTGTGTGTGTGTGTGTGTGTGTGTGTGTGTGTGTGTGTGTATTCGTGTGCGCTGTTAGAGTATATAAGAACTTCTGACTGCAAAGTAGCAGACAAACAACTTTGGGTGACATCTGCTAATATTTCCATTTTATTCAGATAATGCAAAATTTCACTTAAAGACTACGTCGTTTATAACAAAACACGGGAGAATTATCAAATAACCGCAGGGATCAGAACAGATACATAGATGAAATAATTTGTAGGAACATGAAATTGAACGATCACATAGGCTTAGTCGCAGATAAAGCGGTGGAAGGTTTCGGTTCATTAGTAGAATACCAGTAAACACCATATTCTTGAATGAATCGAACTCCCGAGCATAGAACAGCGTCAAACGTCAGATTACTTTACAAATGATTTAATGTGAGAACTATATGCCAATAAGCATGTAAGCGAGGAAAAGTTTGTGAATGAAATTATGTTTAAACTTTGTTGGAAGTCTCTGAGTGCTCTCATTATGAAATACTGGATGAACATAAACTGGGTAATTTGAGCTCTGTTTCAAGCAAGAGCTAGTTTTTCATACATCTCAATGTTTATGACGTCATATTTCCCAGCCTAAGTGCCGTACAGTGATGTAATCTTGCAGGTACGTTTACTGACATATGTGGAAACTGTCTGAAAACTGTGTTGGAACAGAGTAAGTAGTAAAGAAGTGACAAATTAAAATGCCTTGTCTGGTGCTGAAGGTATAGTGCATGAACAGCGAAAATGTAGTAAGCGATAAACTTTTTTCCTGCTGTTATTTTGTGTGGAGTGTTAGAGAAAAAGTTTCGTAAAGGTTTGGAATTATGAGTGAAGTTTGTTGGAAGTCACCAAGAGTTCTCACTCTGAAATACTGGATAAATGAAGCCAGTGTATTTTGACGTCATCAGTTACACTGCCTCAAGACGAACAAACAATTTCTAATTGTTTTTGTGATACATGAAAAAGCCGCAAATTCGGTTAAAGAATTCAAAGCTGTTAGCAGAAGAATATCCTACATAGCACTCGGAAACCAAGTCTCGGAGATCACAAATGGTTCAAATGGCTCTGAGCACTATGGGAGTTAACATCTATGGTCATCAGTCCCCTAGAACTTAGAACTACTTAAACCTAACTAACCTAAGGACAGCACACAACACCCAGCCATCACGAGGCAGAGAAAATCCCTGACCACGCCGGGAATCGAACCCGGGAACCCGGACGTGGGAAGCGAGAACGCTACCGCACGACCACGAGATGCGGGCTCGGAGATCACACTTAGCAATATTCACGCCCCGACAGAAGATAAAACAGATGAGGAAAAGGAAGAGTTCTATGACCAACTAGAACAAACGATTGAGGACATACCAACAGAGCACACCAACTGGAAATATCAAGGTATTTCCGAGAGATTTTAATGCAAAAAACAGGAAAAGAAGAGGTCTATATACCAACTAAAGGAAGGCGCAGTTTGCAATATAAGACCAATGAGAATGGCCAGAGGATGATCAGTTTAGCTATCTCAGTGAACCTGAGAGTAAGTTAGACTTACTTCGAACACAAGAGAATACATAAGGGAACGTGGTGTTCACCAGATGGAGGAACTATCTACCAGATTGGTTACATCTTGGTGGACCAGCGTTATAGTCACAGTCATGGACATCAGGTAATACAAAGAAGCCGACTGTGCATAAAACCATTCCTAGTTGTGCATGGATTTAAACTAATGTTCACCTACAGGAAGAAGAAGGAAACACTACAACCTGTTTTGAACGTTGGGAAACTGCTTGAAAGTGCTATTAAAGAACAATGTGCTATAGAAATCAAAAACCGTTTTGAACCCTAGAAAAGCTAGAAGCAAGAGAACGTAGAGGGAAAGTGGGAAGAAATAAAGGCCACGGTATTAAGCGTAGTGGAGGATACATTCGGAAGCAAGAACAGAATGAAGAAGAGAGGATGGTTCAGTGAGACATACCAGAAGGGTACAAAAAAGAAAAGGAAGATGAGGGAAGAGTGGATGGCTTACAGGGAGAATGAGTAGAAAAGGAAATATTTTCTCAATATCAGAAGGGAGGCATAGAGAATCCTGAGAACAGAGAAGAGAATATATATAACCAATTTGTTAGAACAAAACTGAGGCAGAGAGTCACAACAAGAATTCAAGACAACTTTTCCAGTGTATCAAAAATCGCAAACGTGAATTTCAGATCCCACTCTGTTTCATTAGAGATAAGAAAGGCAAGTTGATAAATGACAAGAAAATAGTGGAAAAAAGATGAAGAGAATATTCTTAGAACTCCTGAATTGTCCAGACCCATATGAGATCCCACCTGCAGGCACTATGAAAGAAAGAAAAGATGAAGAAGAATGGGAAGTGACTTAAAGATGTGAAGAGGGAAGAAATCTATTGGGCAGACTACGTAGCCCGTATGCCAGAAGAAAGACAGACGATTAAAGCTTGCGAGAGGATAGCAAACACGAGGCTGTCCATAGGACGATGATGACAGCGTTGGACGGTCGACCTGGCGAAGGATCTAGCATACCTGGAGATTGTAAACACCTGGAAGAACCGAGCACAAAACAGAAAGAATTGGAGAAAGTCTTGAAGCAGCGC
Organism: Schistocerca cancellata; assembly: GCF_023864275.1. Lineage (NCBI taxonomy): Eukaryota > Metazoa > Arthropoda > Insecta > Orthoptera > Acrididae > Schistocerca > Schistocerca cancellata. The sequence continues at coordinate 703,906,582 of NC_064626.1, forward strand.
GTGGTCTGCATGTCCTTTGAGCGCTAGGTATGTATGCTATATCTGTGTTATTGTGTTAAACGTTTAACATAACATTATACCTCTTAATGAGTAGATTTTGCCGGCCGCAGTGGCCGAGTGGTTCTAGGCGCTTCAGACAGGAACCGCGCGACTGCTACGGTCGCAGGTTCGAATCCTGCCTCGGGCATGGATGTGTGTGATGTCCTTAGGTTAGCTAGGTTTAAGTAGTTCTTGGGGACTGATGACCGCAGATGTTAAGTCCCATAGTGCTCAGAGCTATTTGAACCATTTTGAGTAGGCTGTGACAGCATGTTAAAATTTTAAATTAGGTGAATAATTACGCGAAGTATTAAAGATCGAATTTTTGTTACTTCCACGCTGCTACTGATACCGGGTTATGGGATAGCGTTCTAGTAATTAAGACTGGGAAAATGTAATCTGTCTACAAAGAAGATTGCTTTCGTACTACCCATTTTAGAATACAGCTCAAGCTTGTGGGAATGGTACCAAATAGGACTAACAGGGCATATTGACCGTATGCAATGCAGGACGTGGAAAGACGTCACGAAGATGCTGAAAAACGTGACTGATTAATCCAGGAATATATTACAACGCCCTACGTATCGCTCCAGTAGGAATTTCGGAGACAAAATTAGACTAACTATAGTGTGCGACGTGGCATTTAAACAGTTAATCATCCATTTCCTCATACTCGAATGGAATGGGTAGAATGGAGACTACCCTCTGTTCAGCACTTCAGAGTGGTTTTCGGAATATGCTGGGAACGAACGTCACGGCGTGGTTCTGTCCTGAGCATCTGTGGAAAATTGTTGAAGGACGGTGAAACCACCAGCTGGCGAGAAGGTCATGGACGTCCACGCCTCATAGTAGAACGGGGAGAACGGAAACCAGGCGGCAGTCAGTGGCAGATCTGAAGACAAAGTAGAGTCAAGGTGCAGGCTCAAGTGTTTCGTAACAAAACGTTCAGCACGCAATGTTGAACGTGAGGCAGCGCACTAAACGACACCCATGTGCTCCACGTTAACCTAACGACATTGACAATTACGATCTTAGTGGGCTCCGGATCATCGATATTGGACGGTGAATCAATGGAAACGCTCAGTCTGATCGGATGAGTCAGGTTTGTTGTTATACCTAGTCAAGGTTGTGTGCAAATACGCCGTTACCCAGACGAACGACTGCTCTAAACTTGCACTGCACACAGGACAGCTAATAATGGGGGCAGTATTTTGCTACGGGGACATTCACCTTGGCTTTCAAGGGATCTGTTGTAGTGACCGAAGGCAACATTGCAGCACGCACTGCGTGAACACTACAGCGGACCACATGTGTCCATTCATGCTTCATGTTCTCCGCGACGACGGTGGCAATTCCAGTAGAATAACTGTGTCACAAGACGAGAACTGTGCTATAGTGGTTTTAGGAGTATGATAGTGAATTCATTTTGATGCTTTGGCGGGGCCAACGAGATATATGGGTCTTGAAACGAACTAGTCGGCTTGTCCCCCACACTTCGCGATCGCTCGGCTCCATTCAGGACTGACGGGAATCAACATGAAAGTGAAAATATGCCCACTAAAAGTCTTAATTTTGTCCTGTTCTGCAGAGAACTTGCTCGCATTTAATCACGCAGTCAAGAATTATCAAACTCGTCTGAAACAGTTACTCGCTCATCGCCGGAGCGGTTGATGGCACGTGCTGGGACGTACACACCACGGTCTGTCTTTCTCGTGGACCTCCCTCCTTGGCCACTCAGTTCGACTGATGTCAACTTGATGGGACATATCTGTGCCGCTCTGGGTGCCAGCTCTCAGCACAAAAGTGACCAGTCCATAATTTACTGTAAGTGCATTACTATGCTTTCGTCTATTTTTATTATTATTTTATGTAGTTCTCAGGCGACTTCGTGTTCAATCATCTAATACATAATAACTGTAAATGAAATATATTAAATCACTGAAGAACAGATATACAGGAACAATAAGTTAATACAGTGAAGCGCTAAAGGAACTGGTATAGGCATGCGTATTCAAATACAGATATATGTAAACAGGCAGAATATGGCGCTGCGTTAGGCAACACCTAAATTAGACAACAAGCGTCTGGCGCAGTTGTTAGATCGGTTACTGCTGCTACAGTGACAGATTATCAAGATTTAAGTGTGTTTGGAAGAGGTGTTATAGTCGGTGCGCGAGCAATGGGACACGGAATCTCCGGTGTAGCAATGACGTGGGGATTTTCCCGTGCGACCAAGTCACGAGTGTACCGTGAATTTCAGAAATCCGGTAAAACATCAAATCTCCGACATCACTGCGGCTGGAAAACAGATCCTGCAACAACGGGACCAACGACGACTGAAGAGATTTGGTCTGGGCACTATGGGACTTCTGGGGTCATCAGTCCCCTAGAACTTAGAACTACTTAAACCTAGCTAACCTAAGGACATCACACACATCCATGCTCGAGGCAGGATTGGAACCTGCGACCGTAGTGGTCGCGCGGTTCCAGACTGTAGCACCTAGAACCGCTCGGCCACCACGGCCGGCGACTGAAGAGAATCGTTCAACGTGACAGAAGTGCACCCCTTCCGCAAATTGCTGCAGATTTCAATGCGTGGCCTTCAACAAGTGTCAGCGTGCGAACCATTCAACTTAACATCATTGATATGGACTTTCGGGGCCATAGGCCCACTCGTGTATCTTGATGACTGCACGACACAAAGCTTTAGGCCTCGCCTGGGCTGGATCGACATTGGACTGTTGATGACTAGAAACTTGTTGCCAGGTCGGACAAGTCTCGTTTCAAAATGTGTCGAGTGGATGGACGTACATGGGTATGGAGACAACCTCATGAATCCATGGAAGCTGCATGTCAGCAGGGGATGTTCAAACTGGTGGAGGCTCTGTAATGACGTGGGTCGTGTGCAGCTGGAGTGATATGGGACCCCTGATATGTCTTGACTCTGACAGGTGACAAGTACGTTAGCATCCTGTCTGATCACCTTCATCCATTAATGTCCTCTGTGCTTTCCGACGGACTTAGGCAATTCCAGCAGGACACCGCAACACCCCACACGTCCAGAATTGCTACAGAGTGGCTGCAGGAACACTCTTCTGTGTTTAAATACTTCCGCTGGCCGCCAAACTGCCGAGACATGGACATTATTGAGCATATCTGGGATGCCTTGCAACTTGCTGTTCAGAAGAGTTCTCCACCCCCTCGTACTCTTACGGATTTATGGACAGTCCTGAAGGATTCGTGGTGTCGGTTCCCTCCAGCACTACTTCAGACACTAGTCGAGTCCATACCTCGTCTTGCTGCGGCACTTCTCCGTGCTTGCTGAGCCCCTACACGATATTAGGCAGGTGTACCAATTTCTTTGGCTCTTCATTGTAAGTAGTGTAAAATACAACCTATACATCTACACTGAGATTGCAGCATTATAACAATTGCTTTTTAATCCACCAACGTCTCTTGTGTATTTGCTTTCTGTTCTACTAAAAAGATATCTAGGGTTACATACACTACAACGTGTGTAGATGCTAATAGTATATCGTCTGTGTAAAAAACGATTCTCAGAGGTCTACTTTGCGTAATTTTAACCGTGAATTTTGATTATTTAATCTCAAAAGAGCCAGTTTTACTTCCAACATTACTAAAAATAGCCACGTCAAAGTTTGGTAATAAACTCCGAAAGAATTTGAAACACAAAAATATACCGAAAATAATTTTGTAAATGATAGTGAAACAGAACAGGCGATAATACTATCTTACGTAGCATTGCTATGGCCTGAGGCCTGTTAGACGTAATCGTTGTAATGTAGGCTCAATTTCGTACGTGTCCGACCATAACACCTCTTACACGTGCGATTCCATTATAAACGTCCTACACAGTTTTAAAACAGTATGATATTCACTTTGGTTCGCCCAACGCAGAGCTACAGTCCATGTGCTTTTATCAATCACTATCGCAAATTCATAGTTCTGGAGAAAACCATACCACATATAACAAACAGTTTAAAAGTCTCTAGGATGACAGCTAATGTTTTAAAGCGCGTGGCAACTCATTGAGTTGCACACAAGATAATAAATTCAAAGTACATTAGTTAGCACAACTCAGTTACACAAATGCATTGCAAAGAAGATGAAACATACATTGAAAATTTCGTTCGTTCGCTTATAAATTGTTTATATTCCTTCAGGAAATTCACAGTATTCACACACTCTTAAACTTTGTCTCATAAGGTCCACGTTTAAATTTAGTTTGGATTGTGATCGAAAAAGAAGAACGCGACCATAAATTTTCGTGTTTTTCTGTCTAGTACCATTACGCAACTCACGCGCGTCCGCCACCGCACCGCTCGCTATCACTGTTCGACTGTCACTATTGGTATTGCACTCGCATCATAGTTCACACGACAGTGCTGCGTATTACGTTTAGTTTTCCACAGAGCATTTCATATAAACATTACAAAGAAGATGAAACACACACTGGAACATTTGTATACCTAGATCAAAAGAGATTCATGTAGCAATATAAATAACGTAACCAAACAGTTACATTTCATACTATTGGATAAGAAGCTACTTTAAGGCATCAATGATACATGTCAGAGTGAAAGAAAGCAACGAAAAGAAATAAGAAAAAAACTACCTATCATAATTCGCAATATCTTCACAGTATAACATTTCTTAGTAAGCCTGCTGACCTATTCTTCCAGTACACACAGCCAAAGCAAATGTAAACGTCAACGTCGAGATCATTAGAGACCTAGCGTAAGCTCTGATTGTTTCAAGGATGGGGAAGGGAATGGGCCGTGCCCCTTCGAAGGGACCATCCCAGCATTTCCCCGGAGCGATTTGGGCAAAACACGGAAAACCTAACTCTGGATGGCCAGAGGCAGATTTAAATCACCGTCTCTCGATTGCGAGTTCTGTTTACTAATCACTGCGCCACCTAGTCCGGACGAAGTAAATGTGGTATATGTTTTCCCTTCAACCCTGTCAGCCAGACTAGATCATTCTGGGGACGGACTGTGAAGACTAGGTTCAGCATTGGTAGAACTTCTTATGAAGGGATTATACGAATTATTGAAGTATGACAGAGGAATGGTGATCCTATGATCTGCCAGTAGCGATTCTTCTCTTCTTATACCTGAGAGTGCTTGTCTCGATTGAGACCAGTTCATGGACGACATGAATGTCTGTTACAGAATAAAAAATTTTCCTGCTTAAGAAATAGGAGAATACTAACCCGTAGCCTCATTCGCTTCATGCAGATACGAAGCTATGTCAGACATTCGCTGATATCACATATTGCGTTAGGATACAGCAACCGCTGCTGAATCTCATTTTTCCGTAGCTTTTCCACTGTTGCAAAAAGTCCTATGTCTTCTGTTACAGCGAAACTATTACAGAGCACGTTCGTCAGTATATTTCATTTTAATGCACTATATTCTGACTGCTCTCGAAAAACAGGTAAATCAGACGTGTATGTCCGAAAGCGATTATTCTTTTAAGTGAATGCATGAGCCACCTGCAGTTTTAAGATTGCTGCAAGGGAAGAAAGAGCAAAAAAGTTAGGGCAGAGTAGCCATCTGCAGGTAGGGAACAGTTCAGCTGCATTCTAAACGTCCGTATTGGTTTCCCTTAGTGCCAAAAATATACAGGACTCCATTAAGCGCTTATAGTTTGCCTAAGACTTTTGATTTCAATGAATTGCTATTGCGATGTAGAGTGATTGCAATAATTGCCTCTAATGAGGCCGAATTATTCCGGAAATGAACTACTGATTATTTGTAAGAACAGATGAACTGCATAATTTGAATACTTAGAAAGGTTTATGTTGTAGTAACCGGACCCACAGAGAAAAATTGCGAAACATAACATATTTAAAGCAGACGCAAAAATAATTTAGCAGTATTTGAGGTCAGTGCTGCTGCAATAACTTCGACAAAAAAAACGAAAATGGCGATCTTTCTTTACTCTCAGCAGCAGGCGAAGAAGCATCATCATCTGTATTGAACAATGAGGAAACTATTGAATGATGAAGCAACTGTTTAAGAACTACGCTCGTATTATAAGACTCAGTAAGCATCCCATTGCAGAGGAACGGTTAGGAAATTTATTCTGCGCAACAACGAGTCAGAATTATAAAACACCGGCCTCCTTAGCTATGTAATGAATGTGAAGCCATTATCCTCGAAGCTTATGCCTACGGTCTGTTACAAAGTTTCCTGAAACCACAATGATCTTCGTATTGTAGGGAGACAGCTAGTATTCAAGGCTAACAGGGATATCGCTCTGTGTCTCAAGACCATGAAACAAACTCCTGCAGTCATCGTAGAGAAAGTTACGATTATCTATGAAGGCGTGTATAACGCGGTATACTCTTGCGAGGCTAGTTGAGAACGCCTTATTATTGATGATGCTAGGCAATAACAGTAGTTAGTAGCAGCAAGACTGGGAAACCCGCTTTCTCACGGAACAGACTCATCGCACTCCGCGATGCTCAGCGTTCCTGTCTAGTTTGAGGTGGACTAAGAGTTGATTATATCTGGATCTACTCGTACTAACGAACCACTGCCAAGTGTATAGTGAAGGGTAGGCATACCGCTGTTATTTGCTGGCCTTGTTTAGCCATTCACGGAAGAAATCGACTTTCTGTCTGCCTATGTATGGCCCATAATCTCTTTAATTTTATCCCAGTGACCTCTGCTTGGTGTGTACAAATAACGGAACAACAGCTTTTACGTATCTTTTATGAAGACAGTTCTCGGATTTTGAAAAGTAGTCCCTCACCTGACGCAATTCGCTCTCTTTGGCAATTCTTTCAATAAATACTGTCGATTATTTACCGATGCGTGTCGAGGTGGTAGGATAGGATTCTGTAATTTGCGTATCTCTAGGCTGTCGCTATTCAGTCTTTCCGAGTTGGCAATGGCAAGAGATAGACGTCTAATACTCATGTAAAGGTCACAAGTGTGTTATCCGCACTAATAAATTCCGCACTCCCAGAGAATCACAACACGGCATCTATTTTACAGCCCGTACCGCCTTGACGTTTGCTCCGTTCACTCGATTCAGGGAGACGAGGCCGCTATATCATATCTTCGTATAAAGACAGACGCAATGCCATGCCACTCATAGGTACTTTTTTGTCGGAGGAACAACGACGTCTGGTGATTTTTTTAACTGAATGTGTCCATATTATGACTAAACGACAGCTGTAAGATTACCGATTCAAATTCCCTATATTTCATCTCAGGATTAGATGACTGTGACGCGTGCAAGCTGTGTACTTATGTCAGGCATAGAATGTAAATTATTAGGCTTCTTCCCCATAAGTAACCCTATTTTTTGGGGCGATGGGTAACCTAGAGCCTTTTTTATTGTAGTTCTGTTTTAAAAACCCGTCCAAAAAAAAGCCTCGTAAGGTCCGACGGTATCGACCGACCACCGTGTCGTCCTCAGACGACAGGCGTCGCTGGATGCGCATATGAAGGGGCATGTGATCAGCATACCACTCTCCTAGCTGTTGTCAGTTTACGAGACCGGAGTCTCTTCTTCTCAATCAAGTAGCCCCTCAATTCCCTTCACAGGGGCTGAGTGCACCCGAACGGTCACCCGCCCAAGTGCCTGCCAAGCCCCACAGCCTTTGATTTCGGTTAGCTCACGGGAACCGGTGTTACCACTGCACCGAGGTCCCTTTTATTATTAGCTTATTTGATTTAACAATACAGAAATAATTGAAAACAGTTAACTGATTTTAAATTTTGGGTACTTGACGGCAAATTACTGTGTGAAGGTATGTGTGGAGTTGGGAGAAATCGAGTGAGATTTTAGGCCACTTAGGGACTTCAGAAAGCAAGTTACATGTGTTGTCACATGCTAAGTTCATTGCGCAACAAGTGCCTCATTGTCAGAAGAGCGCACATGTTCACTGTTTCCTGCAACTATAGTTCTGCTTCGGAATGGTCAACAGGGGCGTAACAGTGTGCAACTGAAATGGCACGGCAACTGGAAACACACTCCAAAGCTGAAGTACGCGGGACAGCATTACCCGTATTCTTGTAGGTAACACGTCTAAATTGCACACAGATTCACTGTGAAATTCTGGCTATATGTGGACCAAATGCAATGCCGCATCCAGCCTGTTGAAATGATGTCAACAATATGACGAATGCCACACAGACATAGATGATGCTGATTGGGAAGTCCACTTTCAACTATGCGACTTTCACCTTTTCGGCAATCTGAAAATCAATGTGGGAAGAAAGAAAGTTTCCAACGATGAAAACGTTCACACAGCGGTTCTCGAACGGCTGTGCGATCAGGGAGCGGATTTCTACCGTCAAGGAATTAAACGATAGGTAGAACGTTCCGATCGTTGTTTACAGCGACCTGGTGGCTACTTATGAAAACAGGCTACGTATCTGTGTCACTTTGAAGTGCAGCGCAGCGCTCAACAGAAGTCGATTGGTCTACCATAATAATGCGTAAAAAACAATGGGAAATCCAAGATGGAATGGCTTCAGCTGCCAGAGACCGTGGTCATGAATGCCTGAGTTACATTTGCGTGAGTGTGAGTGCATTTGTCTGTTGTCTACTTTCGACAAAGGCCTTGTTGGCAGAAAGCTTATTTTGTGACAGTCTTTTCGTTGCGTCTATCTGCGACTCAGCATCTTGGCTATGTAGGGAATAATACTGTATAACTTTTTTTTGGAGTTCCGTCGTACTAACGTTCGCATTTTAACTGATTTGGATGTTTAACAAGAGAGTCAATAATTACATTTATCACAGTAGAATACTGAAATTTTGGAAAAAAATTTGTTACAGACGTCAGATATCAAATGTATCGTTCTTTAATCTTTGCTAGTCCCGGGAAAAACCAAACAATTCTTCGCAGCTTGAATTAGGATGAAGAAACTCTCGTCTCGTTAGTAAACTATTCTGCCGAAGTACGTAATCGAAGAGAATGTATTTGTAGCTGGTAAGAGTACGAAACACGATGACTTTCGAAGATGTGGAAGGCGCAAATGTAAGCCGATCATTTTTTGGAGGAGCGAGATAAAAAATGATCAGATGAAGAGAAACAAACCGCAGTGTCCTATTTTCCGCTAACGCAGTGGTGCTAGAGATGAAGAGAGACCGAATTTCGTATTTTTGGCACTAATGGACAATGCAGCTCATTCGATAACACTGAGAAAGTGACTGTAAATTTTTAGGACACGATCAGAACAGCACGTAAGTCACAGGTAATGAGGCTTCACCTCGCAAAATCACGATAATTTGCTTCTGTGCGATTACAGCCGTCCCTGTTGCCCAAACTTCGACCACATAGCTTCACATTCTCTGATAGCGATGTCACGAAAAACACAGGGACGATGTGAAGCATCTGCTGCCACGACCGCAACATAGTGGATATATTTTCACAATATTTGCATCTCGTGCTCAGCGTAAATGCACCATACAACTATTTGCCTTGTTTTTTTCCCCTTCGCTTTGTATCGAACGAAGTGAGCAAAGGAATAACGACTGATGGACGGAATGCCTGAACCGAGGTCTTTGGAAGACAACGCCAGCTCGTTTACGACAGGGTGTATGAAGGAAGTGATTGCGGCCAACTTTCAGGTAGCACAGAACCATTAGATACAAGAGATAACGAGAAACAAAAGAAAACGTGCATCAAAATGTGTAGAATTATATCATCCTTATCACAACGACAGTCTATTTCTCTCGATCTGTAATTCTGATTTGCTGTAAACTGCAAAAGAAATATAGACTATTTCTTACAGTTTTACTTTGCTCATCCTCTTTGTTGTGCGTCAAGTTAAAATCAGACGCATATGCAGTTGCTTTACGTCCAGAGATGACGAAACAAATTTCCGCAGTGACACTTTGAGGAAGGTCCTTGTCGAGACCGTTCGTCTTTCTTTGACATATTATGCTGAGTCGTATGGATGAAGGTGATGAATGCTTGTGCATGCAATGGAGCGTAATATATTTACTATGAACTGAAAGAAGGAAAGAGAGAGAGGAGAAAGCCCATGCGCAGACATGCACCCTATTTTTCTAGAAAATTGCCAATGAAGCCGCCATGAGCAATTTCTTCTTTCAGCAGATGTATATACGTCATATGACCTCACAGGCTGATGACTTTAGACAAGCATCTACTCTCGTAGCCGACCAAATATGGATATTTCCACCTCCACGACTGCCACTCACAGTCTCAACATAGAATGTTCCTCGGATTATCTAGAGACTTATCCGATCGGTATACGTAAGGAATTAATGTCGTCTCAAGCCTCTGTTGCTATTAAACAAGGCTATGCACACAGTAAATAGCTCTGTAGGCTTTCTATTTTATTGTGATTTGCTTATACACTGTAAGTGCATCGATGTACTGCAGGAGAATAGTGAACCGTTGGCAAATATAAACCGCGACCCACAAAAATTTAAGCTACAGACGTATGAGAATAGTCAAAAGAGAAAAATAGAAACAAAAGAAGTAAAAAATGGCTTTGCCAAATATTTCGCAGGGTCTCAGTTTGTCCGAGGACACAAAATAACTGAAAAGCAGTAGTATTAGCGTTTGCCGTCATTTCGAGGGTTGATATATGTGTATATACAAGATGAACCACATAATTTAGACGCTCCAAAAATATTTCCAACATGGTCTTGGCGATCGAAAGAAAATTTGCAGCAGATAATAATAAATGGAATGAAAGCAATTTGCTGTGTTTGTAACAATTATATTTCTTTTATCTATCTGCACACTTGAGCAGTTATACTTTTTTAAATGGAACGATGTACGTTTTCTAACGGAATTCGAAACCTCAAGGAAAAAAAAGTTCAGTGATACAGTGGAAATCAAGGTTTGCACTAAATGTGTTCCAAAAATGTTAGATAATTTTTTAAATACATCTTCCAATGCACACACGTGAACTCCATAAAGTCCTTTTCTGATTAGCGTTTAGCCATGTCTTCGTAACTTGACATAAACCTTCTGTAGATTCTAGCTGACAACTGAGCAACTGAGGACAGAGTTTCTGTCCTTACTGAATTTCGCCCAGTCCTGAGTGTCACAAGAGCAGGGGTCTGACACCATTTCCATCATCGGACCGACCCCTGTTTATCGACGTTTACGCCTTCAGCAGATGAAAGATGATGTCTAGACGCCTGCCTTGGCACTTATGTCTGGAAAATTACCCAGCTGTTTCCACGAGCATTTCACTGAAAACTTTAACAAACGCTGCATCATCGATTTATCCTCCACGTGATGTTCTGGATGCTCTTAAAAACCATGAATGATAAAGATGCAGGTGCTACGTAAACAGCAAATTGCTCGCTCGAAATTTCGTTTCTACACCCAGAATCATTTACATTCAAGTGAAGTGGGCACACTGAGCTCGCATTCTGTAGGGTTGCAGTTGAAATACTTATTATGCCATCAACATTTAGGTTTTTCTTGATTCACCTAAATTGCTTAAGATAAATGTTGAAATGGTTCCTTTGAAAGGAGACGGTCGATTCCTTTCCACCCCCATCACTAATCTAAAAATGCTGCATCCTTTGTGACCTCATTTTTTAATTTTGGACTTTGATTTCGTGATCAACTAGCCATTCGTAATTTACACTACAGATGGGCGAGCCACTCCTTAACTGATTCCTTTCATGGAGTGAGCAATCAATGACTCGGAAGAAAGGAGCCTTACCCCTTCAGGTCCGAAAATCCTCTTCTGTGACGTCAGTGTGCAGAACGATGATTCCAGACCATACTGTTGCAATAGCATCCCACCATACATGATGAATTACTCGTCTTGACATAGCCTATTCTGCAAAAAATATGCTACAGTACATACAGTGTGTTATGCGGATATGATGGGCGTAGGGTCAGCACACCGTTTTGCCGGTCGTTGTGGTGGTATTCTTGACCGAAGCCGCTAATATTCGGTCGAGTAGCTTCTCATTTCGCATCACGAGGCTGAGTGCGCCTCGAAAAATGGCAACAGCGCATGGCAGCCTGGATGGTCACCCATCCAAGTGCCGACCATGCTCGACAGTGCTTAACTGCGATGATCTCACGGGAACCAGTGTAGCCACTGCGTCAAGGCCGTTGCATTATTAACGGATTTGGCATCGTTAAAGCATGGGATGACTGAATGCCCTTCCTGTGGCCACCCTATTACTGGCTTGATAAGAATATACAGTATGTACCCCAAGTGTCTGCATGTAGTTTTTCATATGAAAGTGAAAGTTTTTTTAAATATTTGCAAATCATGTAGCCAAGGTAGAATTTGCGTATCATTCTGATGTTTACCTGGTGGGATGTGGATAACCACCTAGAAACCACTTCCAAGCTAGCTGGCATATCGACCATCGTCATTAATCCACTGAGCAGATTCAATCTGGGGCTGGCACACTGCCCCATCCTGTATGCGGTGCTTTAACACACACAGCTGTATGGGCGAGTTTATATAAGTGCGTTTATGCAACTCATTGGTCTGAATAGCTTTTGTCAGGCATTAAAAAAAATAGAGGAAGAAGCTCAATCGCTTAGAACACTACGTTAACACAGAAAACACTTCCTCACCTTTTATTTCTGCTTTTGATTTGAACAGACAACTTGCAAGGAGCTGGCGCTTTGGCCCATTCAATACTTCACTACGAGAGACAATGCTCCGCAAGGTGGAAGCGCCTTGCCCCTCTACTGCTCCCGAGTCAGCATGGTGCAGATCACAGATGATTCATGAGTCATTGTGCCCTTTGCACAGTTACTGATTCGGCTCCCAGTAACTGCTCACCGATCCTAACTCCACACGGAGCAGGTCACAGGGAATGTCAGGAGTCACCATGCTCTTTGCATTCTTGTCTCACTAACTCATTCAGCTCACAGTGATCTTTAGTTGTTCACTGAGTCACCTGCCAATTCAACTTGAACCTTTGACACACTGCTCTCCATTCAAGTCAACCTGACGTGGTTATTGTTTATATATATATATATATATATATATATATATATATATATATATATATATATATGTGTGTGTGTGTGTGTGTGTGTGTGTGTGTGTGTGTGTGTGTGTGTGTGTGTGTGTGTGTGCGCGCGCTTTTGAAACTTCTATATGTTCCTTGGTTTGCAAATTCTTTAAACCGCATTGTGCAACATGCCATCCAGAAGTCAGTAACGAAAACTGTTGATGAGGTCAAAAGAGCAGTTATATTTTACAATATAAATCCTTTTTCCTTAAGAAAATCTGCTGCAATACGAGGAAATTAAAAGAAAGATCACTCACCTACCAGATATCACTATAAAAGGTGGGAGTTGTTCAGTATGGATGTTCGACAATACTGTCAATCAGCTTCAAGGAACCCACAGCCTGGGACATGCAGCAATTTTCAAACTAGACAATATTGTCACATTGTTTTGCAAATGACAATTGTTTTTAATTTCAGGTAGTAGAAAATAATTTCAATTATATTTCAGTTCTTATATTATGTTTTGTTTTCAATAAAATTACAAAAAAGTAACAAGAATCAATTATTTTTATAATTTTCCAAACCCTTATTCAGAATTTTGTTGTGTTACTTTTAATTTTTAGCGTGGAAGGAATGTAGGACTTTTTGGAAATCTTAAAACTATGAGGTATGTGATGAAAAATTGTTAGTGTTCTTCTTATATTCTTTCAAAAAAGTTATAGTAACCTTGAATTAAAAAGGGAAGGTTCATTTCTTGCATTTATAATACTAAGTGAATGACGAGTGGTGAGTCATGGAAAAGAGCTAATTCATGCAAGTAAGTAAGTGGCTCTGATCCAACCTCTGCAAAGAATAGCTCTAGTCATCTCTAATTTACATGTGTAAACAACAGTGATTTCGTTTTTGAGTCTACAGGTCGGACTGCCATGCATCAGATCCAGGTTCGATTCCCAGCCAGGTCGGAAAATTTCTCCACTCGGAGATTGGGTGTTTGTTGTCCTCATCATCATTTAATCATCAACTACATACATGTCACCCAATGAGGCGTCAACTGAAAGAGAATTGCAATTCAATGGCCGAACTTTCCTAGGTGTGTACTCCTGGCCATCAATGACATATGACCATTTCATTTCAGTGACTTTTGCGTATTATCTAGGAACAATGATATACATACATATATAACAGTATTACTGACATTAAATATGAGAACAATTAATTTAATTTACATAGTAAAGGGTAAAATTTCATAAATTTGTACTAAAATTCTATGTATAAACTCTAATTAATGTAGTATAGTATTTTATCTAGGGTCAGCAACTGTAGTCGTAAACAACGAAATAATAAGTAACCAGTTGCGAAAAAGAAATTTAATTACCAGTTTCGGGCCCTCAATGTGGTAGATATACCCTTCTGATGAAGGGCACTAACACCCAAACCTCCAGATGTCAGACACTCAGATCGGTACCAAACATTGTATGTGGATAGAGAATTAACCAAACCACTGATTTAGTTCGTGCTGTGTGCTGTCGTCCAGCAGAACGGGCGTAAAAGTTAATTAAAACTAACACAAGATTCACAAAGCATAGGAAACGCGTAACTGGGAGTAACTGCTACGTATAGCTTTCGTGAGGAAAGCGTTGGATCGTTGTACAAAGGGTCCTGTGTTGAAACTGCAATGACGATTTTTTTTACTGCATTACGCTAGGAAGTGTTATGTGCGACAACATGTTTACGACACGTAAAAGGGCTGATTGGAAAAATGGTCAAATGGCTCTAAGCACTATGGGACTTAACATCTGAGGTCATCAGTCCCCTAGACTTAGCACTACTTAAACCTAACTAACCTAAGGATATCACACACATCCATGCCCGAGGCAGGATTCGAACCTGCGACCGTTGCATCAGTGCGATTCCGGACTGAAGCTCCTAGAGCCGCTTGGCCACAGCGGCCGGCTGGCTGAGAGTTTACAGCAATTTTCTCTTGGCAGTCCGCTTTCACTTCGTTTCTTTGAAAGTAGTAATCCCACGGAGTACATTTGTAGTTTCACAGAATATACAATCAGAAGGGAAAAATAAAGAAACAATTGCGTCACACGTGCAGAAGTAATAATAATAAGTAATAATAATAATAGCACTAATAGTAGTAATAATAAACAAAATAATAAGATCAATAATAATTACGCAAAGTTCAACTAACGAAGCAAAAGCAGACTACCAAAAGAAATTGTTACAAACTCCGAAAAATTATTTGACCTGTCAGGAAAATGTTCTCTCATATAACAGTTTCAGGAGTAAAGAGAGAAAAAAAAATTGTCTCCTGTGGGGATTGAACGAAGGACGTTTGATACAAGGCTCGCACGCCCTACCAACTCACCCAGAACAATTTACAGTAGAGCTACCCATTGTTTCCCTATGCTCCGTAGTTCTGGTGAAAGGTTTAATTATCATTTATGCACATTCTTCTGGACGACAGCACATAGTACGAATTGAATCGGTGTTTTGGTTGATTCTCTATCCACATACAATGTTTGGTGCCGATCTGAATGTTTGACATCTGGAGATTTGTGTGTAAGTTCCTTAAAGTGGTAAAGAAATTAAACTTCTTGTATGCAACTGGTTGCTTATTAGTTCGTTATTTATATCTGACATGTATGTCTGTTCGGCCTTCTGACGTTTTGGGGTGGTTAAATAGGTTTCTGCGTTTCTGTTGTTATCCATCGCGATGCTGACACGTTGGACTCTCTGTATCCGTATGTGATCTCGCACTGCAGATTTCCAATTTTCTGGTGCATTATTATACGGACAGATAATTTTTAAAATGTTTGGATGTTAAAGTAACGTCGTTCACCCTCTGTAGCATTCCAGTGAGAAACTTTTGTTGTTGTGGTCTTCTGTGCAGAGACTGGTTTGATGCAGCTCTCCATGCTACTCTATCCTGTGCAAGCTTCTTCATCTCCCACTACCTACTGCAACCTACAACCTTCTGAATCTGTTTAGTGTATTCATCCCTTGGTCTCCCTCTACGATTTTTACCCTCCAAAAAAATCTATACTCGATATTAACAAATTTCTCTTCTTCAGAAACGCTTTCCTTACCATTGCCAGTCTATATTTTATATCCTCTCTACTTCGACCATCATTAGTTATTTTGCTCCCCAAATAGCAAAACTCACTTACTACTTTAAGCGTCTCATTACCTAATCTAGTTCCCTCAGCATCACCTGACTTAATTCGACTACATTCCATTATCCTCGTTTTTCTTTTGTTGATGTTCATCTTATATACTCCTTACAAGACACTGTCCATTCCGTTCAGCTGCTCTTCCAGGTCCTTTGCTGTCTCTGACAGAATTACAATGTCATCAGTGAACCTCAAAGTTTTTATTTCTTCTCCATGGATTTTAATTCCTACTCCGAATTTTTCTTTTGTATCCTTTACCGCTTGCTCAATATACAGATTGAATAACATCGGGGATAGGCTCCAACCCTGCCTCACTCTCTTATCAACCACTGCTTCCACTTCATGCCCCGCGACTCTTATAATTGCCATCTGGTTCTGAACAAATTGTAAATAGCCTTTCGCTCCCTGTACTTGACTCCTGTCACCTTCAGAATTTGAAAGAGAGTATTCTAGTTAACTGTGTCAAAAGCTTGCTCTCAGTCTACAAACGCTACAAACATAGGTTTCACTTTCCTTAATCTATCTTCTAAGATAAGTCGTAAGGTCAGTATTGCCTCAGGTGTTCCAACATTTCTACGGAATCCAAACTGATCTTCCCCGAGGTCGGCTTCTACCCGTTTTTCCATTCATCTGTAAAGAATTCGTGTTAGTATTTTGCAGCCGTGACTTATTAAATTGATAGTTCGGTAATTTTCACATGAGTGAACACTTGCTTTCTTTGCGATTGGAATTGTTATATTCTTCTTGAAGTCTGAGGGTATTTCGCCTGTCTTATACATCTTGCTCACTAGATAGTAGAGTTTTGTTAGGCCTGGCTCTCCCAAGGCTGTCAGTAGTTCTAGTGGAATTTTGTCTACTCCCGGGGCCCTGTTTCGACTTAATGAGAATCTAAGGAAATGAAAATGATAAAATAAAAAAACCACAGTATAAATGCTGTAGAACGTCCTTCAAAAAGACTCTCAATTTTTTCCTCCGATCCGCAACACATTTTCTTTCAGCATCACGTCATCCACGTTCATTTATCACGTAGCCGTTGGTGTATTCAGATCGCTACCTCCTCCCCGCTCTCTCCCTTTTTTATTAGATTTGAACGCCTCCTCCTTTCCTGCGTCCGTCCTTCACCTTTCCGTCGGAGGGAACGTCATCGTGACGCCGCCGTCATCTCACAAAAATGGAGCAGCAGCGCCCGCCCGATATGTTTGCGTGCCGGCCACTGGCGGCGGCAGCGTATTTTAAGTCGGTGCGCAGCCGCACATTCATTACAATAATACGGCCGGCCGTTACGGAGGAGAGAAATTTCCGCACGTCGTTGGATGAGGGAAGGATAATAATGCAACATCGTGCATAGGCATTAGCCGCCTGCGGCCATCAGAACCGGAGTACCGCGCCGCCCGTCCTGACAGGTAATTACAGTAACGGAAACAGGATGTGCGCCGGCGAGTCCTTGGCGGGACCGCGGCGGCTAGGTGGGGGGCAGGGCGCTGCTGGCGTAGACCTCTCCACCGTCCCGGCGCTCGCGTTACGCATCCAGCGGCGCGCGTAATAACCGTTAATCACGGAGCTACGCTCGCCAGACGGTACGCGCTGCCCCAGTTGGCGGGCCTGGCCCCTACCGAGAGTGAAACGCCTGGAATTTGCCTCTCCTCCCTCTTCCTCCTCCGCCTCACCTCACGTAATGTCTTTTCTTTTTTTTCCCCTGCTGCTCCTCGTTTTTCCGCCGCCCCGGCCCATCCCACGGCAGGCCGGTTGCGCAAGGGTCACGCACACACTGGTTGCCCGGCAACGCGCTGACCGGGATCCGCGTTCGCTCGCGATAATGGATGAGCCGGCAGGTGAACCTGCTCGCCGGAGTGGCCTCTCTGCAGGCGCCGCCGCCTAAGTGGGTAGCTCATCCAAAGAAACTGCCCAGACATTACTAACTATGGCGGGCGGAGGCCGTAACGCGGTGGCGCAATTAGTTTAGTCTCCAATGACAGGTGGACTGAAATGAAAGTGCAAGGTGAACGAGGATATTATTTCTACGACGGCACTACTTCTCTAATTAGCTGTGCAATAAAACAGACTTTTGCGTTGATTTGGTCAAGCGTTCATCCAACCACGTGTGAACCTCTTGCTTTATGTTTTGAGTTTACGAAGGTAATCGAGATTTGACTATCAACTGTTGTATTTTAATATTGTCAATAATAGCAGCAATTCCTCTCAGTTGCTACTTATGTTTATCATGTAGAAAATAATAAATATCTCTAGGGGCGTTCAATAAGTACTGCAACACATTTTTTTCTGAAGACAGGTTGATTTTATTCAGGATTCTATTACACAAGATTATTCTCAATTCTTTTAGCTACTAAACCCTATTTTTGTAACGTAATCTCCATTCAATGTGACAGCCTTACACCACCTTACTGGGAGAGCCTGCAATCCCGCAAAGTGTCACTGCACTGGTACACTTCGGAGCCAACGTCTTGCTGCATCAGTAACCTCCCCATTATCAACGTACTGCATCCCACGGAGTGCGGCGGCCAGTGTGGCCGTGCGGTTCTAGGCACTTCAGTCTGGAACCGCGCCACTGCTACGGTGGCAGGTTAGAATCCTGCCTCGGGCATGGATGTGTGTGATGTCCTTACGTTAGTTAGGTTTAAGTAGTTCTAAGTTCTAGGGGACTGATGACCACAGATGTTAAGTCCCATAGTGCTCAGAGCCATTTGAACCATTTTCAACACACAGAGTGCATCAAAAATGTTCAAATTTGTGTGAAATCTTATGGGACTTAACTGCTAAGGTCATCAGTCCCTAAGCTTACACACTACTTAACCTAAATTATCCTAAAGACAAACACACACACCCATGCCCGAGGGAGGAGTCGAACCTCCGCCGGCACCAGCCGCACAGTCCATGACTGCAGCGCCTGAGACCGCTCGGCTAACCCCATGCGGCACGGAGTGCATCCTTGGTTGGACCAGACGGATGGAAGTCGGAATGTGCGAGATCTGGATTGTGTAGGGTGCATGGGGAAGAAAAGCTGAATGAAGTTTTGTTAGCTCCTTTCGAGTGCACAGTTTTGTGTGAGGCCTAAAACTGTCATGAGGAGTTCGTTTGTATTTTTGTGGCGATGAACACGCTGAGGTCGTTTCTGGGGACAGAAGAATACACTTCAGACTTGATCGCTACACCCTCAGAGAGGACATCAAACAGAATAACTACTATCAGGTTCCAGACGACCGTCGCCATGATTTTACTGGCTGAGGGCGCGGCTTCGAACTTTTCTTGCAGAGGAGAGGTGGTGTGGCGCCACTCGACAGATTGCGGTTTTGTTTACAGTTAGAAGTGATGAACCCATGTTTCCTCGTCTGTGACGACGTTCGGCAAAAAATTGTCACGATCAGCCTCCTAACAAGCAGGCAACCCCGCACAGACAGTTCTTCGTTGCTCTTTATGGTCTCCTGTTAGGCGGCGAGGAAACCAGTCTGCACACACACCTTCCAGTAGCCCACCTGAGAGTATCAGTACTACAAAGAGACATCCAGTTGTCCAACGAGATGTCTGATTGCGATCTGTCGATCACCTCGAATAAGAGTCTCCTCACGTTCCAACACTGCAGTAGTCACAGATGTGTGCCGCCTGCCGGCGCGCGGGAAATCGGACATGTTTGCACGAACATGTTGCGATGATGACAGACGCCACGCCCAAAGACGCAGCGTGCTTCTACTCACTGCCAGGTCTCCGTAGACATTCGGCAAATGCCTATGAATATCTGTGATGTTCCGGTTTTCCGCCAAAAGAAACTCAGTGACAGCTCTCTGCTCGGAACGCGCCTCCGTTAGAATCGTCATTTTTAAGGCTGCGTATAGCGCCACAATCAGTCGGAACTTCATGAAACTACACGAGGTGAAGCAAGAATATTCCTCGGTGACCCACAGCAAATTCCGCATTTTTTCAACCGAAACTGACCAAGAAGAAACATGTGCATTACTTATTGAACGCCGGCCGCGGTTGTCAAGCGCTTCTAGGCGTTTCAGTCTGGAACCGCGCTACTGCTACCGTGCCAGGTTCGAATTCTACCTCAGGCTTGAATGTGTGTGATGTCCTTAGGTTAGTTAGGTTTAAGTAATTCTAAGTTCTAGGGCACTGATGACCTCAGATGTTAAGTCCCATGGTGCTCAGAGCCATTTGAACCATTTGAACTTATTGAACGCCCCTCGTCTCTATATTTTGGAGCTTAATTTTTGTTACTGATTTTAAACAAACGTGTTTTACCTATCCATAGTCCGCAGCTTGCCGTCTAGTGGTTAACATTGCTGCCTCTTGTCCCTAGGGTCTTGGCTTCGATTTCTGGTCGAGTTCGAGATTTTTGTCCGCTCGGGACAGTGTACTGTGTTGTCATTATCATTTCATCATCATTGATACGTAAGTCACCGAAGTAGTACCAAATAGAAAGACTTGAACTAGGAGGCCGAACTACTCAAACCAGGGTGTCCCGGCAGTTAATGCCCTACGAACTTTTCATTCCATCTACTAGTAAATAAACAGAAGAATCTATTAGGAGGAGAAGATTAGGAGCTTATCCAATTCACCTACAGAAACTGTAGGTCCATAAAAGCATACAACTATTCTAATCCAACGCTGCGTGAATTTCAAAGGAATCGGTGAAGAACTGTCGGAGATTTAAATTTTGAACAAAGGATGGTTTATATCTATAGAAAAAAATATTAATGTTGTTTTGTTGAAAATCTTAAATCCCCAAAGGGCCTTCACTGAATGCTTTCAGATTTCGACACAAAGTTGCGTTCATATACGCGTGATTTCGTTTATTCAAAATCTTAAAATCTCCTAAAGTTCTTCACTGATTGCTTCGATATTCAGGCATAGTGTTGCATGCGTATACCTGAGTGTTTCTGTATGAGTGCTTTTTAATATATGTAATATATAAATAAATATGTAACGCATAAAGGGGAAATATTATAACAAAATACCTCGAAAAGTTCTTGAATGATTTATTTCAAATTTTTACAAAAACGCTGATGAACATCAGATGGAAATAAGGCTAGGTATTTTCGTCAAAAATGGTTCAAATGGCTCTGAGCACTATGGGACGTAACTGCTGAGGTCATCAGTCCCCTAGAACTTAGAACTACTTAAACCTAAGTAACCTAAGGACATTACACACGTGCATGCCTGAGGCAGGATTCGAACCTGCGACCGTAGCGGTCGGGCGGTTCCAGACTGTAGCGCCTAGAACCGCTCCGTCACTCCGGCCGCTATTTTCGTCAATTAATATATTAATATATGTGTAAAATGTAAAAGGGGAACATTATTACCAAAAGTCTCCGAAAGTACTCGACCTGTTCCGGCGTAATAACAAGCGCCAGCACGACGATGAAGAACGGAAGAGCAGAAAGGGCTGTGACGACGTCAGCCTATAGTACGCTGAATAGGAGGACAGACACGACGACTCAAGCGGCCTCTACACGAAGACAATACTGTATAAACGCCGCACCGCGTAGCCGCGGCCGGAGTGAAAGGCGAGCTGTCATACAAACGCTACAGCAGTCGCTTATGAACTGTTTTGTTTTGCTTGCATTGAAATTTTATATACCGAAGGACATTGATTATTTGCCTGTCTCCATTTGTCTTGCGACACATCTTTGAGAATACGCAGAGTTAAGTATTGTCAGTTTAACTTTCTGTGATAAACACCATTAATATGATTTCCTTGAATTGTTGACTAGCGATCCGAGAAAACAGCTTTCTAGCCACCATGTATTAGGCAAGTAGGCGGGATACCACAAGACCGATTGACTTCAAATTTTTACACGTTACTGTGATAAACATTGGGACATATGAAGTTTGTATATTTTTTAATATGTGTAAAATATGACTGTGAAACCTTGTTAGAAAAAGGAAAGTTGTACCTATTGCTTATTGGCTTATGATTACAAATCTACTAGACAATCTGAATGTGTAATAACAATGGCAACGGACACAGAAAGCAGAAAGGAGGAGAAGGACACAGAGAGGGGAAAGGAGGAGGTATAGCGTGGGGAGAGGAGAAGATGATCATAGAGAGGGGGAGGAGGCGATGGACAGAGAGAGGACGGAGGAGGAGGAGGAGGAAGAGGAGATGGACAGAGAGAGGGCGGAGAGGGAGATCAGGAGGTATATCCAATGCTCATAAATGTTAAAAACATGTGCTTCCTCTCTTTTCTGTGTTTTTCCGTTTAACCAGACTGGGACACAGTAACGCGTGGCCGGGAACAGCCGGTAGAGCTATCAGATTGTGAGAGGGTTGATTGCTGCACCTTAGCCGCTGTTCAAAATAGCCCTAGACATTTTCAGTGTTATTAAGATCAGGTGATTTGCGATTCAGACAAGGTGCACTAGAATGCCCAACTATTGATCAAATCAGAAACCCTTTGAACACAGCTGTTCAATTGTTGTAAGTTGGCACGACACAGCAAACTTATCATGAAGATGCAGAAGAAACAGTTACACGTGGCAAAGGAGAATACTGAAATAAACGTACTGGTTCATATGTATGGATGTGGATCGTGGCTACGACATAGTTAAATACGCATTCACATATTCTTTGTTTAGTAAGGAATTCAGTGATAATGTAAGTCTGAACCAGGTGTGAAGGCGTGCGTAGATAACGAACAGTTATACCGGCTGCTCGTCCTGAACAAGGTCTCGTTTTCAGTTTTCAAAGCACATTCTCGAAAATTTTATTTTCGCAGTTCTAGAGTGGAACTGATTCTTTAAGTGGTGTCATGTTGCTAGATGAGGGAGCCTCCAGCCATTTGTCTGTCTTGCTCACAACGACAGGAACACTGCTGTTAGGAAGTTCCAGCACGAGACAACGTGGTCGCCTCACGAGCTACTCTTAACATCAAAGTCCGCTCGCTAATTCGAGAATCCGCGTTACTGTAGCGTCGTAGAAACAATTCGATGTTTGCATCAAATACCAAAACCTTTGACTTATTGTACTCTCTGTACCAACAATTTACTTCATACACTCCCAGAAAGCTACGCACTATCGTCCTACCGTACACTTACCGCGATTGAGATAAAATACTTAACGGGTTAGTCAGTATAACATAACTGAGATCTCTACCACGCTTTTCCGTAACACAGTCAAAAATTAGAATGCGGCCGGCCGGAGTGGCCGAGCGGTTCTAGGCGCTAAAGTCTGGAACCGCGCGACCGCTACGGTCGCAGGTTCGAATCCTGCCTCGGGCATGGGTGTGTGAGATGTCCTTAGGTTAGTTCGGTTTAAGTAGTTCCAAATTCTAGGGGACTGATGACCTCAGAAGTTAAGTCCCATAGTGCTTAGAGCCATTTGACCATTTTTCCAATCAGCCCTTTTACGTGTCGTAAACATGTTGTCGCACATAACACTTTCTAGCGTAATGCAGTAAAAAAAAATCGTCATTGCAGTTTCAACACAGGACCCTTTGTACAACGATCCAACGCTTTCCTCACGAAAGCTATACGTGAAGTGATTTAGGAAAACCACGAAAGTTATGAATGAAAACGACTCCATGGGAGTTACAAACCATTTTCCTCTGACTGTGAACCCAGTGTCAACCACCAAGCCGGCTCGCTTGGCTCGATATATAGACACACACAAGGCACGATTCAATTCCATTGCTCGAGAGTTACCAAATTGTTAGCAACACTTGTATGACGCAGTGTAGAGCAGTAGTCTTCTTAAACTATGTATACACATCCTACAGGCATGCTAAACCAAAAGGGGCGTAGAGCAAAAGATAACGTAACCCTAATACAAGTGGTAGACAAGTCCATCACCATAGATAGATAAAGTTGTTTGGTTGGTCTGGGGAGGGGACCAAACAGTGAGGTCATCGGTGCCCTCAGATTAGCGAACGATAAGGAAATAAGTCGGCCGTACTCTTTCAAAGTAACGATTCCGGCATTTGCCTGAAGCGATTTAGGGAAATCACGGAAAACCTAAATCAGGATGGCTGGACGCGGGTTTGAACAGTCGTCCTCCCGAATGCGAGTCCAGTGTCTAACCACTGCGCCACCTCGCTCGGTGGTAGATAAAGGTGGCGTATATTCTAAGGTCAAGTCATGGGTGGAGTGTTTGGGTCTGTATGAAATGCTGTTGACAGACAGACGAATGCCGCACATACAGCACGTAGTGTAGATATATGGAAGATATATAACACTTGCAATCTATTACATAATTTTCGACATCAGATAAAAAAGAGACTTGGAGTGTGACACAGAAAGCCATTACTTTTTCTGTCTCCAATAATTAATTATGTATTCCCCACGTCTTGTTAATTCTTTACATCTTTTACAGATGCTGAGAAATCTCTGTTTCGGAACGCTACTGGTTGCAGTTCCACAGAGCATACAATTTTTAAGGTGACTAGAATGTTATGCATCATTAACTTGGTGGATCACGATGGTAATGTCACGCACGCTCTGTCAGAGTTCAGAACTGCCAGATAAGTGGACAGCGTCCACATTACGCTGCCAAAAGCTGGGACCTGGACTTGGGCTCCGCGTTTTCTTCACTCGCTACAACTGATTTTAGAGGTTCCAACAAACGTTCCAGGGATCATATTTCTTGACGACAACTTTATTTGCACAATTTTGTCTCGGTGGCTCAGTGACTGATTTCGTAACTACAGATTTACTGGCCTTTTTGTTCAAAATGTGTATGATTTACTAACTGCTGTGGTTATCGGTCCCTAGACTTACACACGACTTAAACTAAGTTACGCTAAGGAAACACACACACCGATGCCCGAGGGAGGACTCGAACCTCTCCGGCGGGAGGGGCCGCGTAATTCATGACATGGCACCTCTAACCGCACGGCCACTCCGCGCGGCTAGTTTTTCGTTAATCCCCGGTTATTTCCAGGATTTGTATGCAGCACATTGCGTCTTTCATCTCTGGAAACGATTGTTAATGAGAATAATACCTCCCTGGTACAGAGTACATGTTAAATTGTAGGTTCCATATGACTGGGTAAATTAGTTTACAGGTCGGAAGAAAGCAAGGGCATACCAGTTCCAATAGCCAGCTCCTTGCGTAGTAAAGTGTGCTGAAGTTCAAACCACACTCGAGGTTCATGAAAGGGTTTTAAGTTTCTCAGCACTGCTTATCTCTGTAATATAACACATGCTTGGCGTTTATTCTTTTTATGACGCCCGTGAAGAGTGTTGCTAACATAACCAGTGGACGCAACGCACAATTTTCTGACTACAGCATCGCTGATGAGCCTACATTGTGTATCTACCTACTTAATAGATTGTTGGCCCACCTTCGGAATGCAAAACGTCAACCATTCATTGCGGCATAAACGCGACAGACAGGCAACAGGTGCCTACGCACACGTAATTTCCAGCCGATGACTTGTAGGTGCAGACTAGGCACCCAGCGTCTCATGTAAACATCGAGTTCAGATCAGGCGAATTTGGCGACCAAGACACCAGCAGGAGTGTCTGCCCAGCACTGCACGCTGTCTTTAAATCTGTCACAGACCGCCACCTATCTAACTGTCCACGATGTGTGGACGTCCAACACTTTGGCGCCTGCTCGTCGTTTTACTGTCCTTCAGCCACTTTCTATAGATGCTCTGGAGAGTAATATGCGAGAAGCCTACCAGCCTGACTGTTTCCTTGATGTTTCTTTCCCAGGCGTCGTGCCGTGACAATCTTCCCTTTTGTCAAAATCTCTTATGGTTAGTACATTTTCTCGTTTGTGGCTAGTTTTGTCACTATAATTGTTATACCGGAGCCAAGGTAGCCCCTGAGGGTCGGGAACCCATATAACACCACAGAGGACGAGGTTGTCTACGCCCAAAGGCGTACCCAAAAGCACCATGGTAAACACCCGCTGTTTACACGCAAGATAATGGAAACAGACATTCCGAGCACTACTTCCTGCGGGGGGGGGGGGGGGGGGGGAGGCTCGAGCCACGCCCTGCAGGAAGTATCACTACGCCGAAATCTGATTGGCTGGAGACAGCTATTTAGGGGCTGAAACCAGGCCCGAAGTTCAGTTCACGTTGGATGCCGACCTCGCGTACTGCAACCGTCGAAGATTACGTCTTCGTCTCGGAATTGGACTGTTACTAGTGTGTGAGTGTGTTACCACGAATCTTTTTGGAAAATAAGAGGTGAACTTTAGTTTGCCTCAATTAGGAGACTTTTTTCGTTATTGTTACCTATCGTTTTTGTGTTCAGTCATCAACCTTGCGAATTTACATCAATAAAAGTTGTGTTGTGAAAAATTGCGAATTGTCAGTCACAACAATAATGATCCTCCATTCGTCTATGTTCCGGTTATATGCAGGGAGCCCATAATTTAAGTTTCAAAACGCTGTAGAAAGAGAACCACTGCTCAGAATGACATCAAATTGAACAAGATATTATTGATGCAGAGGAAACACCACAGAAAAAAAGTTGACCCCTAGACGACACTGTAAGCATCACAATCTGCACACCAAAAGATGCGCGGTACACGTCTGTTCCTCAGTTTGCGTCCGAGACGCATGACACTGATAAAAATCTCTTTTACAAGAAAGGTGACTGTGCGCCAGCAGTCCTGCAGAAGTTCCTGCCTCTCAAGTGTATGACAAAAGGCATTAGTCCTATGTCTGCTAAGGGTCTGGAGAAAATGATTACATAATATGAAAAGACAGGTTCTTCTGAAGTGCAGTGTGGCAGAGGGAGGAGAGCAGTCGAGCTGACGTCTGTGGAAGATGTGGCCACAGCATTGCAGGAGGTGTCAAGCGGTGGTATGCAAACATGTCGTATGTGGGGTATTGCCTGAAAGTTGGATACGCCTGTGAACACGGTTTATAAAACGCCGCGAAACATTCCTCACTGCTATCCGTACAAAATCACTCACGTTCAGGAGTTACTTCCCGCTGACCTGCAAGCAAGACGAACGTTCGCTCTGGAACTTGTTGCTCGCGTGGTAATAAATAGTGAATGGCTATGGAACATTCTGTGGACAGACAAAACGAATTTCCATCTCCAAGGACATATCAATGCGCAGAATTGCAGAATAAAACCTATGAGAGTCTTTTGCGCACCAACGTCGTTCCAACCCTTCAACAGTGTAGGATCATTTTCATGCAGGATGGCGCTCCTCCGCACACTGCACAACCAATGAAGCGGCTGCTGCAGAGGCATTTCGGAGATGCTAGAATTACTAGTAGGCATTTCCCTACAGCCTGGCCGTCCTGGTCACCTGATCTTCAGCCGTGTGACTTCTGGTTGTGGGGTTACTTGAAAAATGTGTTGTTCAAATGACGAACGGAGCTCAGTTAAAGGTACACATTGCACAATTCCTTCTGAATGTGACCCCCGACACACTAATCCGTTATGGAACACGCTGTTCCTCGATTGTCATTTGTAGCAGAATCGGTGGACACCAAATTCAAAAAGTCTTGCGCCAGTCTCACGACAGTTAGAAATTGATGTCATTTTGCTTTTTATGCAGTTTTTCTCCAAGAAAAATTAAAAACTGATATTTTGTTTTTGTACGTTTTTTGGCTTCCGGACAACTCAAAAATGTTCAAATGTGTGTGAATTCCTAAGGGACCAAGCTGCTGAGGTCATCGGTCCCTAGACTTACACACTACTTAGACTAATTTACGCTAAGGACAATACACACACCCATGCCCGAGTGAGGACCTCGAACTTCCGGAGAGAGGAGCCATCAGGACAATTAAATACCGATTTTTACCATCCGATTTGGTACGACTTTGTCGTGGATGATGGGCTTAACTAACTGACAGTGTCATACTATTGACTGCCGAACTTATGCAGTCATGCATGTTGAACAGTACGGATGGTGTAACGTGCAACTCAAACCATAGCCCTCGTATTGCGATTCATCTGTCATTCGTAGTCAACCTTAATTATGTTAAGGCGTCACGGCGCTATTTATTGGTAAAAGTTTCTTTAATCTTATTTGTTCAGTGACGTTTCCCCCTGCGTTAAAATATTCCGTTCAAATTTGACTTCATTCTGATCAGTGCTTCTCTTTCTACACGGTTCCAAAACTTGCACTTTAATTATGGACACCCCGTACTTTCGCTACCGTCCCCGCAAAAAGACAAAGCGGCATTGAATCTTACACT
The DNA here is from genome assembly GCF_023864275.1 of Schistocerca cancellata. Lineage (NCBI taxonomy): Eukaryota > Metazoa > Arthropoda > Insecta > Orthoptera > Acrididae > Schistocerca > Schistocerca cancellata. The sequence goes on from NC_064626.1 coordinate 703,934,888, forward strand.
GGGCAGTGGCCGTAATGTTTTTTTCCCATCAACGTTTATGAAGTGGTTTCTGATCTCCTTTCTTCTCTTCAAGGAAGGTACAATACGCTCACAGTCACTGGGCAAATAGTCACACAGACTTCCTGCGAAATACATGACTCTTTGTAATCTACAGGTACAGCAGAACCACGCAAGCCGCCGTTCGGTGTGTGGTGTGAAGTACCTGAAACTTGTAAATCAAGGAGGAGGAGAGCTCTGTTCGCTAATAAGATTGGAACTTTGCCGAGAGCTGATTACGAACAGCTAAACAGAAATATTTTTCAAAGTGCAGATGCGTAGATAACGTTTTTTCTATTGGCAAAATGAGTCTGGATGTAGCGAATACGGAGAACAACATTTAAACTGTGTAGACTACTGGTGCAGAGCCAGCTTCCAAGAGGAGAAGCAGATGCAGTAATTTACGAGCTCCGTTTCATTCGTTTAAAGCGACCTTTTAACCTCTGAGCATGAAGATACGAAGTTGCGGAGGCTTCTGAGAGGCGGTAATCTGGCTCTCCTTGTGATTTATGCTGCAGGATGGAGCTGTGAGAGCACGTGTTTTGTGCAAAGCAAGAGCAGTGTCCTTCACGTGGGCCGCACGCAGAACACATACGTCATTAATTTTTTCAGGTCACAGCATTACTTTCTCTTGCTTTTTACGGCCGATGTCAATATTAAATTATTTTTCCTCTTTCAGAGGCCTCTCATACTCTTAATAAATATCTTATTTTGTTTCTCGTACGCTTCCAGTCGACCTTTCTGTCAGATTAAGGATGAATATTGCGGGATTTCCGAGAGAAGCGAGAAACATGTGTGTTTCTGTATTAAAAAAAAGACACTAATTCCAATTTATCTTTTTCTACTGACCTACTTCCACTCTTTTCTCACAAGTTTTTGAACTGAATGGCAACATTTACGGTCATTACGCGAGCGGATAATGATAACAATAATATTCTAATTATGCAGCGGAGCTGTATTTTAATTACTGGCGTAAATCAGTTCGCAAATTTTAAGAACATTTGAAACATTGAGACAACATGTTTTTCCCCAGTACTATAGATCAAAACAAAATTAAACACTTTTTAAAGAATACCGAACAGGAAGTTGGTCCCAGATATCATTACAAAAGGCAGATTTACTGCTTTAAAAAATTTGCTGTAATATGGTAAAACAACTTCAACAATTTAAATTAGAAGACTATAAATTCAAGAAAAGCAAGTTATAAAAGAGCTAGGGGAGCTAGAGGTGAAAATAGAAACGATATATCAATTCACCCAAAGGACCATCCCTAAGAATTTCGTTTACAGTATCACAAAATTAAGGTCAAACAGTGCCATCATTAAACGAAAATCTGATTCGCTGTAAACAGCAAAGAACGCGCATAAAACAGAACAAATATAGAAGGAAAATCATTTGCCAGTGACACGGTGACCAAGAACAATAACCAGATCACAGCGAGGTGTCGCACTTGCAAGAAAACTGCACTCGGATGAGGAAGGGGCAGAGCTCAAATTCCAGTCCGGCTATCCTGACTTGAATTTCTGCGGTTTCCTTACACCAGTTAAAGCACATGCTATTATGGTTCCTTAAACTAATCTACTCTGTCTTCAAACTCTAGTCGATCTTCATAAAAATGGAAAGTGACATGGTCTGAATCGATGATAAGAGTTAACAGCTGCAGAGCTGATGACGCAAAGAGAAACCAAATTATTCCTGAATGTAACTTCGCTACAGACAAAATTCAATTTCTAAAGACTTTTTATACAGGCTTTCAAGATGTAGCTACCAACACCATAGCAGTGCAAACACCGTGGTGCTGTGCACTGTATTCTCTTCGAAAATTAGCAGCGCAATCGAGTTACGTTAATGTCTATCATTTTTATAGGTACAAAATGGTTCAAATGGCTCGGAGCACTATGGGACTTTACTTCTGTGGTCATCAGCCCCCTAGAACTTAGAACTACTTAAACCTAACTAACCTAAAGACAACACACACATCCATGCCCGAGGCAGGATTCGAACCTGCGACCGTAGCAGTCCCGTGGTTCCGGACTGCGCGCCTAGATTTTATAGGTACAAAGTTCTCTACAAATCGATAGATGTTACTGAGCACGACAGTATGATATGGCAATTTTCTTCCTTTGGCAACGAAATAAATACACTCCATTCGACTATGGATTAGAGCTACACTGTTCTGGTATGAGGATAAATTCTTCTGTCAATAATTATATGAAATGTTCAATGAATTTAATAATTCAGGAAGGTTAACCTTACAGTTTTTCATATCGATTCGCAAATATTCTAGTGTTAGGATGGTCCTTTCAGTCGAATATTATGTTTGGAGTCCAAAGTAACCCTAGAAGACAACTCTTTGTTTGCATAATATGTACTGCACATAGACTGGTGGTCGTAAATTATGCTGCAGTCAAATTGACTAGAAAAAATTTCCTCACGCCAACATCAGCATTTTGAATAATAGCTGTTATAAAATATACCCTCAATGTCAGCTTCAATTTTGTTGTGTACACACACAATTCGTGGGAGGCATGTCAAAAATAACATAAAAGAGAAGTGAAAGTTATCCTTCAGCTAAATTAAGTTTATGTCAGGTAAACGATTAGAAAGGTATATTACAAGAAGGATTCTTAATGACTAAGTCGATGCCAGATTGCGTCGTATATTGGCTGAAGGTTAAACTGCAGTTATTTCCACTTCGATTTATGACAATATGATGACAACAAAAACGTTACGTTATTTATTCGAATCAGTTTTCAGTGAGTTTCATAGAGGTAATGTGGATTGAAAAGAAAGTGACAATGCCACATACCTGCTCTGCGTAATGTTCTAATGTAATCATCTGATCTGTGGTGCTAAATCATACGTGCTATCAGAGATGCAGTTCTAGCTGAGTTGGATAAGGATAGGAAAAGAAGTGCGCTATGGTCTCATTGGGGCACTATCTCGTAATATGAATTCGTTTAGGAATGTCGTTTTCAATTTTTGAGAAGGACGATTGGAGTTTGAAGACGGAGTAGATTAGTTTAAGGAACCATAACAGCATTTGCTTTAACTGGTGTATGGATAATTGGAGTTTTAAACTCGCAGATGCCGCATACCAGTCTGATGAACGAACAAGTACGTTACATTGCTTGCAATCGTGAAAGAAGCAGCAGAGTGGAAAAACTTTATGCGCAGACATAGATTAAATGAGTAAAAACGTCACCCCCTAGGAGACGTCATGCTAATGCCATGCATCACCTCACACTCGATAATAGACTTTGTTCGACGAGGAAAAGAGACGGCAATTTTCTTCAGGTGTGCAACGTCCAGCCAAACACACTCAGCAGACGATTATATGACACAGAGCTACCAAACAGCCGGGCTGCTGATTGCTATGTTTCACTCACTGTTCGAAATATTCCCAAAATTTTTTCGTAGGATTGAAATCGGACGATTTAGCGAGCCAGTTGTGGTGCAATGGTGTTCGTGAGGCCGTGAAACCAAGAATGTACGGGTGCGGCACTGTCAATACGGCCATTGTCATATTGGAAGATGGGGGCATCCGTAGCATTCTCATATGAAGATGGAGAAGAAGGGGCAACACTTAACCACCGAGAACGTTAAAACGAACGTGTTGTTGATTCACGTTCACAGTAGCCTCGGTTAGTGGATCCACACAAACGACTGACACGCACAGACCTGTTTGCTACTGCAACTCAGGTCAGCGGTAAATGGAAATGTCGTGTGGCTAGGGCCTCCCGTCGGGTAGACCGTTCGCCTGGTGCAGGTCTTTCGATTTGACGCCACTTCGGCGACCTGCGCGTCGATGGGGATGAAATGATGATGATTAGGACAACACAACACCCAGTCCCTGAGCGGAGAAAATCTCCGATCCAGCCGGGAATCGAACCCGGGCCCTTAGGATTGACAGTCTGTCACGCTGACCACTCAGATACCGGGGCGGACAGGTCAGCGGTGAAGCGTCGCATCACCTTCTGTCACCAGTTCTGCCTCTATAAGGCTACAGAGCAGAGCTCAGTATATGCCGAGGCTCGTGAGCCACCAGTCTCGACAAGGCAGCATTTCCTAATGCTGAGAGATGTTTTGAAGGTTTTGTCACCACCAAATTTGTTGGCAGACAACTAAATCACTAATCTACTACTTTTTCCTGGCTCCAAGCACGAGAATACCTTTTGGATTAGAAATGCCAGAACATAAGAAATTAAAATTTTAACTCCATTTTCTTAAATGGACAGCGTGATGATAATATTTTATGTACTGGTGAGCGAAGCAGGCAAAAACACTTGCCTGCCTGTTATTCTTCCAGACAAGGTCATCAGTTTCCACGTCCCTAACACACACACATGCTTTTATAAGAACTTTATGCTATCTATAACGCACTTAGGGGGAATGAGAAATCACTCTAGCAGGAATTTTCTTATCTGCTCAGACACTGTGTGTCCTAAATCAGTATCGGATATATATCGAACATGGAGAAAGATTCAGAACATTTAACACTTTCTCCTGAACATACAGAGCAAAGGAAAGTATCTTTCTCATGGGTAACTATTGATAATGGTATTGGGAGCAAAAACATAGTTGATACAAGAATTTTCTTAATTTTTATTTATTGGACAACTTTTCTTTGTGGTGAGTGAGATTAAGCGTAACTGCTTTGTACGGGCTTTTCTATGTGGAGTTTGCCGGCCGAAGTGGCCGTGCCGTTAAAGGCGCTGCAGTCTGGAACCGCAAGACCGTTACGGTCGCAGGTTCGAATCCTGCCTCGGGCATGGATGTTTGTGATGTCCTTAGGTTAGTTAGGTTTAACTAGTTCTAAGTTCTAGGGGACTAATGACCTCGGCAGTTGAGTCCCATAGTGCTCAGAGCCATTTGAACCATTTGATCCATGTGGGGTTTGGTGCATGTGTTACAAAATTGTGGCTTTTTGTCAAACAAATTTTTATTCCAATATACAGCCTATATTGAGCCTAAAACATAAGGTTCAGAGTGATTAAAATTTTTATTTTTATTACTACAGAAAATTAAAAAGTTCCCAGCAGTATACAGGGTGTTACAAAAAGGTACGGCCAAACTTTCAGGAAACATTCCTCACACACAAATAAAGAAAAGATGTTATGTGGACATGTGTCCGGAAACGCTTAATTTCCATGTTAGAGCTCATTTTCAAAAAATGGTTCAAATGGCTCTGAGCACTATCGAACTCAACTTCTGAGGTCATTAGTCCCCTAGAACTTAGAACTAGTTAAACCTAACTAACCTAAGGACATCACACACATCCATGCCCGAGGCAGGATTCAAACCTGCGACCGTAGCGGTCTCGCGGTTCCAGACTGCAGCGCCTAGAACCGCACGGCCACTTCGGCCGGCAGAGCTCATTTTAGTTTCGTCAGTATGTACTGTACTTCCTCGATTCACCGCCAGTTGGCCCAATTGAAGGAAGGTAATGTTGACTTCGGTGCTTGTGTTGGCATGCGACTCATTGCTCTACAGTACTAGCATCAAGCACATCAGTACGTAGCATCAACAGGTTAGTGTTCATCACGAACGTGGTTTTGCAGTCAGTGCAATGTTTACAGATGCGGAGTTGGCAGATGCCCATTTGATGTATGGATTAGCACGGGGCAATAGCCGTGGCGCGGTACGTTGGTATCGAGACAGATTTCCAGAACGAAGCTGTCCCGACAGGAAGACGTTCGAAGCAATTGATCGGCGTCTTAGGGAGCACGGAACATTCCAGCCTATGGCTCGCGACTGGGGAAGACCGACATCGACGAGGACACCTGCAATGTACGAGGCAATTCTTCGTGCAGTTGACGATAACCCTAATGTCAGCGTCAGGGAAGTTGCTTCTGTACAAGGTTACGTTGACCACGTCACTGTATGGAGAGTGCTACGGGAGAACCAGTTGTTTCCGTACCATGTACAGCGTGTGCAGGTACTATCAGCAGCTGATTGGCCTTCACGGCTACACTTCTGCGAATGGTTCATCTAACAATGTGTCAATCCTCATTTCAGTGCAAATGTTCTCTTTACGGATGAGGCTTCATTCCAACGTGATAAAATTGTAAATTTTCACAATCAACATGTGTGGGCCGACGAGAATACGCACGCAATTGTGCAATCACGTCATCAACACAGATTTTCTGTGAACGTTTGGGCAGGAATTGTCGGTGATGTCTTGATTGGGCCCCATGTTCTTCCACCTACGCTCTATGGAGCACGTTATCATGATCTCATACGGAATACTCTACCTGTGCTGCTAGAACATGTGCCTTTACAAGTACGACACAACACGTGGTTCATGCACGATGGAGCTCCTGCATGTTTCAGTCGAAGTGTTCGTAGGCTTCTCAACAACAGATTCGGTGACCGATGGATTGGTAGATGCGGACCAATTCCATGGCCTCCAAGCTCTCCTGACCTCAACCCTCTTGACTTTCATTTATGGGGGCACTTGAAAGCTCTTGCCTACGCAAACCACGGTACCAAATGTAGAGACTCTTCGTGCTCGTATTGTGGACGGCTATGATACAATACGCCATTCTCCAGGTCTGCATCAGCGCATCAGGGATTCCATGCGACGGAGGGTGGATGCATTTATCCTCGCTAACGGAGGACATTTTGAATATTTCCTGTAACAAAGTGTTTGAAGTCACGCTGGTACGTTCTGTTGCTGTGTGTTTCCATTCCATGATTAATGTGATTTGAAGAGAAGTAATAAAATGAGCTCTAACATGGAAAGTAAGCGTTTCCGGACACATGTCCACATAACATATTTTCTTTCTTTGTGTGTGAGGAATGTTTCCTGAAAGTTTGGCCGTACCTTTTTGTAACACCCTGTATAATACACGTTTAGCGTACAGACACCTCTTTATTTTACGTACATTATCTTGTCACATGTCATTTGTGGATAATAGGACAAGACATATGTTGCCAACTGTGGTAAGTACCGTAAGTGAGAAACTGTTACGGAGCATGACTCGTGCACCATAGCCGCTCATGTGAATACAGAAAAACAATGCTAGGAATTCTTTGTTGTAATTTCCTTTCAGTTTTCTCAATATTTGAGTAAAACTAGTTATCATAGACAACAGAACAACATCTTATAGATCTTCGTAATTGTATTAGAAATGAAGTTGACGCTTTCTAATCTGTAGCAACACATCAAGTGCAATCAAAAAAATGGGTCTTCCTTTACATCACTAGTTGACCACGAGAAGTTATAATTTTTTATTTTTGGTTTCTCTCAGAAAACATTCTGTACGAACTATGACTAAAATTTTCTCACACCTACCATTTTGAAGTCACAACATATTTTCTAAATTTTCTAAGATATTGCTCACATTGAAATGAAAATGAGCTTTTGCAGAAAACTTGTTTCTTAAGCAGCATGCTTTTTGACATATAACGCAATCACAAATGTAAAAGACAAATACAACGATCAATTCTCTTCAGTTTCACGATCCACTAAGAATTCACGTTTTCACGTAACTGCTTTATACGAAAAATGTGCAGTAGACAAAGTAACAAACGTTGAGAGCGCGTTCCTCATAACAAAACAAGATAAAAAGTCTTGCCCAAAAATCTGTCGTTTTTGATTTATTAAAATAAAGAATATTTAAAAACATGTCAGTTTACAATTGTATAGCATATGTTCAAATTTTCTCCGCTTGTTTTTATTCAAACATGTGTTTGTCGCTTCATAGACTGCCGATCCTTTCACACATCCCCAAACCGTATGAAATGATTTCACAGGTTTCCAAGACACATTAATAAACCCACATTCCATTATATATGTCTGTTGTTTAAATAGAACTTTTAGCTCACACAAAAATAAAAAACCCAAAAAACTGAGGTCATAGGAACGTCGAGGTCATAAAACCAATCCATATGTCATGGTAAATATAATCAAGTACATTTAGAAAAGGTAGCTTCTGTGGTCGAGCCCTGTTATGCATAAGACATATGCTTCCACTTTTAATAATTTTACTTGTGTCTTGACCACACTTTTATTTTTCATCAACCTTACGCGCTTTGATTTTCCGTCATTTTCGAAGTCTCGTTCTCGAGAATGTTGACGTGATGCAATGTATCTAATGTTTTTATATGACTGATATAACAATGCCGTTGAAAATGACGGGAGATCGAAACACGTAAGGTTTATGAAAAATAAAAGTGTGGTCAAAAGTACATCAATATGACCCCGTCGTCTCATAGCATTTTCATGCAAATTGCACATATGCTTCCGCTTTTTGCAGGGCCACATCCCGTAACAAGTATGGGAGGTTTTTTTAGGTCTTTTTGGGTAAGTCTTGCTAGACAACACTTTCATGACCACTCACTTACAAGTGAGACCCATACGTATTCCTTTAATCACTACTCTCTAGTTACCTAAATTTGTATCACATATTTTTCCTTGTTCCACAAATGCTGGTCGTCAAAATTTTGCTGTTCCATCTCATCCAACTGTTGACTCATCCGTAAACAAGACTGAAGATTCAAATTATGGGTCGGCATTTTGTGTGATAAGCCAACGTAAAAATTCTCCCATGGTCGGTGATCGGCAAGTGAAGTATACGATTAAATGTATTACACAGTCTTGTCTCAGCATCGCGACGATAGACAGTTAGATAGGTTTAGATGACGCTGCTTTCTCAGCTGTTCAGTTTCAAGTGCGACATCATTGGAGTTCTGTACGTAAATACCACATCTGGTTGCTCACGAATGAATATACTGTCTTTCTTAAATTTAAATCGTAGCAAGTAGCATTCTACTACTACACCCGTGAAACGTACAAAATAGGCTCACCACATATGTCCACAAATTTCAAATTTCAAAATGTCTACAACGCAGTGCGTAAGCATTAAGTGTCATTACAAATTAAGAACGGCCTTCGGGATTCGTATCATGTTGACTTAAGTGTATAGAACTGTAGTTTTTAGCAGTAAATATGTTTAACTTAGTTGGAACACGCACAGGATAGAAAGGGAAGCCTTTCTCCGGTTCATAACGGCATTGATACAGAAACCAACACGTATGATATGAAGAAACAAACAGTCTTGGTTGCAGTGTTAAAATACTTTAATATTTCCCAATGGAAATGGAAATGAGCTTTTGGCGTCAATGGCCAGGATGCCCCTTGCGGGGCAGGTCCGGCCGCCTTGGTGATGATCTTATTACATTCGGCGCCACATTGGGCGATCTGCGCGCCGGATGGGGATGAAATGATGATGAATACAGCACAACACCCAGTCCCTAAGCGGAGGAAATCGCCGACCCAGCCGGGAATCGAACCCGGGCCCGTAGGACGGCAATCGGTCACGCTGACCACTCAGCTATTGGGGCGGACAATATTTCCCAATGGCCGTGGCGTATAGTTAACAATGACTGTTTTTAACATTGATTTGACTATATATTATATCTTATGTTTATGTCTGCATTTATCAGCATTCCACTGAACTGTATTTTACGACCTAGATGCCGCACTTGCTTTGCATCCGGCCTTAGCATTGATCACGATCTCGTACAACGCGGAGAGGGGGAAGGATGTAGTTTCTGGTTTTAGGGAGATTAGGGTATGCACAATTTTATTTGTTACAATGCTGCTTGGGACACTCAGAATTGGTATTCGGAGCTCCCCTATGTACTTTTAGGCTTCCTCATTATAGCAATATATCTTTAAGTACTTTGGTGTATAATTTTTATTCACTCTGCTTATTCTGCCAATGTATTTTTATATGCTTTAGTTTTTAGTTTTCATTCACCCGTTTATTCTGGCTATAAATGTAAGTATTCCTATCAGCAATTTTAGAACAGCCATTCACCTATTACGACTGTCATGGTTTGTTTTTATGACAAGATTTAGCAATTGAATACCATCACAGTTCACAGCCTGCCATCTGCCGAGAGCTACGTGCGCAAGTCTTACAAGCTTTGTATGTTTTCATATTCAGTGTAATGTGTTTAACAAGAGTATGCAGACCTGCACCAGTATGTTTATGATGTAAAGCTTTACTGTAGCTCTGATCCCGTTTTGTTTGCATTAGATTGCGCCACATGCCTTAATGAGGTAATCTGCTGCTTCCTTCTTATTTCCAGTGTGGGTATTAGTTTAGGGACAAAGCAGATTACATATTTTTTTTAAAAATACTTTTCGGTCATCTTCTGTTTTATTCAATGCTATAGGACTCTACACGGTGTTTTCAAAGCTTTGATAAGGGGTATTTACCTACTGAAATATTTATGCGCTGTACCCCGTGTACCCATCGCTACCAGATATCAGTAACTTCTATAATATTTTTCTGGTAATCCAATCTCATTAAATGGGGTCTCCCCACTATTAAGAAATTTTGTATTTCTTCCGTAAATAAAGGTGGAACGAGTCACAGAGGAAAAAATAAAGAAGATTTTAGCACTGCAAACAAGACTGCTTTTTTCTTCATAAAAAGGGAACTGTTCATGACTGACAGACGGGTCTACATACATAAATGCAACTACAGGCAAAAATGTATATATCATTGCAGTTACGGATCACAAAATTGGTGTATCTTTTATCACAAGATGTCTCTGTATTTTTTATTTGTGAAGATGGTCATTACTAACTGAAATTACTAACCTCGGAATTCTAAACTTTGTATTTCGGTACACTGTCACCAGCAGATACCTGAGGCAAAGCACATCTCTCTGACTTTGATCGAAGGTCCTCTGGTGTCCTTGATTATATAACATTCAGAAGACAATCTCAGCAGCCCATTTTGATTGTATGAGGGCGGTCCTGTCACTTACCGTCTTGTAAAATCATAGATGATCAAACCCAATTGCAAAATGATTTAGACAAGATATCTGTAAGGTGAAAAAAGTGGTAATTGACTCTAAATTATGAAAAGTGTGAAGTCATCTACATGAGCATTAAAAGTAATCCGCTAAATTTCAGTTACACGAAAATTTTTTGGAAATTTGTGGTAAGTTCCTATGGGACCAAAGTAGGCTTACACACTACTTAATCTAATTTAAAGTAACTTAAACTAAGGACAACACACACACCCATGCCTGATGGATGTGTCGAACCTCCGACGGGAGTGGCCACGCGAACCGTGGCAAGGCGCCAAGACCGCGTAGCTACCCAGCGCGGCTCGGCTACACGATAAATCACACTAGTCTAATGGCTCTCAATTCAGCTAAATAGTAGGGGTTTAAAATTACGAATAACTTAAACTGGAACGATCACATAGATAATTTCGTGGGGAAAGCAAACCAAAGACTGTGATTTATTGGCAGAACACTTCGCCTGTCCGCCCTCTTCTTGAGTGTTGCTGTGCCTGTGGGATCCGCATCAGTTAGAATTGACGGAGAACGTCGAAAAATTCCAGAGAAGGGCAGCTCGGTGTGTGCTTTCACGAAATAGGGGAGAGAGTTCCATGGACATGACACGTGAATTGGTGTGGCAATCATTGAAAGAAACGCGTGTTTCGTTGCTGCAGGATTTTCTCATAAAATTTCAATCACGAACTTTCTCCACGGAGTGTGAAAACATTCTGTCGGCGTCGAACTACATAGAGAGAAAGTAATGATTATCATGGTAAAATAAGAGAAATCAGAGTGCGCACGGAAAGATCTAAGTTTTCGTTTTTCCCGCGATTTCTTCGAAAGTGGAACGGTAGAGAAATAGCTTGAAGGTGATTCAATGAACACTTTACTTGGTACTTAATTGTGAGTTACAGTGTGATCATGTAGATGTAGATGAAGATGAAGACAGTCTGATGGAGTATAAAAAATCCAATTAAGATTGCATGCAACTTTTTTAGATGTATGTGGACAAGGTGATGACAGGATATGCGATACGTCGTCAGGAAAAAATGACACTAGTGAAATTAAAAGCCTCATCTGTCGTGATGGCTGAGTAGTCAAGACGAACGTCTTAAAGACTGCTAGAACTTATAAGTTACAGGTGACGTCACGATTAGATTACCACCTAACAACTTGTCTCTGCCACCATAGTGCGATATGTGCTGCACAAATTGAACGTCTGAAGATGCATAGCAACCTCGAAATTTATGATCACGCCAATATCGCAATATCACGACGCCAAAGCAAGTAACAATATCGTATTCCTTTTCACGAAACTCTTCTTTGCTTGTTCCAACCTTGATTTCTCGTGTGCCGCCTCCTCCTTGTCTTCTCTCTTCTCCTTCTTCTTATGATTAATACATATTTATTTCGCTGGATTTCACTCACCGACAGACACCTCAGCGCTTTTCACATTTCAGTATGTAATCTGCGATAACAATAAATCCCCTTAATAGCGTCCCTCCTGTACATTTTCCTTCCGTCGCCTTTTCTTCCCTTAATTCTCTGTATGTTAATTGTTAGGATGCTTATATGGCCACATATGATGTCACCGCATAGTCACGAGGGATAAGAGAAGGATTCCACAATACATCATTTCATCATCATTGATCGTACGTCGCTCATTCGTTTTAAGTGATATCTTAATTTCTTATGATATGTGGTTGCTTTACTAATCAGACTGTAGCTACTGAGTGAGAATCTTTTGCTTCATATACATGCATCTACACTCACGCTCATAAATTAAGGGTAATTGCAGAATGTGGTGCCACACACAGTGGCACTACACAAAACTGGCGCAAATAGCAGAGGAACATAGGGAAAACACACGACACATGTCTGTAAGTCCACGGTATTGGTGATAAGTTGAGAAAACCGTCCTGAAACACATGTGCTACAAAACGCCACTGTTTCCTTCGCATGTACCCCGACATCAATATGGGATATGATCACCATGCACACTACACAGGTCGCACAACGAGTTGGCATTCTCTGGATCAGGTGGTCGAGCAGCTGCTGGGGTATAGCCTCCCATTCTTGCACCAGTGCCTGTCGGAGCTTCTGAAGTGTCGTAGGGGTTTGAAGATGTGCAGCGATACGTCGGCCGAGAGTATCCCAGACGTGCTCGATGGGGTTTAGGTCTGGAGAAGAGGCAGGCCACTCAATTTGCCGGATATCTTCTGTTTCAAGGCACTGTGCCACGTTGGCAGCTCGGTGGGGCCGTGATTTATTATCCATCAGGAGGAATGAGGGACCCACTGCACCCCTGAAAAGGCGGACATACTGGTGCAAAATGACGTCCAGATACAGCTGACCTGTTACAGTTCCTCTGTCAAAGACATGCAGGGGTATACGTGCACCAATCATAATCCAACCCCACACCATCAAACCACGACCTTCATACAGGTCCGTTTCAAGCAAATTAAGGGATTAGTATCTGGCTCCTGGTTCACGCCAGATGAAAACCCAGCGACTGTTCAGACTATTCCTGGACTCGTCCGTGAACATAACCTGGGAACACTGTTCCAATGAACATGTACTGTGTTCTTGACACCAGGATTTACGGCCTCTACTGTGACCAGGGATCAGTGTAATGCACCTTGCAGGTCTCTGGGCCAATAAACCATGTCTGTTCAGTCGTCTGTAGACTGTGTGTCTGGAGACAACTGTTCCAGTGGCTGCGATAAGGTCCCGAGCAAGGCTACCTGCAGTACTCCGTGGCAGTCTGCGGGCACTGATGGTGAGATATCGGTCTTCTTGTGGCGTTGTACACTGTGGACGTCCCGTACTGTAGCGCTTGGACACATTTCCTGTCTGCTGGAATCGTTGCCATAATCTTGAGATCGCACTTTGTGTCACACGGGGGGCCCGTGCTACGACCTGCTGTTTTTGACCAGCCTCCAGTCGCCCTTTTATTCTACCCATCATAATCTCATCAATGTGTGTTCTGTGAGACATTTTCAACACACAGTCACCATTAGCACGTCTGAAAACGTCTGCACACTTATTCGCTGCACCGTACTCTGACATGCACCAGCACCCCTCTGCGTATGTGGACTGCTCCCAGCGCCACCGTGCGACGACCGCAGGTCAAATGCACCGCATGGTCAAACCACGAGGTTATTTAAACCCACAAACCGCACACCAGAGCGTTGTTTCGCCATGTATCAGCATTATCCTTAATTTATGAGCATGAGTGTACCTCAATACTCCGCATGCCTCCTGACGGTGTGTGGCGGAGTGGCGAAAGGTACATTCAGTACCAATAACTGCCCCCCTTTCCCTATTCCATCCGCGGATGGCGCGTGGGAAGAATGACTGTTGGTAAACCTCTGTATTAGCTCTAGTCTCTCAGATTTTCTTTTGTGGTTATTTCGTGAGATGCATGTGGAAGGAAGTAATATGTTGTCTGACTTCCTGGAAAGTACTCTGCCGAAATTTCAATAACGAGCCTCTCCGTGATGCACAACGCCTCTCTTGTGGCACCTGCCACTGGAGCTCGTCCAGCATCTCTGCAACACTCCCGCGCCGACAATACGATCCTTTGAGGAAACGCACCACTCTTTGTTGGACCTTCTGTCTCTTCCATCAGTCCTATCTGTTACGGTTCCCAGACTGACGAACAATATTCAAGAATGTATCAAACAAGCGCTGTAGACCACTTCTTTAATGGATGAATTACATTTCCTTGAGATTCTCCCTATGAATCTCGGTCTGGAATCTGCTTATCCTACTATTTATGTTGTCATTCCACTTAAGGTCGCTCCTTATAGATACTCTAGATATTTTACGGTGGTTAATATTTACAGCAATTTGTCATCAATAGTGTAGTTGCACCGTAATGGATGCGCAATTTGTTATGTTTATTTATAGTCAGAATCAAATGCCATAGCGTGCACCATTCATTAATGCTTTGTACGTCATTCTGCAAATCGGTACTGTCTTCTGGCGTTGTTACTTTAGACAACCACGTCATGTGCGAACAGCCTTACAGAGCGTCCGACACTTTCTAATAGATCATTTATATTCTATATAAACAGTAACGGACCTATCAAATTTATTTGGTGTACTTCAGAAGTTACCTTTACAACTGTCGATTTTGTGCCGTTAAGAGTGACGTGTTGAGTTCTGTCTGTTAGGATACTCGGTAGCTCGTACTTTTTTTTTCACCAATCAGCAATGGAGGACGTGGTAGATGCCTTCCTAAAGTCAAGGAAAACAGCATCACCTGATCACAGTCTATAGCTATGTGAATCTCATAAAGTAACAGAGCGAGCTGAGTTACGTAAGATCTATGTTTGAGGAATCCATGTTGTTTTTACATAGCAGAAATCTTCGTTCATTGTAATATATGAGCGTAATAAATACATAATTCTACAACAGATTGACGTCACGCCTGTAATTATATCCATCTGTCCTACAACTTTTCTTGCAAACGAGAATGACCTACGCTTTTTTTCCAGTCGCTAGGTGCCCTTCGCTGCACCACTGAACTGCGATACATTGCTAGTAGAAGGGGAGCAATTTCTTGCTCATAGTCTCGGTAGAGGCTTACAGGTGTCTCATTTAATCCCGCAGTTAGTTATCTCAACATCTGCCACTTCGAAGTTCGTTGATTGGTTGATTTGGGATTGAGAACCAAACAGCGAAGTCATCGGTCCCGTGGGCTTAAGAAGGTGGGGAGGGAAGTTGGCTGCGTCCTTTCAAGGGAATCATCTCAACGTTTGCCAGAGACGCTTTGGGAAAATCACGAGAAACCTAAAATAGGATGGCCGGACGCGAGTCCAGTGCGCTAACCACTGCGCCACCTCGCTCGGACGAAATTCAGGTGGTAAGGAGGGACCGTATTACGATCTTCGGCAGTGAAACAATTCCGGACGACCGAATTCAGTATTCCGGCTTTCCCATGTCATTTGCCCTTCTGGTGCCATCATTATGATCACTGAATGTGTAAGTAGGCTGTATAGGTTTTTTTATTGGTAACGCCACGTAGCGCTCTGTATGAAAATCACTGGCTGTGTGCAGTCTGTGGCTAGTTTGCATTGTTGTTGGCTACTGTAGCGTTGCGCAGTTGGCTGTTAACAGCGCGTAGCGTTGCTCAGTTGGAGGTGAGCCGCCAGCAGTGGTGGTTGTGGGGAGAGAGATAGCGGAATTTTGAGAGCCGACGATCTGGACGTGTCTCATTAAGAAAGAGTAAATTTGTAATATTGGATATCATGGACTGATATATATATATATATATATATATATATATATATATATATATATATATATATATATATATATATATATATATATGTATGTATGTATGTATATATGTATAATGACTTTTGAACACTATTAAGGTAAATACATTGTTTGTTCTCTACCAAAATCTTTCTTTTGCTAACTATGCCTATCAGTAGTTAGTGCCTTCAGTAGTTCTAATCTTTTATTTAGCTGGCAGTAGTGGCGCTCGCTGTATTGTTGCAGTAGTTCGAGTAACGAAGATTTTTGTGAGGTAAGTGACATGTGAAACGTATAGGTTAATTTAGTCAGGGCATTTCTCTTGTAGGGATTATTGGAAGTCAGATTGCGTTGCGCTAAAAATATTGTGTGTCAGTTTAGTGTTGATCAGAATAGGGAAAGAGCGAAATGTCTGAGTACGTTCAGTCCTGCTCAGCTGTTTGAAAATCAAATAATGTAAGAGGTTTATCAGTACAGTAATTCCTTAATTTTTTTCTAAGGGGACGTTTCATATGTCGACCCTTAGCCGAGGATACCTCACTGGAATCTTCTGATTTTTTTCTTGAAGTTTGTGTAATTAGTGTAGCTATTGTTTATTGCTAGCGCGTAATTGTAGAGATAATCTTCTTTGTAGTTGTAGTTTTTCATTGTTGTACAGTAAAACAGTTGTGGCATGCATGCAGATTTGCACCAAGTATTTCGCAGCTGCGCTTGCAATTAACTAGATATTATTTTCAGTGCTATGTTAATGTGTTTTCTTATTTTGCTCTTCAAATTGTGCTCTTCTGTGTTATCGTGTGAAAGTTTGCGACAATAATGGCGTGTGAAAACGTAATACTAGGCTCCAAAGTAAACTGAGAAATGACAGTGAAGACGAAAACAGTGTGTTAGCGCCGCCGAGTAATTAATTAACTAATGTTCAAAGTAGTAATTTGGCAGTTGTGCATAGGGAAATGGAGCGGGCTGCAAATAATGGTGTAGACAGTGAAACAATTAGTGAACAGGGAAGCATTATCGATCGATCGGTCGGCAACAGCTCACCTCAGGAATCCGAAATGACAGGACACAATCTTGCAAATACCGTAGATTCAGGTTTTGCGTCTTCACAGTTTTCTCAAATAAGTCAAGACACATTTTCTGCTTTTCAAAATGCGAATATTGCCGGTTCAAATGCACTGCTGAACAGCACTGAGGAACATGTTTCAGACACCAGTGCATTGTTATTACAGTTAATGCAAGAAATGGGGCAAAGGCTACAAAAGTTAGACACAACGCTTGAAAAAAATCAGAAACAAATGGGACAAAATCTTCAAAAGTTAGACACAATGGAACGAAATCTTCAAAAGTTAGTCACAATGGAACAAAATCAGAGACAAACACAGCAACAGCTTCAAAAGTTAGACTCAATGGAACAAACGCTTGAACAAACACGTGAAGGTTTCACTGTTGAGTTACTTAAAATCGAATCGAAATGTCAAAAAGTCTGTAATGACGTAAAAACACAAATTTGTGAGCATTTTCAACCTATTTTTTCGCGTCATGAAAATGCATTACAGAATCAAGAAGCAGCCATAAAAGAACTGCAAAGTATTGTTCATGAAGATCACGACACCTTGCAAGCTAAAATTGACTCAGTTGCATCTACCGATTCGGTTACGCAACTTGCAAAAACACAGGAAAACTTAAAGGACACAGTAGATACGATTTCAACACAAATGGACACTCCGAAACTTGGTTCAGAGAACCACACTGAGGAAATCTGTTCACTATCGGAGAAAGTAGCCGACCTTTCGGATCAGTTCACCAACTTATCCACAAAGGTAGATGATGATATGAATGACACAAGACCCGTTGCCTTCACTGACACAGAAGAGTATGAACAAATTAGAAAATTAAAACAAAATCAAAATCAAAACAATACACAGTACAAAAGAGAAATCCGGGAAGTGCAAGATCAGTTGACACAGGTAATACAAGAATTACATATTTCAGAGGACACTCGCACTCCAATATGGGAAGAGGGACATAGAAGTACGGAACAGCCACAAAATAATAACACAGGGCATTTCGGAAATTATTAAAGAAATTGGCAAGGTACACCGAATTTTCAGATGGAACCGCCGAAACGACGTAGCAATGACCGATATGCGAGTCGCCGACGTGATGATTTTGACTATAAGCTGTTCATTACTACACGTAAATTCAAAACATTTAAGAATTCTGGAAACGACATTCATCCACAAGCATGGCTCCATAAATTCTCTCGTTGTTTTCCTCCCCACTGGTCACTTGAGCACAGGTTAGAATTTATGTGTGACTATTTAGAGAATGAACCAGCTGTAAGAATGCGATCGGTCATTCACGATTGTCACAGTGAAGGAGAATTTTATCATGCCTTCCTCTCAGCATATTGGTCTCAAGCTACACAAGACCGAGTAAAACATAGGATCATAATGATGAAACATTTCCAACAATCTGAATTTTCCAGTCTTGTGAAATATTTTGAAGACATGTTGGACAAGAATCAGTACCTGTCAAACCCATACAGCCCCTCAGAACTCATCCGCATTTGCTTAATCAAATTGCCTGAACATTTACGACATATTATTTTGGCAGGACGTTGCAAAGACGACATTGAAGCTTTTCAGGGACTCTTACAAGAAATGGAAATTGACACTGACAATCGCGGAACACGAAAACAGGAGCACAACAATTACAGGTCACATCCGTCACAATTCCGCGATGCCAGAAATAATAACTGGCTATTCTCACAACACAAAGTGTGCCCAAAACAGACACCACCCGTATGACAACCGTTGGCAGAATAATAATTATGGAAACCAAAACAATTATTATCAAGGGAGACAGAATAACTTCAGACGCAACAGTTCAGCATGCAGTTATGATTCTGGGAGAAATTCTCCACCACGCTTCCGACAAGAAAGAAACTATGGAATCTAGCGACATGACGACAGACGATATAATCGTAACGACAGACCTGAATTGCATCAGAACTGGCGAGATTCAAACAGGGCAGGGCCCTCTCGACAAGGTGAATTTGTAGAAGTTAGATCTTCAAATCGTAATAACGACGCACACCAACAAAGAAACAGACAATGTCTCGCACCGCAGGCAGACACGTGCGCCGGCTGGGCTTGAGAAAAATTACAGAAGCTAACCTTGAGAAAAATTCCAGTATTCCTTGCTGACGTATACCACATGATAATTGCGTTGAAGTTGAAACTCAGCGTACTAGGAAGAGTATAGGATTGCACCACATTTCACATGTAAAACCGTTTATTGAGAGATAATTTGTTTTTTTAACTTAGTCTTTGCTATAAAAATTTTCACTTCAAGCAACTAGTACAATTTGTCACACTGAGAAACTGTTAATATGCAATATGTTTTAAAATAAACTAGCCAGTCTAGAACCTAGGGAACATATTTAGACAGTAATTACGAATGAATTGTTATAGTGAACAGACGACACAGTGTTATTGTGTGGGTACATTCTTGCTAGTTAGTTGCACGATTATGTAACGACTATAAGGCTTACACACTTAGAACATATACAGGTAATGCTAATGAGATTTTAATGCAACATTTTGGTTTATTTGAAAACACATTCTGAATTTGAAGTACATTCTGTGAGATTAAAGATGACTTAGCATTTGGTTTCTTTGACAGCTACACGATTATATCACGACGCTACTAATGTGTGACACAATTTACATTGTTGCTCTTGTGCTTTATATCTGCACAGTTTTTCTGAATTCTTCTGGAAAGTAAAACATGTTTTAGTAGTCACTTTTGTGGTATAGCTACAATGAGACAGCCTTTTTTGTAACACAACAATACGTTACAGTGTAGTAGTTTATTGATCACAGTACTGTACATAATAACTACGATATCTGTATGCATAGCATTTCACTTTTGTTTATTACGAGGTAAGTACATTGACTTCCACAGAACTTTGCTTACAAGCGACGATAATTACGACACTTGGCACATTTTTTACCCTTAAGTAATGACAGAGATTATGTTACAACAAGACGCACAATTTAGCGCGTCAGTACACGTATTTGAGTGAATAATTTGGTACTTAAAACATTTATTTTTAAAGATATTTGAATTACAATGATACAAGGGTTTTCCGTGATACATTTCATTCCATTGCTGAAATCTGTAACACCCGAGGGTATAATTACATTATCCTCAGGGGGGTACATGCTTACTTTGTGTACCATGTGTTTGGCAATCACAAGGAGCCCTAGCTAATATGGTATTTGCTTATACAACTTTACACGTCGGTACCATATTTCTCTAAAACTGAATTACACAACTATCTGATCATTTAACAGAGAGACAAACATTCTTTTTTAC
Organism: Schistocerca cancellata; assembly: GCF_023864275.1. Lineage (NCBI taxonomy): Eukaryota > Metazoa > Arthropoda > Insecta > Orthoptera > Acrididae > Schistocerca > Schistocerca cancellata. Next base: position 703,955,381 of record NC_064626.1, read on the forward strand.
CATGTCAGTGACACATGTTTACGCAATTACACAGGTGGGTAATGTCACAGTTATGAAATTGTATTTTGTCTGCACTGTGTGAACTGTTCATATTTTTTTGGATCCATTGTGATACTATGAGAGCTTTGAATGTCATATTTGGTAAGGGAGCATGATTTTTAAAGTACGTTGGAGGTAGATGACACTATTGAAATGAGCAGAGAATTTTTTTAGGTTTTGACATTGTTGCAGAAAGCTACGACGTTTTTGAGATTTGACTGAGGTGTTATGATGTTATTATTATGATGACGATGTGTATTATGATGTTGAGCTATGTTTATGATCAATAAGCTGATGCTATATGAGGAATTCGATTATGCTATGTATTTATTATGATGAAATATTGAAGAAGTGTCGACGAATATGTATATGTGTAAGAAGGTAAGGAATAATGAGTTGTGGTTAGGGACTCTGACTTGTGAAAAAGGATGTTGTGGGGAGAGAATCGTACTTTAAGAGTTATAAAATGTATGTACCTGCGTGAATGTATCACAATGCCGGCGAAAATTTTTGGACACTGTTATATTTATAGGATTTTGTTTCTACACATTTGTAATGCAAATTCTCGACCTGTGAAATTTTTGTATGAGACTGTCACTGTAGCGGAAACTGCTGTCATAAATATTTCGGTAAGGAAGGTAGGTCACCTTGACGTAATACACTGTAAGCACCCAGCTGCACGACAGTCGCCTGAAAAAAAGCCATTATTGTGTGCCTTTCAGAGGCACAGGTGCAGAAAAAAAGAGGCCATTATCCTCGCTATTGACATTTGTTTGTAGAAAGCATCGCAAATAGGACACGCTCAAACTTGAAAACATATGATTACACTGTGGAGCTCTTAATTTATGATATTTACTAAAATGCGTAATGAAATGATGAAAAACATTTTACATATATTGTCTTTCTAGTTGAGAGATTGCTCATTTCGTTTAATATCTAGTTTCTAGCTGCACTGCAGCATTGGTTAAAATAAAATTTAATAGATGTACTAATATAGATATTTTATACCTACAGATCCAGTAAATAATAATTTTATGATCTACTTCCAAAAAACACCAGGGAGTACAAAAAGACATTTCCACTTCACAGGAATTGCATACATAATTTTTGTCAACGATTTGATAACTTTTTGCAGAGTAAATTTTTGGTGATGCATCACTCCAGTGTTAAGATGTGACATAGGTATTAGACATGGCCATCTTTACTGCACTATTTTTTCTGCTTGTGGGTTTGTCATGTTTAGGTATAAGTTATTGCATTTTCTCTGCTGTTTGCCAGGCATAGTTCTACTGAATTTTACATTGTATTAAGCTAGTTTTACTACTGATTTATTTTTCTTGTTGCTGCGCATTGCCTCATATTAGTTGTATTTGCTTTGCTAATTTCTATACTGCTGCTTGCTTTGCCAATTTGCATTTCTTCTTGTCATTCCTGTTTGTGTTAGTTGTTTTGTGCTGCTGCATTGCCTCGTCCCTTAGTTTAGCATCTGAGCTCAGTAGATTTAAGTTAGCTTAAGAGGGGGTGGGCTATATAAGAGAACGAGTTGTGATGAATTGGAAGAAATGTATTGAGAAGCTATAAGAAAATGGTTTGGCCAAAAAAGTATTTTGAAAGAGGATATGAACAAAAAATTAGGGTTTAGGGACAACAGGTTTAGGTAGAATTTTCTTGGAAATAAATGATTAGGTAAGATAATGGAAAATAAATAATGAGGTAAGAAATATGTGAACATATAAATACAGAAAGCATGCTTGGTTAGGATTTTTTTGGTGGAAACTAATGTTGAAATAAGAGGAAAGATCTAAGGAATGATGTTTTGGGTTCGACTGCAGTGCCAAATGTTATACTGAAAACGAACTTTGTCTTTCCTTCTGTATTATTCCGCTATGTGTTCAAGTACCCTTGTGTATTTGTATTTTTCCTGTCTTTATGTGTTTAGCTAATAAGATTTATGTTGTAGAATTTTTCAAATACTATGTTATTTTCTTTGTAAAGATGTTTAGACATTATTTATTCTGTTCTGTTTTAATGCTCATGTGTGAAATTAATGTAAAACTATTCTCATTATTTTATGTATTTACTTATGTCATAATTCCTGTAACACTGATGTATCTGTTTATTTCTATTCTTTTGTAAAGCCTGTAATACTACAAATGTTATCTGTATTGTTATGTTCTTTAATGATGTATTTTGTACCTTTGTTATTGTATTCTCATGTTATAAAATTGTAATTGACACCAGTTCATCAAATTAAGTAAGCTGTAAGTTGGAAGCATTCATTTCACTGCACATATTTCTGATGGTCATAGTATATGCACAATATGTGAGAAGTTGGGACTGTTAGTGCTTGCACGTGTGTTAATAATTCAGCAAGGGACTGGTTAACAGCATTGCTGGTTCTAAGGACATTTCAAAAAAAATTTTTGTGTGTGCACAAGTGATGCTTCATGGACTTGCTGTATTGTCCACAAGACTCTTCAATGGTGATTGTGCACCTGCACAGTCGCAACAGATGGCTGCTGGCCATCTCTACAAGGACTACAGTGGGTCTGCATCTTTGATGGCCCACCAATACCATTATGTCTACAAGGACTACAGTGGGTCTGCACCTTTGATGACCCACCAATACCATTATTGCTACAAGGCCTGCAGTGGGTCTGCACCTCTGGTGGCCCACCAATTCCGTAATTTCTACCAACACTACTATGGGTCTGCTCTGTGATTACCTACCTACCAATATTCTTCAAAACTTTGACTGACTCTGCGATGGGTTTGCTCTGTTGTGGCCCATTATCTGTCTGCATGTCAAGAGTCAGCACTGTCTTTCCGTTGGAAGGACAACACTACTTCTTCAAGACTGCATGGAAATCGACTACTTCCGTGTGCATTTTCTTTTACTGTCAAGACTTTGAGAAAAACACTGCAATTTTACTGTGATGAATGATCAGGACTGTCTTTATGGACTGTGAGAAAATTTTAGCTTTTGACCAACATTGTATCAATAAGTGTGTGCATTTGATTTCTTTGTTATTGTAATTATGAAAAAATTTATCAAATCTGTATTGGCCACTGCCCAAAACATTTTGTAAAATTTTTTGTGGAGAGCATGGGGGCTATGTAAGTAGGCTGTATAGGTTTTTTTATCGGTAACGCCACGTAGCGCTCTGTATGAAAATCACTGGCTGTGCTGTGTGCAGTCTGTGGCTGGTTTGCATTGTTTTTGGCTATTGTAGCGTTGGGCAGTTGGCTGTTAACAGCGCGTAGCGTTGCGCAGTTGGAGGAGAGCCGCCAGCAGTGGTGGATGTGGGGAGAGAGATGGAGGAATTTTGAGAGCGGACGATCTGGACGTGTCTCATTAAGAAAGAGTAAATTTGTAATATTGGATATCATGGACTGATATATATATATATATATATATATATATATATATATATATAGACTTTTGAACACTAAGGTAAATACATTGTTTGTTCTCTATCAAAATCTTTCGTTTGCTAACTATGCCTATCAGTAGTTAGTGCCTTCAGTAGTTCTAATCTTTTATTTAGCTGACAGTAGTGGCGCTCGCTGTATTGCAGTAGTTCGAGTAACGAGGATTTTTGTGAGGTAAGTGACTTCTGAAACGTATAGGTTAATTTAGTCAGGGTCATTCTCTTGTAGGGATTATTGAAAGTCAGATTGTGTTGCGCTAAAAATATTGTGTGTCAGTTTAGTGTTGATCAGAATAGGGAAGCAGCGAAATGTCTGAGTACGTTCAGTTCTGCTCAGCTGTTTGAAAACCAAATAATGTAAGAGGTTTATCAGCACAGTAATTCATTAATTTTTCTAAGGGGACGTTTCAAATGACTGACTAGATTATTTGGAACCGCTTATTGATTTTACGTAAGACCAAAACCTCATAGGGTTCTTAGTCATATCCGTCGACAAAACTTCAGTTTTTAAGTTACAGATCTCCTTACAATCGTATTCGCTTCGTTCAGCTTTTCTTTGTCAGCTAGATTTTGACTTCTCTTGACTCAGTGATGAAGTTCTCTTGTTTACGTAGCAATTTTGTAACACGGCTATTAAACCACGGTGAGCGCCGGCCGCGGTGGTCTAGCGGTTCTGGCGCTGCAGTCCGGAACCGCGGGACTACCACGGTCGCAGGTTCGAATCCTGCCTCGGGCATGGGTGTGTGTGATGTCCTTAGGTTAGTTAGGTTTAAGTAGTTCTTAGTTCTAGGGGACTTATGACCTAAGATGTTGAGTCCCATAGTGCTCAGAGCCATTTGAACCATTTTTGAAACCACGGTGAGTCTTTTCCACCCCTTAAGCCAGGGGTGTCCAACCTCTTAGCTTGCCTGGGCCACACTGGAAGAAGACGAGAATTTTTGGGCCAATCATAATATAGTTAACAGTAACAATATGCTGAGAAAGGAAAGAATGAGTGGAACAATGAAAGAATGTCATCATGTGGAGGGAGTTTCAAACTGAAAATATTCTGTTTATCACAATTTTGCATAAACGGAATTTTAACGGTTTTTTCCAATCACATGATAGATTCCCACTCCTTGGGCAACACTGATACTTGCTTTGGGTCGCATGCGGGGCGCGTGCTACAGGTTGGCCGCTCCTGCCTTAAGACCTTGCTCGGAACATACTTGTGTAAAGCCTATTAAACGATGTTTTCCAGCTTTTTCCGTTTGTGCTCCACATCTTCGTTCCCAACACTGAATATTTGATGTTGACTACTGAGATACTCTATATTTTGTATCCTGTCACTCTTGGTAAGCAAAAATATTTTTCTATCTTTCTTAATATTCCTTGTAATATCCGATCATACATGCTATCACAGCCTTATGATCACTTATACCTTCCTACACGTTAAATGATTCGAGAAGTTCAGGTCTGTTTGTTCCTATGCGGTCTAAGATGTTATCTTCAGGAGTTCTCTATCTGCACGACGGAGCTTTCGGACAAGACATTGAGAATAATCTCATACAAACCCGTTAGTTCGTTCCGTATTCTGCATCTATCGTTACGTATTTTGTGTCCTGCCATGCGTAACTGAGCATTTCCCTGCCTGAAAAATGACACAACGGTATTGTCGCATGAGAGCTGACACATGAGAAGAGAGGAGCTCTCTGACGTACCGTTGTGCCGTTATAACTCCCCCACGCACTAAAAGCCGAGACCTGAGGTAATATCCGGGGGCTCTCCACACCACTGAGGGCACCGCTGGCCTTCTCCAAAATATTAGGCGAATGGGACATTTGCCCAGGTCGTCGCCATATTCGTCGACCATGGTCATCTGAGATATCGACGAGCTACGATTCACCTCTGAATAAAGTCTGACGCCATTCATCATCAGGTCATGATTCCCAGTTACGGCGTCACTCGCAGCCATTTTTATCGCTGCGTTAACGGCAGTCTGTACATGGGACTGTAATTCCCTAGTATGGCTGTTGCTAGTGTCCTACCAATGGTGTAGGATGATCCAGAATATGCAGGGAGCCCATTACTTGTTCTCGGATGGCAGGCACTGAAGTGAAGGGATTACGGTGTGCTTGGTGCACAATAATGTGTTCCTTCGTTCTGGTGGTCAGACGTGGTGAACCGGAACTTTGACGACGAGTATGTCCACACTACCATCCCCATGCAGTAATGGAACACTGTCTGATCCGAATGCCCCACAAATCGGGGTATTTGAGGTTTTGACCAGCTGGCCAAATGGAGACCTAAAACGAAATCCCCTTGAAACTTTCTCAGATGCTGACAACGCTGACTCAAATGGGTACACGGTATCTCTGTTCCTTCACAAAGTAACATCTTCTATTTCGTATTTGTGACTTTCTTTCAGTGTCTTATCTAGATACAACAACAAACTAAATTTTGTATAGGAATTGGCATGGATATAGCACATAATATTTTAACATAATTTCAAATGTGTTACTATAACTAAACATTGTGGCGTTTGATGGGAAAAATCAACCTAAAACACCTATATAAAAACTATTTTTAAAAAGAACAAAAATGTATACTTGCTACCATCTGACCATGTGGTACACGTCGTGTCATGTAGCGACAAAGTTCTGTCTAGGTAATGCACTGATGTCTCCCAGAGTGTCGTCATTGTGCCTTTGGGTCGTCTCAGGGTTGATAACACAATGGTTGACCGCACCTTGTTTGTTGTAAATTTGTATTGAAAACCCTAAAAATACTTGCAACAACACGAAACATGAACAACCCTAATTCACACTGGTGTCCGTTCTATGTGTCACAGAGAACTGCAACTGTAATCATTTAGGTACACACCGATGGTGTGTACGAATATGAATTTACATTGACATCCGACCATGTCTCCTGGGTGCTTCACCTTTTTTTCAGGCAGTATATTAATCACCCATTTAAGAGAGCACACTTCTCGGCTTTACAACATTATAGATGGTGTAGAGATGACACCAGGCGGTCATGTGAACTTCTACCGCTGATGTACTTCACTGCAGTGAAATAGTTAAGTCTATATGCCAGATGGTTGTAGAGTAGTGCAGTAAAACAACTACCTGTGGTGTATGGATTAACGTCATTGATTAGTAATCAAAACGTCCTCTCTCATGGATTCGAAACCCGCCATGATTTAAATTTTGGTTAATAATCAGCATTGGCGGCCGAAGACATCCAGCATAAGCAGTCACTCTCATTCTGCCAACGGCCTTGTCAAGAGGGCGGAAGCGTGGACAGAGATTCAGGGCACTCTCTTGTCCTATGGGTGGGAAACTACCCCTAAAGGCGGAAGAACCGGCAGTGATCAACGGCATGTGTGTGCAGAAGGCAATGGAAACAACTGCATTAAAGACACGTAACGTGTATCCACAGGATATGTGGCCTGTAATTGGAAAAGGGTCATGATGATCTCTCCATTGGCAAAAGATTCCGGAATAGTCCCCCATTTGGATGTCCGGGAGGGGACTGCAAACGGGGAGGTGACCCTGAGAAAAAGATTCAATATTCAACGAAAGGGTAACGTTCTACGAGTCGGGGTGCGGAATGTTAGAAGCTGGAAGGTGGTAGGGAAACTAGAAAATCTGAATAAGGAAATCCAAAGGCTCAACCAAGATACAGCAGGGGTCAGTGAAGTGAAACGGAAAGAAGAGAAGGATTTCTGTTCAGATGAGTATAGGGTAAAACCAACAGCAGCAGAAAATGGTATACCGGGAGTAGGATTCGTTGTGAGTAGGAAGGTAGAGCAAAGAGTGTGTTACTGTGAACAGTTCATTGATAGGGTTGTCTTTATCAGAATCGACGGAAAACCAACACCGACAACAATACTTCAGGTATACATGCCGACGTCGCAGTCTGAAGAGATAGAGAAGATATATACACTCCTGGAAATTGAAATAAGAACACCGTGAATTCATTGTCCCAGGAAGGGGAAACACGGATGTACCGTGCACTATTCAGTGTCCCCTCGACGATCACCAGTGGTGTACGACCAGTGTAGGAGATCGTTCCCCACACCATGATGCCGGGTGTTGGCCCTGTGTGCCTCGGTCGTATGCAGTCCTGATTGTGGCGCTCACCTGCACGGCGCCAAACACGCATACGACCATCATTGGCACCAAGGCAGAAGCGACTCTCATCGCTGAAGACGACACGTCTCCATTCGTCCCTCCATTCACGCCTGTCGCGACACCACTGGAGGCGGGCTGCACTCTGTTGGGGCGTGAGCGGAAGACGGCCTAACGGTGTGCGGGACCGTAGCCCAGCTTCATGGAGACGGTTGCGAATGGTCCTCGCTGATACCTCAGGAGCAACAGTGTCCCTAATTTGCTGGGAAGTGGCGGTGCGGTCCCCTACGGCACTGCGTAGGATCCTACGGTCTTGGCGTGCATCCGTGCGTCGCTGCGGTCCGGTCCCAGGTCGACGGGCACGTGCACCTTCCGCCGACCACTGGCGACAACATCGATGTACTGTGGAGACCTCACGCTCCACGTGTTGAGCAATTCGGCGGTACGTCCACCCGGCCTCCTGCATGCCCACTATACGCTCTCGCTCAAAGTCCGTCAACTGCACATACGGTTCACGTCCACGCTGTCGCGGCATGCTACCAGTGTTAAAGACTGCGATGGAGCTCCGTATGCCACGGCAAGCTGGCTGACACTGACGGCGGCGGTGCACAAATGCTGCGCAGCTAGCGCCATTCGACGGCCAACACCGCGGTTCCTGATGTGTCCGCTGTGCCGTGCGTGTGATCATTGCTTGTACAGCCCTCTCGCAGTGTCCGGAGCAAGTATGGTGGGTCTGACTCACCGGTGTCAATGTGTTCTTTTTTCCATTTCCAGGAGTGTATATCGAAAGGGTAATACAGTACGTAAAGGGAGATGAAAATCTAATCGTCATGGGAGACTGGACTGCAGTTGAAGGGGAAGGAGTTCAAGGAAAGGTTGCAGGGGAATATGGGCTTGGGACAAGGAATGAGAGAGGAGAAATGTTAATTGAGTTCTGTAATAAGTTTCAGCAAGTAATAGCAAATATTCTGTTCAAGAACCACAAGCAGAGTAGGTTTACTTTGAAAAGGCCTAGTGATACGGGGAAATTTCCGTTAGATAACATCATGGTCAGACAGAGATTCCGAAATCAGATACTGGATTGATATAGATATAGACTCTGATCACAACTTGGTAGAGATGAAGAGCAGGCTGAAGTTTAAGACATTAGTCAGGAAGAATCAATACGCAATACGGAAGTACTAAGAAATGACGAGATACTCTTGAAGTCCTCTCAGGCTATAGATACAGCAATAAGGAATAGCTCAGTAGGCAGTACAGTCGTAGAGGAATAGACATCTCTAAAAAGAGCCATCACAGAAGTTGAAAAGAAAAAAATAGGTACAAAGAAGGTAATTGCGAAGAAACTATGGGTAATAGAATATATAATTCAGCTGATCGATGAAAGGAGGAAGTACAAAAGTGTTCCAGGAAACTCAAAAATACAGCAATACAAATCGCTGTGGAATGAAATAAATAGGAAGTGCTGGGAAGCTAAGACGAAATGGCGGCATGAAAAACGTGAAGAAATCGAAAAAGAAATGATTGTAGGACGGACAGACCAGCATACAGGAATGTCAAACCAACCTCCGGTGACATTAAAAGCAAGGATGGTAACATGAAGAGCGCAGTCCGGCCCCGGTAGCTGAGTGGTCAGCGTGACAGGATGTCAATCCTAAGGTCCCGGGTTCGATTCCCGGCTGGGTCGGAGATTTTCTCTGCTCAGGGACTGGGTGTTATGTTGTCCTAATCATCATCATTTCATCCCCATCGACGCGCAGGTTACCGATGTGGTATCAACTCGAAAGACCTGCACCAGGCGAACGGTCTACCCGACGGGAGGCCCTAGCCACACGACATTTCATTTCATTAAGAGTGCAACAGAAATTCCACTGTTAAAGGTGGAGGAGAGAGGGGATATGTGGAAATAATACAATTAGAGACTCTATGAGGCAGAAGATTTTTCTGATGCGATAGGAGTTGATTTAGAAGAGGCAGGGAATCCAGTACTAGAATCAGAATTCAAAAGAGCTTTGGAGGGCTTAAGATCAAATAGGGCATAAGAGATAGATGACTTCGCATCAGAATTTCTAAACCCATTGGGGGAAGTGGCAACAAAACGACTATTCAGGTTGGTGTGTAAAATGTATGAGTCTGCCTACATACCATCTGACTTTCGGAAAAATATCATCCACACGATTCCGAAGACTGCAAGAGGTGACAAGTGCGAGAATTATCGCTCAATCAGCTTGACAGATCACACAGCTAGGCTGCTGACAACAATAATATATAGAAGAATATGAAAGAAAATTGGGGATGTCCTAGATGACGATTAGTTTGGTTTTAGAAAAGGTAAAGTCACTACAGAGGCAATTCTGAAGTTGCGGTTGATAATGGGAACAAGACTAAAGAAAAATCAATACACGTTCATAGGAGCTGTTGACCTGGAAAAAGCCTTCGACAATGTAATATGGTGCAAGATGATCGAAATTGTGAGAAAAATAGGGGTAAGCTATAGGAAGAGACGGGTAATATACAATATATACAAGAGCCAAGAATGAATAATAAGAGTGGACGACCAAGAACGAAGTGCTCGGATTAAAAAGGGTGTAAGACAGGGATGTAGACTTTCGCCACAACTGTTCAATCTGTACTTCGAAGAAGCAATAATGGAAATAAAAGAAAGTTTCAAGATTGGAATTAAAATTCAAGGTGAGAGGATATCAATGATACGATTCGCTGTTGACATTGCTATCCTGAGTGAAAGCGAAGAATAATTACGTGATCTGCTGAATGGAATAAACAATCTAATGAGTATAGGTTATGGATTGAGATTAAACCGAATGAAGACGAAAGTAATGAGAAGTAGCAGAAATGAGAACAGAGAGAAACTTAACATCAGGATTGATGGTCACGAAGTAGATGAAGTTAAGGAATTGTGCTACCTAGACAACAAAGTAACCAATGAAAAAGATAAGGGGTTGGTAGGACATATGTTAAGACTCCAGGGAATGACTTCCATTATACTAGAGGGAAATGTAGAGGGCAAAAACTGTAGAGGAAGGCAGAGATTGGAATTCATCCAACATATTTGAGGTCGTAGGTTACAATCGCTACTCTGAGATTAAGACGTTGCCACAGGAGAGGAATTCGTGGCGGGCAGCATCAAACCAGTCAGAAGTTTGATGACCCAAAAAAAAGAAGAAAAAACAGATCGACGTGTGGGCTGTAATTATAATAATGCAGCGAAACTTGGTAGATATGGTAATTTACTAATGTCGAATCGATTTACGCTAAAAAAACAATGTGTTCCAATTGTAGCCATCAGATGCAAATCTGGCATTGCACATCTTTTCTCCCTTACTCATATTGAACAAATTGTGTTAGCGACGATTAATAATAAAATCAACAGTATTGATTTCTCACTTGTTTGACCTTTCCTGCCCACGTCCTGTTTCAAAACCATTACATATGGAAAGTTGCTATACGTTTTTCTTGCATTCACAGTGCCAGATTTTCACCTGGAGGCCAAAATTGGAACGCATTTCTTCCAGCGTAAATCGGTTCCCCATTAGTGCATTAAAATATCTGTCACGTTCAGCTGCAATACTACAATTACAGTCCACTCTGGACCTCTGTGAGTAGCTTCACTTCAGTTATAACCACCAGTAGAACGGCAAAAGGAGCTGTCGCGTTTGGACGCGGCTACGACCACATTAAGAATGAAGTTACCTTATTTGTCACTGTATCAACGCAGACTGTCCAATGTGTATATAAAGAATGGCGTGCCACTCGCGGCCATGTTACACGGCATAAAAATTGTGTTCGTACTGCACCTTCCTTATACAGACTACTTACGTGAAGTCAAGGATCACGCAAGACAACAATGGCAGGAAATGTGGAACGTTTCTCGACAGACAAAAGGCGGTTATTACGCAGTGCTACAACCTCGGATTCCTTCACAGCCGTGGTTCATGAGGACACATCTGGACCGATCCACGATTTCTACCATCATAAGACTCCGCTTCAATCATGCCTCTTTCCCACAACTTCTACATCGGATCAACGTTTACAGTTCACCAGCATGTGAGTGTGATCCTGAGTCGGAAGCTGATGTCAACCACATCTTATTCATGTGCCCCAAATTTGACCGTGAACGGTTGGTCTTTCTGAAGACATTGCTGAGTGTGGACTACCATCTTCCTCAATCAGCTTCCTCTCTTTTGTGTACTAAAGACGTTCGTATATATAAAGTGATAGTTAACTTCATCAAGAGTACTAGTCACAATCTGTAGGTTTTAATGGTGTACGTAAATTATAAATATGTCTTGCTGATGAAGATATTTCAGAATTGGTGTGGATTGTAAGCCAAGGCACTTTTAATTATTTTCCAATTCAATTCAATTCAATTTTTAAAACATTATGTACAAACCTGTAACAGTTAAGTTTTTTATTCTTGTAAATATGCATTTCTGTATTTGTTTATTCAATTATGTGTACATTGTCACTATGTGTTGCCGATGGCTAAATTGAGTACACACTCAAAGGCCAAATATAAAAATAAAAAATAAAAAAAAGTCCATACTGGCAGGGACTGGAGCCGAGTGTCAAACCATGTCGATAACGATAGGCCTGAAAACCGACAGGCATTGCTGTTGTCATTACATGTAGTTCCACCTAAACGATTTTCTGAGTGAACATTATGGAGGGAACTATAAGCAATGGGCATAAGGCTATTACAGCGGTAAATAGAGCTACGCATCTTCAAAGGGACACTGGAGATAACTTGACTGGAAACGTGTAGGGTGGTCTTAAGAGACGCGACTTTACTCCTTTCAAACGATGCAAGGTGTCGAATGCACCAACGACAAAATGAGGCATTCACTAGTATGTGGATGGCAGATTTCAGGTCCGAGGTGATTCTGTTAGGTCTTCGGAGTATTTCTCAGCCATGATTTGAACCCACTCATTCCGATTGTCGTGAAAATGAATCAGGATGCTTATGTCAATATTATCGGTGTCCTTCCTTCTGCATTTCCAAGATGAGGACGTTGTGGAAACTGCTCACTTCCACGGCGATGTCAGTCGTATTCTGTGAGCTGCACTCACCCTAGCTCGCGTAATTTCCATGCTAAATGTTTGGTAAAACGTAGCAATAGACATCACCATAGTCTTGTACCTCCACGGGATACAGTCGTCAATGAGTGATTTGAAGTGAAGGTCGCATACCAGGAGAATGTCTCTTACTGACCTTGTTGTCGACAAGACGTTAAACGCTAATCTTCCTTCCTTCATACCTGAAGGAATTTGTGGACTTCCTCCCCCGTCAAACTGAGGTTGTTGTTACTGCTTAGTAACCAAATTAATAAACCACTATTCAGATTACGCTCCCCAATCAATTCCAATTACCAGCAACACATGAAAGTGTGGATTATCAGAAACAAACATCAATGATTGCGAATGTATTAAGTACGTCTTCATTTCAGTTCTATGTAGTAAAGGATATGTGTAACGTTTTTCTGTAAGCTGTGTCCGCTGCCAGAGTGTGGTGGCGGAAGGACCTTCGGGGTACAACGGCAAGCAATCCGTAAACTGTTCCTCGCTGAAAGGCAGAGTCCCGACCATTTACACGGACAGGTGTCGTCAGAGATGGTGTTTCAAGTTCCGATAAGAGCTCTGCAGAGCGCAGGAGGCGGCGTTCAGCAGACTGTAAACTTCCGTTGTGAGAAGAGAGGGATGTGCAAGGGGATGGGAAAAGCCTCTGCACTCCGAGAGAGAATAATATGATGTGTCCAGAAGAGGTTTTCAGTAACTGATGTTTAAATTTCGCAAGGGAATCCTGGATTGGTTCACCAAAATTATTTTTATAGCAGGGATGAAGACTTGTGAATGCATACTTGCAGCCGCTGTCATTGACCAAACTGTGAAAGCACTCTCATAGTGGGAATCCTAATTGGTTCACCAAAATTATTTTTATAGCAGGGATGAAGACTCGTGAATGCATACTTGCAGCCGCTGTCAATGACCAAACTGTAAAAGCACTCTCATAGTGGGAGATAATTCGTACTTTCTGGTCCACTCTGAGAAAGAAATGTGTACCACTGGTTAAAGCAAATTCTTTAGAAGAAGGGATACGGTTGCTATTGTTATAAAATTTCCTTGGTCAGAACTCAGAAGGTCTACAGTGATTGACTAACGGGAATCCAGAGCTGGCAGAAGCAGAAAGATTTTGAGAAGGAGAGCAGACTGACACTACATCTTGGATCGTCACACGGAGAGACGGACAGACGTCTTTGCCTTAGAACTGGAAGGAGGGAGGACTTCGCCCTAGAGCTGGTCATCGATGGTGGGGCAGAACATATGTTTCTCAGCTATCGCTGCAGCACCTTCAACGTCGGAGGCACATTTGCGTATGTCACTGCGAGGGGACTGCAAAAGTCATTTGTTTCCAATGTGAATTTTGATTTTCTGAATTACTTGACACACTGAGCTGCTTTAACGTAACATGCACTTAGAGAAGGGAACTGGTACTTTTATGTTCTTCTCTGCGTCTTTTCTTTAAGCTATTAAGTAATTCAGAAACCATTGGCGATTTATTGGGTTCTAGTTCATTGTATCATTTAAATTCCAGTGCCAGCCACCTGTGCTGAGGAAGTATCGTATATATTTAATGATTCATTAGAACCTTTGCGCACTTTATAATTACTGCCTATTTCGGTGACTGGGATCAAGTTAATGCATTTCAGTAATAAGAGGGATTTTATTGTGATGTTTAGTTTCATTCCATAGTTAGATAAAACCCTTTTCAATTACATCTATGTAAGCTATGGTACCCATACTTCATATTTAATTGGGCTGCCGCTGTTTAAATTCAGATGTTCACGACTTTCCGTTGTGTGGCTTCGTCATAACATCTCACACGATCTTACCGGGAGCGGTCTGTTCACTGTATACATCAACGAGTTCAGATCCTGTTAGCATGCTCATCCATAGTCTCTCACATTTATCAAGGTTGAAGACGTTATACAGTATGTATAGTAATGTTCCCTAGGGTGAGTAATTTTTTGTGAAACGTAAGTGGTCCCACTATTGTAGCGCCTGCTTCCACGAGTAATCTATGTTTATGACGCTATTACGGATGGACCCGACCAGAAAGCCAGCACCGTACTTGCGCAGCAGCATTAAGTCTAAAAACGTGCAGAAAATTATATTTTTCTGGGAGATGTTATTTTGTTGTGAAAATACTAAACGAGATGGAGATGTTCGAATTTACATTTAGAGGCACCTACAGTCTTCTGAGAATCACCAACCTCATTCGTTATTTGTGCTCAGTTGCCGAGATCCGTGTTACTTCATTGTTTTTTTGTTTCAGAAACCTTGCGGGTGCTGTACAGATTTCTTTATAGCTACCACACACACACAATGATGGCTGCCATATCGAGAGAACAAGGTCCACACTCTTACGAAACATACACGCTCGCTCCTTTTGCCACGAAGTTAACGAGGTTGGTGTGGGTCAGCGGGTCCATCGCCAGTCATGCTACGCAGTAAAAATAAAACTCGGCCTGGGAAGAGTGCAGAGAGTGGACGGACCAGTTGCACTTTGCAGGTCGCCCTGGCAACCGCGTGGGCGCCGCGCGTCCGCCGAGAGACGCTGCCGATCCGCCGCCCGCAGCGAATTAAAGCGAGCGCGCCGGAACGCCGCGGCGGCAACTGGTCCGCTCCGCCAGAACTGGAACTGGTCCCATACATTAAGGCGGCGGAGTCTGACCCCGGCCGCGCCGGCGATCTGGCTGTTAACATTTCGAGCGCCCCAGTTCCGCGGCCCGCACTCTGATTCCCGTCTTTATTTCTCGTAATGTCAAGTGTTAATGGGCCGGCCAGGAACCGGGTTTATTCCTGTGGTTAAATCCTGCGTCTGACCGCTAGCCTGCTCTGAGGTCGTCACTTTCTAATGCGGCCCTTCAGTCGCTGCGAAAAAGGAAACGGCCAGAGCAGATTACATCCACCCCGACCCCGTGCTTGCCGGGTATGCTAAGGGTCGCACTGACCGGTGCGGCCATTAACACCGTGACTCACAAGCAACGATCGCATTCAATAGAATTGATCGCGATAATAAACTCTAATACTATAGCTGCAGCGCTCTTTCTCAGAGAGCCAACAAAAACGGCTTTCTTAAATTGTTCAAAAAAAAAAAAATGCAGTGATTTCCTTTTGAACTGGCAACGGTCATGGGTGACGGCATCGGGTTCGATTATCTGAATTAATATGAGGTACCCCAATACACGAAGCAGGCACAGAATTCTGAAATTCCGTCTCTGTTCAGTGAGTGGGTCAAAAATTAAATGGCTGTAAGCACTATGGGACTTAACATCTGAGGTCATCAGTCCCCTAGACTTAGAACTATTTAAGCCTAACTAATCTAAGGACATTACACACATCCATGCCCGAGGCAGGATTCGAACCTGCGACCATAGTAGGCGCGCGGTTCCGGACTGAAGCGCCTAGAACAGCTCGCCCACAACGGCCGGCATGAGTGGGTTGCTAATAATGTGGAATTACTAGTGAAATCTGATTTATTTTACTGCAATTAGCAGCAGCTGCAGTAAGGGGCTGGTTCTGCGTTTCATCAGATGGAAATGTTCACATATTTGCCCGTATCTCGTGGTCGTGCGGTAGCGTTCTCGCTTCCCACGCCCGGGTTCCCGGGTTCGATTCCCGGCGGGATCAGGGATTTTCTCTGCCTCGTGATGGCTGGGTGTTATGTGCTGTCCTTAGGTTAGTTAGGTTTAAGTAGTTCTAGCTTATAGGGGACTGATGACCATAGCTGTTAAGTGCCATAGTGCTCAGAGCCATTTGAACCATTTTTGTTCACATATTTACGGTTTTACCTGATCAGATATAAAGTCTTTCGGAATGAACTTCTTGATGGACACAATATACACACCTGTGACACACTCGAGACGACAACACATAGAAAAGAGAACCGCTACTTCTTAATAGCAATGAATCTTTGAGTCGGTTCTTTCGTAATCGTCCACTAAGCCACCTAACTAGTCATGTACCGCAACCCAGACAATCGAAAGGGCGTCCTGTTAGAGATCAGAGTCTCCCAAGATTAACAGGAGGAAATTCAGCGTGGCAATTTTTTAAAGAACTATCTACAAAAAAAAGTGTGGTGAATCAGCACTAGGACTTTCCTTCAATTACTACGAACTATGATCTCTCTCTTACAGGAAATCACAAATCCAGTCACACAACTGAGACGATATTCCATAAGCACGCAATTTCACTACGAGCCGCTTGTGTGGTACAGTGTAAGAAGCCTTCCGGAGATGGTACATTCACATCTACATCTACATTGATGCTCTGCAAATCACATTTAAGTGCCTGGCAGAGGGTTCATCGAACCATCATCACAATTCTCTATTATTCCTATCTCGTATAACGCGCTGGATGAATGAACTCCTGTATCTTTCCGTATGAGCTCTGATTTCCCTTATTTTATCATGATGACAGTTCCTCCCCATGTAGGTCGGTGTCAACAAAATATTTTCGCATTCGGAGGAGAGAGTTGGTGATTGGAATTTCATGAGAAGATTCCGTCGCAACGAAAAACGCCTTTCCTTTAATAATGTCGATCCCAAATCCTGTATCATTTCTGTGACGCTCTCTCCCATATTTCGCTATAATACAAAACCTGCTGCCTTTCTTTGAACTTTTTGATGTACACCGCGCAGCAGTATTCTAAAAGAGGACGGACAAGCGTAGTGTAGGCAGTCTCCTTAGTAGGTCTGTTACATTTTCAAGTATCCTGCCAATAAAACGCAGCCTTTGATTAGCCTTCCCCACGACATTTTCTGTGTGTTCCTTCCAATTTAAGTTGTTCGTAATTGTAATACCTAGGTATTTAGGTGACTTTATGGCTTTTAGGTTAGACTGACTTATCGTGTAACCCAAGTTTAACGAGTTCCTTTTAGCGCTCATGTGGATGACCTCACAATTTTCGTTATTTAATGTCAACTGTCACTTTTCGCACTATTCCGATATTTCTTCTAAATCGTTTTGCAGATTGTTTTGATCTTTTGATGACTTTATTAGTCGATAAACGACAGATTCATCTGCAAACAACCGAAGACGGCTGCTCAGGTTGTCTCCCAAATAGTTTATATAGATAAGGAACAGCAAAGGGCCTATAACACTACCTTGGGGAACGCCAGAAATAGCTTCTGTTTTACTCGATGACTTTCCTTCAATTACTACGAACTATGATCTCTCTCTTACAGGAAATCACAAATCCAGTAACACAACTGAGACGATATTCCATAAGCACGCAATTTCACTACGAGCCGCTTGTGTGGTACAGTGTAAGAAGCCTTCCGGAAATCCAGAAATACGGAATCGATCTGAAATCCCTTGTCAATAGCACTTAGCACTGTATGTGAATAAAGAGCTAGTTGTGTTTCACAAGAACGATGTTTTCTAAACCCATGTTCACTGTTTGTCAATAGACCGTTTTCTTCGAGGTACTTCATAATGTTCGAACACGTGGTAAGCCAAAACTGGACTGTAGGCCACTAAAACTGCAACGTCAGGGAGGAGACCAATAACGAAATTTTATTCTCATTGTGCGTATGTAGCAGGAAGAACACATGCTCAAAGTTGTAGGTGATTTGGGTGTATAGAGAGTGCGAAATTTAGTACACAGAGCTGCCATCTCTGGCAGCAACAACGACGCTAACTTGGCTGAGCATCGAGGCGAACTGAGATGGGATCACAGATCAGTGAATGGCATTCTGCTCTGCATCAACTAGGTGCCACGGTTAATCAACACTATTTCTAGAGAGTGATGGAGTACCAGTCTCTCAGCAACCCATGATCAGATGTTTTCAGTGGGTGAGAGAACTGGAGAACGTGTTGGGAAGGGTAGCAGTTCAACACCTGCTCTGTTGAGGTAGGTCACGTTAGCAGTACCAACATGTGGTCTTGAGTTATGTTGTTGAGAGATAACGTCAGAGAGGCCACGACGGTAGGTCAGAGTCTTACCATGTCACAAATGTGACGCCTGCTGTCCAAATCGTCATTTGTGCGAACCAAATATGATCGTGTTGTGTTCCCATGGCACCAGTATCACAGTGGCTCCCAGCCTTCCTGTGACCTTTACCACAGAGTGCAAATAGATACTAGCTAGTAAAACCCCTCTCCCATCTTCCTCAGCATTACCATCTAGCTAAACTGTGGAGTAAAAGAGAGTTCTTCTGCTTTTTTTAAAAAAATGGCGAAAGATAAATGATGTAAGTTTCTTAAGTGGTTAGTTAAAACACGAACTAATGAGTCAATCAGACAATTAGTTATTACTTATTTCTAAGAACCATTTCTTATTGATAATGTTAATGACAATGCGTGCGGGGAGGCTGGGACTCCCATCTGCGGGGAGCCCGGCCGCCCGATGCAAGTCTTTTTAGTTGATACCATTTCGTCGACTTGTGCTTCGATGATGATGAAATGATGACGAAGAGGACACGATATCCAGTCCCCGAGCGTAGAAAATCTCCGAGCCGATCGGGAATCGAATCTGGGCCCCAGGCATTGCATTCCCCCGGGGATGGCCACTAAGCTGTGGAGGTGGACATTTTTTTATAGAATGAAGGATTTCTTAATGCACTGTGAGTGTTACCAAAAATTCTCGGAAACGAACGTTAACTGCAAACAATGTGGATAGACGCTTGTTACAAAAAATGCCTACCCTGCACCACTTCTCTCCCTAGCGACACTTGCTTCATCCACACCTGCATCTCCATTTAAAGTCAACCAAGTTAAAATGCCCTATAGTTAGTTTGTAAATCACTTTATTGCTGGCTCCTTACTTCTGAACTGGCAGAAACTAGAAGACTTCAGCCTGCCAATGCTTCGTGTCTGACCACTGCCAATAATAGTAATAATAATAATAATAAATATGGTGTAGGACCTACTGTAGTCTCACGGTATCCCTTACATAGCTATAGTTGCGCTGTATAATGCCTTTACGGTTATGAAATGAATAATAAAGGCATTTCTAGTCTACTGAGAGAACTATCTACAGCTCTCAGAAAGGTATTTTTAAATATTTGATGTGTATGTTACAATTTTACTGTCATAAATGCATGATACAAAGTACAATTCATATATGTGGTGGCGGACTATGTGAGGAAAAATGTTTATACGTTCATTTCGCAAGCTGTAGCCCTCTCCCCCCCCCCCCCCTCCTCTCCACCCAACATTGACACACATTAAAGCTAAAAGTTTTTTAAAAAAGTGTAGTTATTGGTAACTTTTGTGATCAGTAACAGTCTTATGAAATAGTGATAATAGTAATCAACTTTTCGAAAATTCAGTTTTTTCACAAAAATACTATTGAAACGTTTTGTTTTTATTCTTCAGAAAATTACGTTCTATTCCTCACGGGAGTCATTTCCACCAGGTTGGGAACCGCTGCCTTATCATTACAGCAGGTGTTGGGTCCGTACGTCGATCGTAATGGTTATTTTCGTCGGTAACTCCAGTCACGAATATGTCAACCATGGTGCAATGCAGAGAACCGCGACTCGTCTGGAAAGACGACGTGGGTTACAGCTCCTGTGGCCAGTGTTGGGTGCTCCACGGTCGGCGCGCTTTTCTCTGTGCTGCCGCATCATGGTTGACGTGCTGGCACTCTACAGACGTCGTCGTACCATCCGTGCGGACGGCCTGTGTTTAAGTTATGGAAACAGTCTATCTGTCTGGCAATCGCTTTCGCATTTGTCCCTCAGTTTTCGCAGAGTCGGCATGGTTACAATCGGATTTGGCACGGTTAATGTTAAGGGGCGGCCGGATGCTATTCCTGCCGCCATCCCGTAGCCTCCAGGACGGAAGCAGTGTACCCCAGCTGTTTGCGTTTAGTGTAAATCATGAAAGAGTGAAAACGTGTTTCAAATGTCTGCTAGTCGTGTAACTGAGGCAGGACGTGGGGACCAGTCCGGTATTCACCTAGTAGGATACGGAAAACCACCTAAAAACCTCATCCAGGTTGGCCAGCACACCGGCTCTCGTCGTTAATTCACTGAGCGGATTCGATACGGGGGCGGCGCGCCTACCCGAATCCAGGAAGCAGCGCATTAGCGCTCTCGACTAACCTGGCGGGTTAAGGAAACAGTCTATGATGTAACAAATAAGTGTCAAACCTGAGTTTCTCTGGGGTAAAAAATATTCAAATAACTTACGGGATTGTAGCTGGGAGACGTCCTCGACATCCGCCGATGTTTCGACAGGTACACACCTTGTCATTTTAAAGGCATAAGTGCAACAAGGCAAAGAGATACCAGTTTTCTGTTCACCAGAGTTCTTACTGTCTGTATACCAGTGACCTATTGCACCCAATGCGTATTGTGCTCGCTGCTGCCAGTCTCTTGTTCATTATCTATTCTCTTACAAGGAAAGGAAATGTTGACACACTGTATAGGTCATGCTAGAAGTTATATGTGTGTAAAATTGGGATAAGATTTTGTCTTCATTATTATGCAAAACTTCATTTCTCGATTATAATCGAAAATATAAATAAATATGGTTCAAAATGGTTCAAATGGCTCTGAGCACTATGGGACTTAACATGTGAGGTCATGAGTCACCTAGAACTTAGAACTACTTAAACCTAACTAACCTAAGGACATCACACACATCCATGCCCGAGGCAGGATTCGAACCTGCGACCGTAGCAGACGCGGAGTTCCGGAGTGAAGGGCCTAGAACCGCACGGCCACCGTGGCCAGCTATAAATATATAAATATCTACACTGGCTTGTGGTGGGACTTACCCTTATTACAGCGTCCGCGTTTTTATTTAGGATGAGAAGAATAACTGTTTTTCGTGTCAAGATAAAAACTTTGTGCATGTTAGTAAGTTTGGAAATTTGTGGTAAGGACCAAACTGCTGAGGTCATCGTTTCCTAAGCTTACACATGACAGGGTTATTACAAATGATTGAAGCGATTTCACAGCTCCACAATAACTTTATTATTTGAGATATTTTCACAATGCTTTGCACACACATACAAAAACTCAAAAAGCTTTTTTAGGCATTCACAAATGTTCGATATGTGCCCCTTTAGTGATTCGGCAGACATCAAGCCGATAATCAAGTTCCTCCCACACTCGGCGCAGCATGTCCCCATCAACGAGTTCGAAAGCATCGTTGATGCGAGCTCGCAGTTCTGGCACGTTTCTTGGTAGAGGAGGTTTAAACACTGAATCATTCACATAACCCCACAGAAAGAAATCGAATGGGGTTAAGTCGGGAGAGCGAGGAGGCCATGACATGAATTGCTGATCATGATCTCCACCACGACCGATCCATCGGTTTTTCAATCTCCTGTTTAAGAAATGCCGAACATCATGATGGAAGTGCGGTGGAGCACCATCCTGTTGAAAGATGAAGTCGGCGCTGTCGGTCTCCAGTTGTGGCATGAGCCAATTTTCCGCGGGCTACGCGTGAAACTTGCCCGCACGCGTTCAACCATTTATTCGCTCACTGCAGGCCGCCCCGTTGATTTCCCCTTACAGAGGCATCCAGAAGCTTTAAACTGCGCATACCATCGCCGAATGGAGTTAGCAGTTGGTGGATCTTTGTTGAACTTCGTCCTGAAGTGTCGTTGCACTGTTATGACTGACTGATGTGAGTGCATTTCAAGCACGACATACGCTTTCTCGGCTCCTGTCGCCATTTTGTCTCACTGCGCTCTCGTGCGCTCTGACGGCAGAAACCTGAAGTGCGACTTCAGCCGAACAAAACTTTATGAGTTTCTCTACGTATCTGTACTGTGTCGTGACCATATGTCAATGAATGGAGCTACAGTGAATTTATGAAATCGCTACAATCATTTGTAATAGCTCTGTACTTTATCTAATTTAAACTAGCTTACACTAAGAACAACACACACACCCATGCCCGAGGGAGGACTCGAACCTCTGACGGGGAACGGGGGGGTGGGGGGGGTGGGAGGGGGGAGACGCGAGAACCGTGACAAGGCGCTTGAGACCGTTCGGTTACCCCGCGCGGTGGCACGTTAGTTATTGGCAGCTAATTGTGTGTCAGTATCGAGAACCTGCAGTCGGAGACGAGTTTAATTGTATTTTTTCGCAACTATCTATTTCGAAATTTCACCCACGCCAACCATTATCTCCGCGGGTGAGCGAGCATTGCACCACGCTCCGTTACACTGGGTGAACATTAATGAAACCGACAAGCAGTAGGACAGATTCCACAATGGAAATGGAGGAAAAACGGTCCTATGAACACGTGTCCGGAAATGGATCGTTACATTAAACATTGAGCATTGTAAATTCAAGCACATCGCATTAGAAGATCACAAAGCAGTTTTCGTTGCAATGTTTGTAGTACGAGATGTTGTACCTCGTAGCTCCATCATTACTGTTCTGGAACCGTACAGGCAGTTTCTAGTGTCTGATACCCTCTGTGTTACCTCGTTCAAAAAATGACTCTGAGCACTATGGGACTTAACTTCTGAGGTCATCAGTCCCCTAGAACTTAGAACTACTTAAACCTAACTAACCTAAGGACATCACACACATCCGTAGCGATCGCGCGGTTCCAAACTGTAGCGCCTAGAACCGCTCGGCCAGTCCGGCCTGCTGTTACCTCGTAAAGTGCAATACAAGTCCTAATCATTTTTCACATACACCTTATCATAACGTTATTGTTGTGGTACTCACGAGTAGAACACGGCAAGTGGCATCACCGGATTTCCCTGGAACTTCGCCCGGCAAAAGAGGAGTCAAAGAAAGCGAACACGTGTCTCCGATTATCCGTAGATACTCGACCGGTTCTGAAATAAACCGCGGTCAAAGTTTTCGAGGTATTGTCAAAGTACTTTCTATGCCTTTTGTCACGTAATATTCTTAGACGGAATGGTCGCTCTGTGGTTAGCGTCCTAGCGTCTTAATTTTGCAGCCTTTCTTCGAAACCAGATTATTGTTTTTATTAATTTTTATTGTTCTCATTTATCTACCCATGTCCATCGAAGTTTGTTATCAAATTAGGGCTTAAATGATGTTACATTAATTGTAAAGTTACAACTGGATTTCACAGCTAAGTGTCACCCATTTATTACATAATGTATGTGTGTATGGTAGGTTGAGGCGTATTAATCTCTTTAAATTCTTCTACTTCATTCTTATTTCAGTTCTTAATTTCCGTATTTTATTCTTAAGAGTATTTTTCTGTAGAATTGTTGCATTCCCTTGGTTGATACCAATCGTAGAAACATTCGAAACACACATATTCCGAACACCACGAGCAGCGCGTGAAGGCAGGTTCGCTACAGTGACATTACTTCGTATGAATCTCACTTCGGAAAGAAACGTTCTTAACATTGGAGAAGTTTCACGCGTTAGCAATAATTTCACCACAAGCCAAGCATAATTGATCACTTTTCCGGAAACAGGCATTTGGAGTTGATTATGAGTTTCAAATAATTTTCTCAGTTTTTGTTTTTTAATTCATTCATCTGACTTGCAATTGGTAGGTGAATAAGGACAAAGTTATATCAATATACACTGGAAAACTTTTGTGTAGTAATCTTCTACAAACATGGGTATACAGATGAAAAACACAAATAAAAGTAATAATCGGGTTTCGAACACTGAGCAGAAGCTTAGGAAGCAGCGACTCTAAGCACGATCCCACCAATTCGTCTGTGGCTATCGCACTGTCAAAGGCATGTAAAGTATGTCGAAAATACTTCAAAAAACTTTGACCGTTGTTTCTTCACGAACGATCGGGTATTTACTTATAAGCCGAGATACGTGTTTGCATATTTTGACCCCTTTTCTGCTGAGCGAAATTTCTGGAGACACTTGCCGTGTTCTCCTTGTCAGTGCGAAAAGTGGTATGCATTGGGATTATTAAATTGTTTTTGATGTCTGAGGTTGTTGAGCCTGTCTTAAAAATAAAAAGAAGTGTGAGACAACTAGTTTTGGCGAGGAGATTGTTCCGTGACTACCGCGGCGCTCGGCAGGTGGCATCTTGAAAACACCTAACAAGCGAACCGCGTCCGCTCGTCAAGGCCGATTTCGTCCATATGTGTGGCATATGCTGTGCTTGACCAGAAACGAAAGTGACAGGAACGGAAGCTCAAGATGTGGAGCGTTTAGAAAAAAATAGTCGCTTTTTAGCGCTTGTCCGACGAGGCATGAGCGATTGGTTTTCAAATGATTTCCAGTCAGCGGATGGCTTAGCGGAGAGTGTGGAACGGTAATCCGACGGTCGCGGGGACAAGTTCCTGCAAACAAAATAGATTTGTGTTTATTAATATTTTGAAACGTAAAGGCAAATAAAAATCTGGGAGAGCAGAGGACTGCAGAGGACAGCAGAGGACTGTAACGCTTATAGGAGAACATAGTATACAAAATTAGATAGTTTCATCACTTTTCAGTTGATAATTTATGCGTGGTAGTATGATGTTCATCTTAAAAAGGAGGGGAAGCAGTAATTCTCGCGGCATCTTGTAAAGGGAAGAAACGCCGCCTTTTCAAAATTAAATGGTTGTTTTAACGTTATGATAGAAGAAGAGACATAGTTTAGATTCATAAAAGGTTCTCTCTCATGAGAAGAATAACTGTTTTTCGTTTCAAGATAAAAACTTTGTGCATGTTAGTAAGTTTGGAAATTTGTGGTAAGGTCTTATGGGACCAAACTGCTGAGGTCATCGCTTCCTAAGCTTACACACTACTTTATCTAATTTAAACTAGCTTACACTAAGAGCAACACACACACCCATGCCCGAGGGAGGACTCGAACCTCCAATGGGGAACGGGGGGGAGGGGGACGCGAGAACCGTGACAAGGCGCTTGAGACCGTTCGGCTACCCCGCGCGGTGGCACGTTAGTTATTGGCAGCTACTTGTGTGTCAGTATCGAGAACCTGCAGTCGGAGACGACTTTAATTGTATTTTTTCGCAACTATCTATTTCGAAATTTCATCCACGCCAACCATTATCTTCGCGGGTGAGCGAGCATTGCACCACGCTCCGCTATACTGGGTGAACATTAATGAAACCGACAAGCTGCAGGACAGATTCCACAATGGAAATGGAGGAAAAAACAGTCCTATGAACACGTGTCCGGAAATGGATCGTTACATTAAAAATTGAGCATTGTAAATTCAAGCACATCGCATTAGAAGATCATAAAGCAGTTCATCAGACAGTTAGGCAGAAAGTCAGTGGTAACGAAGTCCTGTACGCTTGAATTATATTCCCTTATGGAAAATTTTTTGCACAGTGCTCGTGGACGCTGAAGGTACAGGCCGTTAACGGAAATTTATCTGCAATCCCAAATTTTCTTTTGCCTCTAGTTTTCAAGCAGTTTATGAAAAGATTAAAAAGTACAATATACTGAGCATTATTTCGATTTATTTACAATGAAATTAACATAAAAACTGAAAACGAAAAAGAAAAAAATCTTCCACGTAGCGACAGGAACCAACGAGCTTCGGATTATCGTTCTGTATTCTTCCTGTAGCGCAAGCCGCTGCCTGAAAACTATAAATGGTTCATGCCGCCTTCGAGTCAGGCCAAAAACGGTATCTTTTCGAAACGTTCGTCATCCTGAGCTCCCATTTCTGTCTCTTTCATATCTGGCAGAGCCCTACAAGTATCATAAATCTGGACGAAATCGGTGATGCGAAGGCGCGATCCCCTTCTAAGACGTCCGCAGCAGGAGCCACCGGTGCCGAAGAGGTTGCTACCAGAGCCAGCTGATGTAGTCTCTGGCGTGCCACAGGGGAGTGTTATGGGACCATTGCTTTTCACAATATATATAAATGACCTAGTAGATAGTGTCGGAAGTTCCATGCGGCTTTTCGCGGATGATGCTGTAGTATACAGAGAAGTTGCAGCATTAGAAAATTGTAGCGAAATGCAGGAAGATCTGCAGCGGATAGGCACTTGGTGCAGGGAGTGGCAACTGACTGTTAACATAGACAAATGTAATGTATTGCGAATACATAGAAAGAAGGATCCTTTATTGTATGATTATATGATAGCGGAACAAACACTGGTAGCAGTTACTTCTGTAAAATATCTGGGAGTATGCGTGCGGAACGATTTGAAGTGGAATGATCATATAAAATTAATTGTTGGTAAGGCGGGTACCAGTTTGAGATTCATTGGGAGAGTCCTTAGAAAATGTAGTCCATCAACAAAGGAGGTGGCTTACAAAACACTCGTTCGACCTATGCTTGAGTATTGCTCATCAGTGTGGGATCCGTACCAGATCGGGTTGACGGAGGAGATAGAGAAGATCCAAAGAAGAGCGGCGCGTTTCGTCACAGGGTTATTTGGTAACCGTGATAGCGTTAAGGAGATGTTTAACAAACTCAAGTGGCAGACTCTGCAAGAGAGGCGCTCTGCATCGCGGTGTAGCTTGCTCGCCAGGTTTCGTGAGGGTGCGTTTCTGGATGAGGTATCGAATATATTGCTTCCCCCTACTTATACCTCCCGAGGAGATCACGAATGTAAAATTAGAGAGATTAGAGCGCGCACGGAGGCTTTCAGACAGTCGTTCTTCCCGCGAACCATACGCGACTGGAACAGGAAAGGGAGATAATGACAGTGGCACGTAAAGTGCCCTCCGCCACACACCGTTGGGTGGCTTGCGGAGTATAAATGTAGATGTAGATGTAGAAGAACGCTTGATATCTGAGCCGGGCAATGGACCCACCTCCTTCAGTGCGGATGCACAAATACGTCCGATCTCCTATGTGAATACGAGAAGCGAACATGGAGTCAATGGAGAGGGATTGCGGATAGATGCCGCTCGGTGGGACCGTGGATCCACCGTGAGCCGTGCCGAGACAGTCCGCGCAGTTGCGATGACACTGTGTCCCGGATGGCGCAGTGGTTACCGCGCCTGCCTAGTAAGCCGGAGGTCCCGCTTTCAAATCCCGGTCCGGTACACATTTTCACCCGTCGCCGCTGATTCCGCGTAATGTCCCCCTGCAGCTGACAGCAGTGATCCCCTTCAGTTTACATATAATGTAGTCATGCCGAGAGCAGCGGAACAAGCGGGGCACGTGGTCAGCGGCATGGGGGCAATGGCTGGCGGCTTATCGAGAGGACAACAAACAGAGACATAGCGGCACCGAATGCACGGTGAAGTGCCGACAGGCAGGTCAGGGTTGCTGCTGGTGCCTGCGAAAGTCTTGCGGCAGGGTTGTGCATCGTACTTTGTGTCCTGTACTTGAGTCTCCAAAAGACTGCACAGGATTGCCTCAATGTGCTATTTGAGAGCGCTTAACGCAGAATGTTTATGCACCTTTTAGTCCACTTATTGCATTTGTAGTGTTCTTGTAGTGTACTGCAAATTTCCTTTTGAAGTTACGTTATTGATCTCATTGTTTCTCCTACAAGATCGCTAGGAGAGTGGAAGGACTGGTTGATTACGTGTGTTATTCTAAACAACTTTTATTAAATCCAGTGAACCAAATAATAGTTATCAGGCGTAGTGCCTTCAATAAAACCAATTTAGGCAAAGTTTATCTATAAAAAGTAAAATTTAACTTAACTGCCCAGTCACAACAGCCGCCATAACGAGAGGAGAATCACAAAGGGTTATCCCCTTCGCCTCAATAGTATCATATTTAGCAATTTGAATTTAGATGCTTGCATTTACAAACACGGAGGTTGCCTTCGCCGCCTGTTTTAAAAGGAAAATGTTACCTTCTTCAAGATCCTCCGGGGTTGCCAATACTTGCTGCAGCAACCCCGTTGACGTGCCGCGCAGAAGGAACCGGCTACACCTGGTAAGACTTCAAAGTGTCAGCAGAGGCCGTTGCTATCTGTCTGGAGCATTCAGGCCGGCAGCCTATGCAGTGCTGACCACTCCATCTTGGCGCCAGAAGTCGATCTGTCTGTAAGCGCCTTTCTCTGCTCCTCAGTGCGTGAAGCCTGCGCGCACTCGGTACGGGGCACCGAAGAATTCGAAGTAGCACTGTTGGCATCCGAGAAACGGTGCCGTGTCAGCCATGGCACACTTCTTTTTAATATTGTTTCGTTGTCCGTATTTTAGCTATTGAGCATAGTTTATTCTAAGTTTCTTACTGTAGTTTCTTCGTACCAGGCACGTTTCTTTTGTATAACCGTTTGAGAATATTTTGTTCTTACTTTATTATTATTACTTCTTACTACAAGGCACGTTTCTTGTATATAAGCGAATTTTCATTATTGTTCAATATTTTTTGTAACAAAGGAGAGCTAATTAGAAAAACATACACTCTAAGAAGAATAATGACTCGCTGAGAAGCAATTACCCGAATGGGACGGAAATCGGATTATGTGATGTCCACGTACAGACAAACAAATGATTACAAATTGGATGATTTATTCAACGAAATGAGCTTCACAAACTGAGCAAGTCAATGACACGTTGGTCCACCTCTGGCCCTTATTCAAGCAGTTATTCGTCTTGACATTGAGTGAAAGAGTTTTTGGATGTGCTGTTGAGGGTTTTTGTGCCAAGGTTTGTCCAATTGAAGGACTATATCGTCAAAATCCCGACTTGGTCGGACGACCTTGACGATAATGCTTCGAACTTTCAGATATCTGACGACCTTGTTGTCCAATTGGCGCGTTAGATCGTCAAAATGATCCTACCGATCTCAATTATGGAGAGATCGGGTGACCTTGTTGTCCATTGTAGGGTTTGGTAAGCACGAAGACAAGAAGTAGACTCTCTCGCCACGCGCCCACGGCCATTATCTTGCTGAAATGTAAGCGTAGGATGGCTTTCCATAGGGCAACAAAACGGGGCGTGAAATATCATCGACGTACCGCTGTGCTGTAAGTCGTCCGGCACCCCCTTACACAACATCGCTATGTTGACGATATTTCACGCCCCGTTTTGTTGCCCTAAATGGAAAGCCATCCTACGCTTACATTTCAGCAAGATAATGGCCACCCGCGCGTGGCGAGAGAGTCTACTTCTTGTCTTCGTGCTTACCAAACCCTACAATGGACAACAAGGTCACCCGATCTCTCCATAATTGAGATCGGTAGGATCATTTTGACGATCTAACGCGCCAATTGGACAGATATGTCACGATATTGATCAGGAGAACATCCAAGGTCTCTATCAATCAAGGTCAAACCCTATAACTCTTGCATATGGGTCATAGGTGGACCAAAACATTACTGACTTGCTCAATTTGTGAAACTCTCTCTCTTGAATAAATCATCCATTTTTTCTGAAATTGCAGTCATTCGTTTGTCTACCGATTTCTGACCTATTCAGATAACTTCTTCGTGATGTGTCGCTTTTTTTAATCTTATTTTTGTTAGAGTGTATGCCTCCACAACTGTCAGCCACTTCCACTCCACTGCCCATGCTGCTGCAAACCAATTCCTTATAAGACTAAGAGGGCACTGAAATATCTCGAAAACTACAAATCGGATCCAAACGATTTATAGTTAAAATTTGTTCGTCTAGGAGGAGACACTGCGTGGTGAAAACTTCGAAATCTTAAATGGAAACACCCATTTATTAATTCCATATTCGGATTCTATGGAAATAAATACGTAAGTTTTGTCTGAAACATTTCTTTCTTTTCGCGGCGGATGGTGCTATAATCGGAAAAATCAAAATGGATAGCAAACTGTGTTTCAGAATGCTAGCCGATGATACTTGAATTAAATCCCCACCTCGACGTGCGAGCGTTGAACAGGCAGTTATTTCACTTTTAATAGGACGCCTTTTTGTCAACGTTGCATTTCTACGACGAAACGAAAAAGGGACTGCACGACGCGACACTGTGGCCGTGTAGCAAACTGTGATTTATCATAACAGGCGCTGCAGTCCCATTAAAAGTGATGGAACAATTGCCTATCCTACCTTCGCACCGTGGAGGTGGTTCAAATGGCTCTAAGCACTATGGGACTTAACATCTGAGGTCATCAGTCCCCTAGACTTATAACTACTTAAACCTAACTAACCTAAGGACGTCACACACATCCATGCCCGAGGCAAGATTCGAATCTGCGACCGTAGCAGCAGCGCAGTTCCGGACTGAAGTGCCTAGAAACGCTGGACCATAGAGGCCGGCCCGTGGAGATGGGGCGGGAGGTTCATTCAAGTGTCATCGTATGGCATTTTCAAACATAGTGTTTTCTACCCATTCCGATTTTTCCCATTACCTACGCCATCTGCAGTAAAAATATGGGGGTTCTCATTTAACATTTCAAAGTTGCTCACTCGGGATGGAGTAGGAGGTCGAGTTTGGTGTCATGTGATGTCTATCTCCGATACGAACAAATTTTAAACAAAACTTTTTTGGATCCGATTTGTTCTTCCCGAGGTATTTCAATGTCTTCAGGTAAATTGAACAACCTGTATATTCCTCCCATCTTCCGACCTTCTTTCCCCAGTATGGTTTTGGCGTCCCAGTTCTCCGCATCCATATACCTACTTCCCTTTTCTCCGAAGTTTTCTACAACTTTCCAATGCGTGGAATTTTTCTTTCCTACAGTCAAGCGCGCTTAAACTGTTTTGCATTTCTTCTCTCGCCGTTACTACTTTCCCTATTTGCACTTTTGGCCACTTTTGATTTTAATTGTTTGTGTTCTCTTTTGCATGCTTAATTTTTGTAAGATTTTTTACTCGTTTCACAGATTAAATGTAGTATCTCGTGTAAATCCAAGAAGTTTTCATCGACTTCATCTTTTACCCCACTTGTATTACTGCTACCATTCCCATTTTATTTCCCAAAGCTATCCTCCTGACACTGTTTGATGCTAAAACTGTCGATAACATATGGTTAGTGCACCTTGTCCTGGGTCCATTTCCTTAAAGTCCTACTTTTCTTCAATTTCTTAGGTTTTAATCTGAAATCTACGACCAATAAATTATGACTATAATTCCCATCAGCTACTAGAAACGTTTCACAGTTTAAAATATATTTTATGAATTTCTGTCTCAAAAATATTTAATTTATCTCAAACGGTACAACTGCTGCATTTCTTCAAATCTTGTTCCAGAAAAGGTGACCGCTTCTCAACATGTCACCAGACTAATAACAGTTCAAATGGTTCAAATGGCTCTGAGCACTGTGGGACTTAATTTATGACGTCATCAGTCCCCTAGAACTTAGAACTACTTAAACCTAACTAACATAAGGACATCACACACATCCATGCCCGAGGCAGAGTTCGAACCTGCGACCGTAGCGGTCTCGCGGCTCCAGACTGTAGCGCCTAGAACCGCTCGGCCACTGCGGCCGGCGCTAATAATAGTCATCAAATCATTGTGGATAACGTAAGAAGCGTAACTGTTCATGCACTACATATGTACATTAGCCTGCAGAGCTCAAAACTGTCACGATGCTGGAGGATCTTACAGAAGGAACTACTGTCGACTTCAACACTCTGTTTACAGAACACAGTCGGCAGGGTGAGGATGACTGTGTGTAACAAAGTCTCTGATCCTCATATGACGTGTTTTTTCTTCAGAGTGGTTGCAGTAGTTAGGCTTGAAACTAGACAGTGGTGAGTAGTCCAGAACGTTAAATAATACATCGCGCTGATGATCAGTAGCAAGCAACGCCCTGGATCGATGGTTGTTTTAAAAGATAATCGAAGAGAGCGAACAATTCTCGGGTACGTGATGAAAGACAATCCAGACAAGCGAGGAATGTATAAATCATTTTACATTAATCAATTTACTTATATATGTGAATATTCGTAGGTTGGAACTTAAATACACTCCTGGAAATGGAAAAAAGAACACATTGACACCGGTGTGTCAGACCCACCATACTTGCTCCGGACACTGCGAGAGGGCTGTACAAGCAATGATCACACGCACGGCACAGCGGACACACCAGGAACCGCGGTGTTGGCCGTCGAATGGCGCTAGCTGCGCAGCATTTGTGCACCGCCGCCGTCAGTGTCAGCCAGTTTGCCGTGGCATACGGAGCTCCATCGCAGTCTTTAACACTGGTAGCATGCCGCGACAGCGTGGACGTGAACCGTATGTGCAGTTGACGGACTTTGAGCGAGGGCGTATAGTGGGCATGCGGGAGGCCGGGTGGACGTACCGCCGAATTGCTCAACACGTGGGGCGTGAGGTCTCCACAGTACATCGATGTTGTCGCCAGTGGTCGGCGGAAGGTGCACGTGCCCGTCGACCTGGGACCGGACCGCAGCGACGCACGGATGCACGCCAAGACCGTAGGATCCTACGCAGTGCCGTAGGGGACCGCACCGCCACTTCCCAGCAAATTAGGGACACTGTTGCTCCTGGGGTATCGGCGAGGACCATTCGCAACCGTCTCCATGAAGCTGGGCTACGGTCCCGCACACCGTTAGGTCGTCTTCCACTCACGCCCCAACATCGTGCAGCCCGCCTCCAGTGGTGTCGCGACAGGCGTGAATGGAGGGACGAATGGAGACGCGTCGTCTTCAGCGATGAGAGTCGCTTCTGCCTTGGTGCCAATGATGGTCGTATGCGTGTTTGGCGCCGTGCAGGTGAGCGCCACAATCAGGACTGCATACGACCGAGGCACACAGGGCCAACATCCGGCATCATGGTGTGGGGAGCGATCTCCTACACTGGCCGTACACCACTGGTGATCGTCGAGGGGACACTGAATAGTGCACAGTACATCCAAATCGTCATCGAACCCATCGTTCTACCATTCCTAGACCGGCAAGGGAACTTGCTGTTCCAACAGGACAATGCACGTCCGCATGTATCCCGTGCCACCCAACGTGCTCTAGAAGGTGTAAGTCAACTACCCTGGCCAGCAAGATCTCCGGATCTGTCCCCCATTGAGCATGTTTGGGACTGGATGAAGCGTCGTCTCACGCGGTCTGCACGTCCAGCACGAATGCTGGTCCAACTGAGGCGCCCGGTGGAAATGGCATGGCAAGCCGTTCCACAGGACTACATCCAGCATCTCTACGATCGTCTCCATGGGAGAATAGCAGCCTGCATTGCTGCGAAAGGTAGATATACACTGTACTAGTGCCGACATTGTGCATGCTCTGTTGCCTGTGTCTATGTGCCTGTGTTTCTGTCAGTGTGATCATGTGATGTATCTGACCCCAGGAATGTGTCAATAAAGTTTCCCCTTCCTGGGACAATGAATTCACGGTGTTCTTATTTCAATTTCCAGCAGTGTAGTAGAAACACTGCTGTGGAGACACTATGCAGTGGAATCTACTATTGTCGCTGACAGCACACGCTGTTGACATACCTACCTTACCTCCGAGCAAATGGACTCGCCCGTCCCAAGTCACCGGCGTGCGCACAATCGAGGGAAAAATAGTCATTTGTGAGCGAGCGGTCTAACTTATCGATGTCACAACGTTTTCGAAACAGGAACAACGGAGTTGGATCAAGATTGAATGTGCCAGAGGTCGTACAGCACGACAGTGTTTTTGGAGCATAACCTGCGATCAGCTTTGCGAAAGAAGCGGCGACACTTTCTGCGCAGGCAACCCATCATTTTGCACGAAAATGTGCGGGCGCATACAGCGGAAGCTGTGGCTGCTCTGTTCGGTCGATGGGACTGGGAAGTACTGTACCACCAACCACACTCCCCGGACTTAAGTCCTTGTGACTCTGATTTGTTTCCGAAGATGAAGGAACCACTTCGTGGCATTCACTTCAGAACAGTTCCAGAGATTCGACAGGCAGTAGACCGCTCCACTCGGACCGTCAACAGAGCAGGCTCTGCTAACGGTATACTATGGCTTCCACATCGCTGGCAACGGGTTCTACACAAGGCTGGTGACTACTTTGAAGGACAGTAACAAGTGCAAACATGTAACGCTTTTGTATCGGCTGTGGATAAATAGTTGCCATTATTTAAGTTCCAAACCTCGTATATGTTGCAAACGAATGCTTTGTGCAAAACACAAAGCAGGTACCGTTCTCTAAATGACGCACACAAAAAGTAATGAAAAACGACTGAGGCTGTTATTTTGTAGCAAACAAAATTTCTGTTGCGAGGAGCAGTCCAATATTTTCGTGTAAGCTGTATTATAAAGGGCTATTACTGACACCCACATACAGGTTTTACCGTGATGCTTAATGCCACGTTTCATTCAAACAGCACGAGATAAAACTAATTTTGCTGAGAGCCATAGTGGTGGAGGTTTCCGCGTTAAGCCGTTGAAATGATTACGTAGCAGGCGTACAATAAATCAGTCAGCAGTAGACAGACCGTGAAGGCTGCTGGGAACTTTTCGGCCCACTGGACCAGCCAGTGCCCCTCTGTCTGCCTGGCGGTAACTCCTCCTCCCTGGCCCACAAGCACGGCCGTTGCAGACGTTCCCCATCCGTATCTCACGTATCTCAATGTCCAGGAGATAACTGGCATGACATTTCAGAATGCAGAGACGAACCAAATGCCTTGTAGGTAATGCAGCAAAGTACTACAGTCATTATGCTAATGTTCCAGGTAACTGAGCTCACGTTCTACAACAGGTGGTGGATTTTAAATTTCCGTGAAGCCTTGTGGCTGGCCTCAATTCCAAGAATATGTCTTCCACCTCAGTGGTGTTTCCATTGTGGTGCGAGAGTAAAACAACGTTTGTAAGAGATCTCTTTGCAGACAGTGCAGTGTATACCGCAATGCAGGGTCAAACTGTAATTGTAAATGAATGTCTGATTTTCAATACTGCAGGAAGTTCTGCTGCATTTCTGAATTAATTTGTGCATAACTGACAGTAAGATAAACTACTACGATGGTGGTTTACTGATATGAAAGTAAGATTGCGAATTTAACGAACTTATCCATTGGCATTAGTGCCAGTAACTGCTACGTCACAAGTATACTGAATAATGTCCTGACCAACTATCAGCACACGGCTATACCAAAGTTACGCGATGCCGTCAGCAGTACGACCAGACTACCAGTCTTGTTTTAATGCGTGTAGAATGTTTGGAACTTAAAGTATCTTCACCAAATTTTCCAGTTCTGTTAACCCAAAGAGAGAGTTTCTTTGCAATCAACAACGTAACAACTCATGTCGTGGTTTTTGTAAATGACAAAACCGTTACATTCCGTGAACTGATGAAAATGCGTCATTCGCTTCTGCCAGTCTCTTCTCGTGAGACTTGTTGTTAACAATTCGTACTTGACCGATACTCAGAACACCGACCACTGCTAATATTTACTAACAAAAACAGTCTTGATCATAAATTATTTATTCCGGTGGCCGGTTTCGACCACAACTATGGTCATCTTCAATGAACAAGAACCTCCTTCTGGTGGTAAATCACTACTCACTGCGTTTCGAATGCAATAAACTTGCCAACTGAGCAATCCAGAGGCGACCCACAACACTCTTCCATTCCATTAACTCTGACTGAACGTTTTTCCCACTTCTCTTTCACACCTTTCACACATTGATGGGCAAGCAACCATGGACGAAACATTATGCGCATGAGCGCACATGCACTAGAAGAATGAAATTCTCATGCTTTAGTTACATTTCTCGGAGACGTTCTTTCTTGCAGAAGAAGCTTTCTGCCGTTTCCGTCCGTCTTTCAACATGAACTTCCACTTCTTTAGGCATAGGGCTGCACTCACCTGTACGCGTTTTGCAAATACATTATTAAAATGTCGGAATTTTAAACTTTTCTTAAATAACACCGATCTTTTTAATGGAAGTTTTTTGGGAGATTTGGTACAGTGTCTCAGTTTTCGTCGATTTATCAGTAAAAAATGCATAATAATTATTCATTTAATTTTCTTAGACGTTTCGTTAACGTTGAAGTGATCATGTGGAATAAAAACTGAAATAATCAATTACAACCACCCGAATCTATCAATTTTAGACTTCTTTTCTCAATACGTCGAAGACGGATATGAAATGAAACCAGGCTCTTTTTTTTCATATCTTTTGAATGAAACACATAATTACAGCAACTTTCTTGCATTTTCGTACGAGTTCATATCGGAGATTATTCTCAACACAAGTATTAGATCATGTAATAAAGTACGTTACCTGCGTACTAACAGCATTGTGCCTCGAGGTTCTGCAGACACAGCATTAGCAAATTATTCTTGATTACGAGTATTTAGCTCATAGCATAATCAATAAGCTCTCTCTCCCTCTCTGTCTCTCTTTCTCTCCCACACCGACACACAAACACACACACACACAAATAATACCGCCTCAGAAATAAATCAAAAATACTCCATCTTCCGCAGATGCGTCCGGGACTATCGCGAGCCTATCCCTGATTATCAAGCAAATACCGAAGTTGGGAATTTCCTCTCAAATATTCGCAGTTGGGAACCTCTTGGCCTGTGCACGGATGCGTGGGTTTGATGGAAAAGAACTAACGGCGTGCACTCCCCATCTGATTTCACATATAAATAAATTAATAAAAATAGAAAAAAATGTAGACTATTCCGGGTCCGTACTTGTCGAATGTCCATAGTGAAAACCTACGTTTCTAAGTTTATTTGCATGCCTGATCTTCTTTCCTGCCAGTAAGAAGTCTAATTGTGGTGAATCAGTGGTGGCTATCTGTCTAGATTTCTCTATGTTTGAATACAACACAGTATTCTTTTCCACAGACGCACTGGGTGGTATACAGGGTGTTACAAAAAGGTACTGCCAAACCTTCAGGAAACATTCCTCACACACAAATAAAGAAAATATGTTATGTGTACATGTGTCCGGAAACGCTTAATTTCCTTGTTAGAGCTCATTTTAGTTTCGTCAATATGTACTGTACTTCCTCGATTCACCGCCAGTTGGCCCAATTAAAGGAAGGTAATGTTGACTTCGGTGCTTGTGTTGACATGCGACTCATTGCTCTACAGTACTAGCATCAAGCACATCAGTACGTAGCATCAACAGGTTAGTGTTCATCACGAATGTGGTTTTGCAGTCACTGTAATGTTTACAAATGCGGAGTTGGCAGTTGCCCATTTGATGTATGGATTAGCACGGGGTAATAGCCGTGGCGCGGTACGTTGGTATCGAGACAGATTTCCAGAACGAAGGTGTCCCGACAGGAAGACGTTCGAAGCAATTGATCGGCGTCTTAGGGAGCACGGAACATTCCAGCCTATGACTCGCGACTGGGGAAGACCTGCAATGGACGAGGCAATTCTTCGTGCAGTTGACGATAACCCTAATGTCAGCGTCAGAGAAGTTGCTGCTGTACAAGGTAACGTTGACCACGTCACTGTATGGAGAGTGCTACGGGAGAACCAGTTGTTTCCGTACCACGTACAGCGTGTGCAGGCACTATCAGCAGCTGATTGGCCTCCACGGGAACACTTCTGCGAATGTTTCATGCAACAATGTGTCAATCCTCATTTCAATGCAAATGTTCTCTTTACGGATGAGGCTTCATTCCAACGTGATCAAATTGTAAATTTTCACAATCAACATGCGTGGGCTGACGAGAATCCGCACGCAATTGCGCTATCACGCCATCAACACAGATTTTCTGTGAACGTTTGGGCAGGCATTGTCGGTGATGTTTTGATTGGGCCCCATGTTCTTCCACCTACGCTCAATGGAGCACGTTATCATGATTACATACGGGATACTCTACCTGTGCTGCTAGAACATGTGCCTTTACAAGTACGACAGGACATGTGGTTCATGCACGATGGAGCTCCTACACATTTCAATCGAAGTGTTCGTACGCTTCTCAGCAACAGATTCGGTGACCGATGGATTGGTAGAGGCGGACCAATTCCATGGCCTCCACGCTCTCCTGACCTCAACCCTCTTGACTTTCATTTATGGGGGCATTTGAAAGCTCTTGTCTACGCAACCCCGGTACCAAATGTAGAGACTTTTCGTGCTCGTATTGTGGACGGCTGTGATACAATACGCCATTCACCAGGGCTGCATCAGCGCATCAGGGATTCCATGCGACGGAGGGTGGATGCATGTATCCTCGCTAACGGAGGACATTTTGAACATTTCCTGTAACAAAGTGTTTGAAGTCACGCTGGTACGTTCTGTTGCTGTGTGTTTCCATTCCATGATTAATGTGATTTGAAGAGAAGTAATAAAATGAGCTCTAACATGGAAAGTAAGCGTTTCCGGACACATGTCCACATAAAATATTTTCTTTCTTTGTGTGTGAGGAATGTTTCCTGAAAGTTTGGCCGTACCTTTCTGTAACACCCTGTATATCTGCCACTTCAGTTCCCATTGTTTTTTCCAGATGCACTACAAAATAATTCAGTTGTTTTCAGATATTTTTTCATTCCTTACTGCCATCATGTATGTTATTTTCGTAATGGTTTCGCTGGGCTAGTTCCAATAGCATGAAAAATACAGTAAAGCCCACTTCGGCAAATTTCACGGGGAGTCCTATGGACTCCTGTAAGCAAGAAACATCTGGAATTTACCAAATTCAGTCATGTAATATGTTTCCTCACTTCATACAAAACTTTCCAACAGTTGTACAGCATTTTTCACCACTGTATTCGCCGATAGGCGTTCAGTTTCGTTATTTTTAATGCATGGAACTAGAGTGGACATTCTTTGATAAAATGAAGCATATATCGGCACGGTTCGAAGATTTCAATGTAATACCACGCTTGGATGTTGATGGAATTTGGTCGCA
Organism: Schistocerca cancellata; assembly: GCF_023864275.1. Classification (NCBI taxonomy): domain Eukaryota; kingdom Metazoa; phylum Arthropoda; class Insecta; order Orthoptera; family Acrididae; genus Schistocerca; species Schistocerca cancellata. Next base: position 703,994,582 of record NC_064626.1, read on the forward strand.
CATGGGTTGAAGAGTGGCATCATTTGTTCGAGTCCCTGTGCAGTACACAGTTTTAATCTGTCAGGAAGGTTCGTTATAGCTTCTGTAGAGCTGCCGAACTTATGTGTGTTCTAATAAATGCGTCTAAACGGAAAAAAGAAAATCGTTGTGCGTAAAAAGAAGTAATAATAACAACAGTATTAGCAATTTTCGATAGATACTGAAAAAAGGATTACGAAATGAGCAGCGAATATTTTGAATAACCGCAGTTCGTTAAATTCGCAATCTTATTTTCATATCAGTAAACCGCCATCGTAGTAGTTTATCTTACTGTTAGTTATGCACAAATTAATTCAGAAATGCAGCAGAACTTCCTGCAGTATTGAAAATCAGACATTCATTTACAATGACCCTGCATTGCGGTATACACTGCACTGTCTGCAAAGAGATCTCTTACACACGTTGTTTTACTCTCGCACCACAATGGAAACACCACTGAGGTGGAGGACATATTCTTGGAATTGAGGCCAGCCACAAGGCTTCACGGAAATTTAAAATCCACCACCTGTTGTAGAACGTGAGCTCAGTTACCTGGAACATTAGCATAATGACTGTAGTACTTTGCTGCATTACCTGCAAGGCATTTGGTTCGTCACTGCATTCTGAAATGTCATGCCAGTTATCTCCTGGACAATTGCGCTAAACCACAAGAAGATTTGAACGAAGGACCATTTATCTAAACGACATCCGGTGTTTAGTTAGAAGGCTATGTAAAGCTTTCGATAACTCGTTCTACTAACTCCATAATATGTTTTGTGATGCAGATAGGTGTTCAGATATAATGTGTACCTGTGCAACTAGAATAACTACGTTCATTCTCAATACGATGTTTAAGCAGCCACAGAAACAAAAAGAAGTCGTAACAGCCACAGTTCTTTCTCTGTATATTCAGTCATATTCTGCATGTTTTTCTATCTCCCTCGCTATATGAAGACCTTAATTGTAAACAATGATAGCGGATATGTTCGGTGTTTTGAAAAATTGCGCTGTAAAGTTCAATAACGTCTCATAAAAAAGATATTTCAAGTACATGCGATATGTTCTTTTATTATTATTCAGATCAGTCAATGTTTTCAAATATAATGTAAATAGAACGTAACTTATACGGTAAATGACATAAAATTTTATTCTTAGAAATTTTTCAATGGTTACTTAACATTGTTTGTTTGCAAACTGAATACACACAACAATTGGTAGAACTGGCTTACCACAGTTTACTTGTTGGGTGAATCAACAGAACATTACTTCAAAGCTTCTCTAAAATACAAATTCAAGGTAACCAAATGTTGTGAAGAAGATCGTCCTGTTGCCTATCACATTGTGAACTGTCGTTTTCGACCGCGAAATGAGTGGGAATCAACGCCCGAAGGCAAGGGGTGGTTTCACTGACCGCCCTTTACACCACTGCTGAGGCCTTTTCGTGTTCTTTCTGATTGGTGATGTGTCTGGAATGTTTGCGTCGGACGCCCATAACAAAACTGTTTGATTTCAACTCTGGGTGTCGCGGTTCTGACTTCCACCCCAAAGGTGTCAAAGAAGGGGCGAAATGTGGGTAAAAGAGGTTGTGGCGTCCATCGCATCGTTTCAACGTCCATGGAAGCGATGAGAAGAATTGTGGTGAAATTTGTTGCTAATGTGACGTCCTTACCCCATCATACAGCTCACATGAACTTCCGAGCTGTGGTCTTTCGTTTCACATGTGTGCTGTTTGTAGCGTCGCCGACCCCGATAGCGACGTCCCAGGGCGCCACGTTTCTGCACCAACACAGAGGATGGTTTTTAGGCATCTTTGAGCCAACTGTCAAACTTATGAGTCGGAATAGAAGACAATTACGAGGTTTCGAAAAAGTGATCCTTTAATTATTTTGCGCCGTATAGTTTCAAACCCTTCTTTTTAACACTAGTAGTCATTGATCTTACAGTAGACTGATGGGCACCGTTTTTCTCTCATGCTTTAATGAAACAATAACTCAAAGTAATTTGAGTGAGATGACTTACCTTATCCTGCATTCTTACTCAGAATCATGTGCAAAAGTATAGTTCTTATTGCCTTTGTTATTAACTGTTTCTATTGTATGATTTTTGTCGTATGACGCATTTACTAATACACAGACATGTAAATGTAAGATGTAAACTGAAAATAGATAATTTTACACTCTGCTGTACGGAATACTTTAATCACGATCGCATAAGGAAAGCACACGGATCAAGGAATAATAGTGTCGTTTTTACATAGCTTTCATGCTTACGTTTATTTAAGAGTGTCACGACTCCCATGCGAAAAGTGAGGTGGAGCCCACCACAGCGAATCCATTGGCCTCGATGACTAAAGGAAAATCGTCCAATAACTTGAGAAATACCTCTCTCATAAATACACTTTACAAATCTACATTGAACTGTGCGTAAGAAATAGTGTGCCTAATAAAAAAGACCTATTCGCTCACTGCAAAATTTCGTTGACAGTACTCGGTGTGGTAGAGTGATAAACAACAGTACACGCTGGCAACATCGACAGCGATGTATCCCAACCATAGTGAGAAATCACTCTGACCATTGTGTGGCTGGGAAGTGTCTTGCTAGAGTACAGAATAAGCAGTATCTATATAAATTTCCAGGCCACAGTGGTTCCTGCCTAGTGTACCCTTCTTCCGCTTTAGCTCTTTGTCGAGGATAACGTACGGTATTACTAATTCAATCACGCTGTGTGTCCAGCTTAACTTAGTGAAATTCTTGCTGGAACACGACCCTCAATTGTCGACCCTTTATGCTGATGAATATAGACTATGGCGTAAAGGTAGGGGACGGGTCACACGGCCTCAGATGGTCGACTATAATGATTTCCTGACATGAATTTGCAAGATTTTCCAAGTACTTTGAGAGCTTTATACGAAGCGAACGACGTCCTTGGTGGTGCGATTCGCCTTGCGTGTCATCGGTAATTTCAGCGGTTACGTCTTGAGGATGTTACCATTAGCTGTTGCCAAGTGAAAGGAACCATCTCGACGTACATCTAAAATGACTCATAGAAACCAAGGGAAATCTAAATCCGGTGGCCAATCAATTACTTCAGTTCACAGTATTTTAACTGATTGGTTGTTTTGTAGAGTAAAGAGACTAAACTGCATAGTTATCAGTCCTTTTTCCTTAGTCACACAGGTCTCAGATTAAAACTATGCCCCAGAAGAATCCTGTCGCCTCATATCTGGGGAAGGAACAAAATGCGTAAAACGGTGAAACAAAACGAAAGTAGAAATCCAAAATGATAACATTAACTATAAGGAAAAAAGACGTAGAAGGTGTTGTAACAAATAGCAGACGTCCTGGGATGGCTGATCGCAAGAACAAAAGGGATGAGCTTGCCACTCTGCAACACAGTTAAATCTCCATCCTATAAACACAAACCAAGAGAAACACAGCTGGTGAAAAGACGAACATCAGGTCGAACAGACAGCACCGAAGGGAGCGAGGGAGAGTTAAAATGCAGTTAGGGTGAAGGCCCGGGAGATAATACCAGATGCCCACCCCTACATTGAGTGGTAAAAACCCCTCTCTCGGATACAACTTAAAACTTGATCATCCGTTGAGGCATTGACAGCTAACACCACAGGCAGTGCGTCAGGAAGGTTAAAAATCGGTCTCAGGGTGGCTAAATTTGGACAGTCCAACAAGATTTTGAGGGATGTCTAGGTGTTCCTTTCCTCGTTTGGTGTCAACTAAATATGTGATGTATGAGACTTTTTGAATTTATGTTGGCTGAGAACCGGTATAATTAGTACCAAACGCTTCTAAAAGAAACAGTTGAGTGGTGGTGTACTTGGGGTGATGCTGGTATGATCAACAGGGCGTCCAGTCGTAGGTGGAGAGGTTTATACTTCAGATAGACATATCCAAAAGCCATAACATTTTCATAATCATACCAATCATTGACCGAGTACACGAACTCGGACAATACCACGTTAGCTTTAACTTGCTACATATTTACTGGAAAAACCATTTAATGGCAGTTAACACGTTTACTTCTGATGAAGAAGTGGATTGTCCTCACGAAACCCTTAGATTCCCAACTTCTTAGAGCACTTACTCAAGTGATAGAAAACAATTCCTGCAACGCTTTGATTTTAGTTTAAATGTATTTAATTTTCGAGTCTGATGTTATATGTGCCACATATCTCAAAATTTCACTCAATCTTCCTCTATCCATGGTAAGAAGGTATTAATTCATTTACCTGTTTTTCTTTAAAGTTAGAACCATAAGGACAAAATAATCTCTGTAATTTAACCATTGAAATAACAACTACTTCAGTTGGTCTATATTTTACTAACAAAAGACTGTCGGCTTTCGGTACTCGACTAAACTAATTGTTTATTATAATTCATAGCGAAAATTGACACGGATGAATGTGTGCGATAATACAAGCAAAATGCCCAAATAAACATGAGACACTTAACAAGTCATTTGCGAGGTAATTGTGAATGTATGGTTCCCATCCGCCACTGGCTTCAGTATGAAATATTAACCTGGGTACTATAAATGCATAAGAAATATGTTTCCGATTACGTCCCTGTATCATCGGAACCCACTGCTCATGCTTGAGGAATGTAGCGTATGGACAATGGGGCACCGGCACATATTGCTTCTGATGTAAGGCGACATCTAATGCGTAGATGTAGCCCGCGATGGATAGGTTAGGCCCGACCTTACCTCAGCCTTGAAAAATCACCTGACCTCAATGCTCTGGATATTTATGTCTGATGTCACCGTAAAGTGAATTGTACAGCATTCCGCTTGATACAGTTGAAGAACTGCACCAGGAAATTATAGAGTCTTGTCAAGTTTTATCAGATGACGCTGTTTGAAACAATTCGAAACTCACGGCTGAGAAGAGTGCAGTATTGCATCCAAACGTGAGAACCAAACGTGGAGTATCTCTCGTAACAGATATAGTGCAGAGTAAGTTGTAGCATGAAGTGCAGATGTAGTACTGTACTTCTGTAAAGGTACACCGTTGGCGAAAATGAGCCCGATTAGGTGGCGAACTAATTGAAAAGTATAGACTTCACACATGTGTGCTAAACAGTATAGTAATTCGCACTGAAGTCAATAGCGGCTTGTAACCACAGTCATCCCCGAAACGGCTCTTCTGCGAATCATTTTACTAGAACGTTTTTCATTCTATAGTCGTATACTTTAACTCATGTCGGTTTTCGCTATCAGTTATTATATAAACATAGACATACACATACATGCATTATTCAACATTAAGTAATGTAGGGTGTTCTTTCCAGGTTACGTTACCTCTAGAACGCTTGGAGAAATTCTAACCATACTTGGTATGTGTTATATTTACTGTAAGAAGAAGAACAAAATATGTTGTTCAAGTAAGAAATTTATATAAAAGTTAAGGGTGGAGGGAAAGGCTGAAACGGGAGACACGCTAAAATAAAGGAACATTGCGTTCTGTTACTGTCGAATCCCTCTTTTTGCTGCCGCTAGCTGCACTGATGTCAGTTCTCATGACAGTTTACCAAGTGAGGCCGATACGAAGTAATTAAAAAAATAAATCAACGACCATCATAAAAATTTATAAATAAATGTGTGCACATGCACATTTATTTTTAGTTTTGATATAGGTTCTTTCGGAAATGACTCGACTGGGGCAACAGTGTACATACTGGGAATAACATAGCACAAATTGACTGGACTTTTAAAGTGAATCATTTTAGATGTGAATTTCTAATATCTGGCTTTTGCTCTCGGAAGCCACAACAAGTTACATGTCATGGGCATCATGAGATTTGTATCAGTTGATAAAATATGAGCGTAAGGCTTCGGTTCTGGCCGAAAACTGTAAATGACCTCTCTGTCAGCTTTCTGTGAGGGTATTTATGTTTTACAAGGCCCGATAGGCCGCGAAATGTGAAAATCAGAAACATTTTGTTTTCAACATTTCCGTCTACACCTCTACTCACTCGCTACACAGATTTAAGATACTTCTCGGAGCGTGGTACCAATTTTCCAATACCCTCAGAACAGAAGGCTGCCTCCTGTGCTTTCCGCCAATTCTCTGTGTTGATCTGAGCTCGTTGTCTGTGCTAAAATTCTGTCCTCACAGCCAGCAGTACACGTGAGCGGAGAGATGTCCGTGATGTTTGGTGGGTGATCAAACACTTCCCATCTCAAACGCTTTATCGTCATGAAGGACAATATCTGATGGCTAGTTTCCTCTTTGCTTGTTGTGAATAGCCATTTGTAGACTGTTTCCTTCAATTATCTGATCCACTCGGCGAACAGGATCATCAGCTGACATTAAGTTCTTCCCCTGACCCGCTGCATCATGTAACATCTGTACATTCTGCTTCAAAATTCGTTCTCCATAGCCGTACTTTGCTGCCATACACGACAGTTACCTTATGTAGGCTGCATGAAATTGTTATGTATGAGGCGGAACTATGAGCCTCCTGGAAAAAGGGGTGACCCGGCTGAGTCACTTAATTTGACTCTTAGTCTGATGACGAGGTGTGGCCATTAAGTGCACGTGTTGATCACGTAGGCTGACGTGAGGATCAATGAAATATACTTGACGGCGTGTATCTGGAACATCTTAGGTGATTAGAAAGCAGACACGAATACAATTAAATACTTAGATTTAATTCAGCATCAGCGGTGAACGTCGATCTTGACTTTGTAAAATAATATTTGCAAGTGCAGTTATAGACTGAGCTGCGAATACTTCTTTACAATTCTGTTTGCTTCACACATATAGATCAATTGTCATTGCATAAACTGTATGTGGCGCCTGGCTAGGTCGTAGCTACAGACTTAGCTGAAGGCTATGCTAACTAGCGTCTCTGCAAATGAGATCTCTGACGCTATAACGAGTGAAGCATTCCCATTAAAGTCGAATGTAGAACTGGGCCGTACGCTAGCTTGTCTCTTAAGACCAGCCGAGTGGCGGCGCTCGCTCTGCTAGCGTCGACAGTGGCGACTCGCGGGTCCGATGTGTACTGACGGACCGCGGCCGATTTGTAGCCCACAACCTAGCAAGCGTGGTGCCCTGCGGTGACACCACAAAAATCAGGCGAAACCCAGCGGCAAGAAAAAATCAAATGATGGCAAGCATTTAACACTTGGCGGGAACAACAATTGTGTAGATGTATGTGCTCACTGCGCGCTCAGAACTGAAATTGCGATGGGACACGATCGACGGGCATACTAGAGATATTGTGCGACACATCTGCGCAGAGCTTAATCAGATTTTCATTGTGTTTTTAATTTCGCGACCGAGGGGTTCTTGAAAACAAATAGCCGTCTAATTTCTACTATGTGAAATAGAATAACGAAATTTGGAACAATACGATAGTTCAGATGTAAGATTTTTCTGTTGATGATGGAGTTATTCCTTAAATCCTGAGACATCCTTACCATGAACGTTCAGATAAATATATAGACTGCTGCCCTTTTAACCCCCTGCGTAATAAGTGGGGTGTTGTAACTTTAACCTGTTTATCTGTCTCTGTCTGTGGTATCGTAGCTGCCAAACGAAAGGTACGACTTGAATGCAGTTTTCTTATCTGTTAGCTGGTTCTTATCTATTTTCCATGGAAGTGTATTCAGCAGTTTAAATTTCAACAGCAAAGTTAAGTAAAGATGTTTTCAACAATCGTGCCCTCTTGATACGCAATACATAAGAGGTACATTTAGTTACATACTACTAGATTGAAGCGCACAAAAAGATCTAAAGAAAAGTCCACGAGAAGATATGTTTTGTCTTTCACGATTGACTAACAGTGACACTTTTTGTCTTTTGAAGTCGCCCATTTCAGCACCTACAAAGCAGAAAAAGGGTGATTGTGACTAAACTGTAAAAGACAAACATGTGCTCTACCAGACTTTTTTGTAGATCTTTTTGAGGTCTACAATTTAGTACTAACTCAAATGATTTTGATTATTTTGTCCTAATAGTTAAGGCAGCCTGTTGCAAGAGAACGCAATGGCAGCCCACTTTCATCGCCACTGCTTCTTGCTTATGTTACTTAAATTTAGTAAATATAGATTAAAACATATCAATGAATATATGTGTCAATTAAAAAAAGAAACGTGTAAACCGCATAAGTGAAAATGATAAAATACGATGATAGCGTTTAATGCATTGTAATTACTATTGGCTATGCATTTTAATCAATAATTAATAATTAATAGCAGCTCAAAACCGCATGTCCGATACTACATTGTCAAAATCTTGCAACCGTGACACTATTTATGAAAATACACCGTTGTCGGAATTCGTGGATTTCGGTGACCCAAGATCTCGCTACGCGATTTAGTGTTTCTTCCCGGAAAGTATTTGTGTGAATGTAGGGATAGAGTGTTAATCGTACCGCGTTTACTAGTAACATATAAAGTTTAAAAAGTATAAAATAAAACCAAAATTAAAAATTTAAAAAAACTTCGACACCAAAACGCCTCTAAAATTAAAAAAAAATGCATTGCCTCTTTAAGTTTAATATAATTTGTAATATTCTGATCCAAGGGTTGTCGCGTCGGGGGACCGCTAAGTAACTGAAATAAAAAATAGAATGCGTCTAAAAATGATAAAGTATGAAATTTGAATACAATTAAGCGACCCAGGCAACGTAGGGAAATGTCAAAATAACAATATCAAGACGTTGTGTCTAAGTCTCGCGCTTTAATGAAGCGTGAATCAGTACACGGTCATCAGACCACTGCAGGCCTAGGCCTCGTAAGATAGATTAATGCGTGAAGCTACGTTCGTACGTAATTCTGAAAAATGTGGTACGAAAGAAATACGCAACTCTATTCTTTAACATTGTTAGGCTAATTGAAGACGGATTGGTTTTCAAATTTTATATAATAAATCATTATAACTTCACTAGCTATTTTGAGGTGTAGTTGTGAGACGCTCAGGACTGGAAGAGATACCTCCAAACAGAAGAGGCTTATACACAGCAGTAACGAAAGAATTCTGTTATAGAAAGGACAACTATTTTTAACTTTTTTGTGTTTACGTAGTAGTCTCCAATGCGACAACCTTTGGATCAAAATATTACTACGTATATTAAAGAGGCTAAAGATTCTTTTCTCTTTTTTTTTTTAATTTTTAGTCTAAGTTCTAAGTGACAGTAAATCACACTCCAAACATCAAAGAAGCGACGTACATCAACGGCCTGCTCTCTAGCGGCTACTTCTCAAGCAATACACATTAACAAAACTAATTACAAAATACGCCACCACTGACGAGGTCTGATATAAAAAAAGCATCCGAGGATATCACATGCATACTGAAGTAGACACCTGTACATTGAAATCTGGTATGCACATAACTGACAAATACAGCAGAAAAATTGCTATATAATGCAATGAAATAATACCAATTAACATTTACCAACGTAATTCATTATTGCAATAGCAAACCCTGTTTAGATACGTCTATATGATAGGACGAATGCTGTAGGAATGTTCCCTAAACTCGTTCCTCTGCCAGCACACGAAAACGAAGCGCTTCATTAAAAGAAATTTAGTTACTACATTTCTCTAAATAGGCCAGCCGAAGTCCAGTAGATCCTTTATTTTAACGTGACCCGACGATGCCGTGAGTTACCGAGTAATCGATGGTAATACTTTGTGGCTCAAACAGTATCTGTAGTGAGAGAGACGTCACTTTTCCCCCAGGGCGGCCCGCCACAGCAGAATGTCAGTTATCGGCAGATCGGAGAGTTATTAACTCGGCGCCGGCCGTTGGGTAACAGCTCTTTTAGGCTGGGTCCGTTATCGCGCCCACTGGAGCAGAACCCGGCCGCGGTGGGTGGGCATATGATTGCAGGGAAAGCCGGCAGGCTTCTCGCAGGTCGTGCTTTCGATTCGCCCTAATGGTATTTCCTGATTTCGGAAAGAGGAAAATACCTATTTGCTTACCCTCTGACCGCCGCTCCTTACGTGATGGATGCTGATTATCGATTTCCAGTCGATAGCTTGCCACAAAGAACGAACTTACGCTGCAGCTACATGCAAAATGATTCCTTCTCGTGCCAGTGGTGTTCGTTACACAACGACAGACAATCGCTCCAGTTATTTGAGGCGCCGCTCAATGAGCATTCCGTCACCATTGTTGAAATAACCGTACTTCGCGCAGGAAGAGCGAAAGTCTTCTAATTATCACAGTAGGTCAAAAAAATCTTCTAACCATGCTTCTCCACTTGTCTCTTCATGGACAGAAACAGTAAATGAAGGCAAAGACGTCCAAGGAGGCTAATGAGAGATATGCGGGGGAGGGGTGTGGGAGGGGAGGGGAGGGTGACGGGGCAGAACAGAAAGCATTTCTTTTGTAGGCTACAACTTGGTTAAGGCTATACCAAAATTCCGGTCACTTTCCAAGGACGTAAAGTGCCCTACGAGCTGTTGACGTCTGTTGAACCAACCTGCAGGCAATGCGTGTGGAAATTATTTCACCGTCCGTTAGGTGCTCAAAACACTGATTATACGGCAGTGATTTGTTCCCGTTGGTTCTAAATTCTAATATGCATTCACTCCTCGACAGCCTAACACATAATAGTTTATCGATATAGTAAGGTACTAACTCCTCCCCCTGTATTCCATTTGCAATGTCTATGGAGAACAGACTCATATATTTCATTTTCTAGCACGTTTATTGATTTATTTTCAGACAGATTTTCTCAACTTAAGCGGACTATGTCTTTTCGAGCGACATAATACCTTTTAGATTTTTGTTTCCTATTTAAATCTGCATAATTTTTTCTTATTTTTCTTTTTTTTTTTACTCTTGTGATTGCTAAATATGACAGTTTTGTCTTATTCTGGTCAAATTTAAACAAGTTTCCGTCCAGCATTACTAATCAACTGCCGATGCAATTTTTTTTCTAATATCTTCTGAGAATACAATTAAAGTGGCTCAGTCATCGCTGCATCTGACTTGACAATACTTTTGGTCTGCATAAGTTTTACAATCTAAAAAATATCAACTCTACTTAGTAAGCCTTATAGACACACTGCATTTATTGATGGTGTAATACACACATCAAAAAAAGTTTTGCATCATTCCGGTTCCCAGAACTCCTGAAGATCGACTTTGACTGTGGATATTGTACCACAGACACAGTCCCTTTGACTGTTCAGAGAAGTCACTAAATCCGGCCAAAGATGTTAACAACCATGCATGAGCAGCGTCTATTAGACGGAGGGGATCCGAGAGCTGATTAGTTCGTCATTCCACCAGGAAGAAGGTACACGGCTCGTGTTGTCTGTAGTTCAACCATGCCTAGACAGTCAGTACCGCTGTTCGATCGCGTCCACATTGTTATTTTATGCCAGGAAGGGCTCTCAACAAGTTAAGTGTCCAGGCATCTCGGAGTGAACCAAAGAGATATTGTTCGGAGATGGAGGAGATACAGAGAGACAGGAACTGCGGATGACATGCCTCACTCAGGCCGCCCGAGAGCTTCTACTCAGTGAATGACCACTGCCTACGGATTATGGTCGGAAGGATCCTGAAAGCAACGCCACCATGCTGAATAAAGTTTTTCGTGCAGCCAAAGGATGTCGTATTACGCAATAGGCTGTGCGCAATAGGCTGCATGACGCGCAACTTCACAGCCGACGCCCATGGCGAGCTCCATCTTTGCAACCACAACACCATGGAGTGCGGTACAGATGGGCCCAACAACATGCCGAATGGACCTCTCAGGAGTGGCATCACGTTCTCTTCACCGATGAGTGTCGCACATGCCTTCAACCAGACAATCGTCGGAGACGTGTTTGGAGGCAACCCGGTCAGGCTGAACGCCTTAGACACACTGCTCAGCGAGTGTAGCAAGTTGCAGGTTCCCTGTTGTTTTGGGATGGCATTATGTGTGGCCGACGCACTCCGCTGGTGGTCATGGAAGGCGCCGTAAGGGCGGTACGATACGTGAATGCCATACTCCGACCGATAGTGCAACCATATCGGCAGCATATTGTCGAGGCATTTGTCTTCATGGACGACAATTCGCGCCACCATCTGGCACATCTTGCGAATGACTTCCTTCAGGATAACAACATCTCTGGACTAGAGTGGCCAGCATGTTCTCCAGACGTGGACCTTATCGAACATGCCTGAGATTGATTGAAAATGGCAGTTTACCGACGACGTGACCCACCAACCAGGATTTACCCCGAATCGCCGTTGAGGAATGAGACAATCTGGACCAAGAGTGCCTTGATGAACTTGTGGATAGTATGCCACGACGAATACAGGCATGCGTCAATGCAAGAGGACGTGCTACTCTGTATCAGAGGTATCGGGGTGTACAGCAATCTGGACCACCACTTCTAAAGGTCTCGCTGTATGGTGGTACATATGGAATGTGCGGTTTTCCAATTTTCTGTACAGGTTCTGCAATTCTCAGAATGAGGTGATGCAAAATTTTTTTTTGATGTGTGTAGTTTGTACAGAACGAAGCTAAAAGTAGTTTTCCATTTTAAAGTTTGTAAAATGTTCATTTGGAGATAACAATTGCATGGCTCTTTCAGCTACCTGTTTACTTTTATTTTACGATCTCTGTGGATGGAAATAATATCGAAGATAAAACAACGCGACCTTTTTTTTAAAAAAAATCCTGCCAGATGATTTCTGAAATAATAGTTTGTTCTAGGGTCAACTGGCAAAGATGAGTCTTGAAATTACTTTCATTTTGTTCTGTCAGTTCAGGAGTTTTGACAAAATAGTGTCTCATATCATAACATTTAAATAACTGGAGAAGAAATATTAAAATAAAATTTCATTCGAGGTCTATATTTTTATAACTATTGTTTTATTTTTAACCATGCACTAAAACTGCTACAAACAGTAATAATAATGCACCTCTTCCCTGATTTTTCTTTATCGTCTTCGTCAATCCATTCTGGTTTGGGCCCCATACAGATGAAAGGTGATCAAGAGTACTCCTGATCAGAGTTTTGTAACTGACCTCTTAAGTGGATCGATTAGACGTCACTTTGATTCCTCTACTGAATCTCAGACTGACACTTGGCATCCAACAGCCAGATATGCACTATGTGACCAAAAGTACCCCGACATTAATATGTAAAGTACAATTGACCACTAGATTTCACGACCCACTAGTACAAATTAAGTCAGAGAGTGTTCTGCTGCTAGTGGAGAAGCAGAAACAACAGAACGGGGCGGCAAGGAGAGCCCACTGACTTCGAACGTGGGCTTCTCATTAGATGACACCTGAGTAACAAACCCATCAACCCTTCTAAGACTGTCCAAGTCGAGTGCTGGTGGCGTGATTGTGGAGGAGAAATTTGAAGGAGCAACCACAACTGAATCGCGGCCAAGCAGGCCTCATATACTGGACGGACGGGGACCGTCGAGAATTATAGAGGGTGGTTGTAAAAATCACATGATATCAGTGGAAGGAGTCAAAATGCTTGTAATGGCTCTGAGCGCTATGGGGCTTAACTTCTAAGGTCATCAGTCTCCTAGAACTTAGAACTACTTAAACCAAACTAACTCAAGGACATCACACACATCCATGCCCGAGGCAGGATTCGAACCTGCGACCGTAGCTGTTTCAGACTGAAGCGCCTAGAACCGCTCGGCCACTCCGGCCGGCCTGGAAGGACTCACTCGCGAGTTTAAAAAGGCTACAGGAGTCCAGTAAGCACAGTGACAGCACGCACGGAATTAAAAAGAGTGGGGGTACAGCGCTCAAGCAGCTCTTCATAAGCCACACATGTCTATAGTTATTAAGCAACGATTCAGGTGATGTAAAGTGCGACGCCACTCGTAAGTTGGTGACTGGAAACGAGTGACTGTGATGAATCATAGTGTACCCTGTTGCAATCAGAAGGTAGTGTTTGGTTTTGACGAATGTCAGAAGAATCTTAAGTACCATGTGAGCCGTGCATGGCTCATGTTACCGCCATCATGTATTTTACACCGTGTTTTAAACGTACTTCCACCTCACTACGTTAATTTAAATTAATACTGTCACTGAGTGGCTGCTTTGCCTGACCGTGAGCGGCGTTAGCAGTGCGTATCGATATATCCCCTCTCGTAGCATCTTTGTTTGACTGCTATTACTTCGCGGTCGTTGTCTGTCGTAAGCCAGTTGGGGTCGTGAGTTCGGGCTGCCAGTCAGTTAGAACGTGTCTGGGGCGCAACCTGCCAGTTGTGGAGTTGCAATGCGGCACTAGTGCAGTCGGGTTGGAGCAGTGAGGTCTGCGTCGACATGGCTCGCCCGACCACTGCCGCCACGCATCACTTGAGCCGGGCCACGGTCTTCTTGGATCGTCGACCGGGCGTCCTGCCGGACGACGCGTTTTGGCTCGCCGATCGTTCATGAGTTTGCTGTGTGTATGTGCGTCGACCCCCGATTTGTCTTCATGCGTCCTTAGTTACTGTTGGGTATCGTTCAGGCCTTTATGCAAGTGTTTGTCAGGTTGTGTGTGTGGTTCACTGTTGGGGAGGTTTTCCTGTGAGCAACACCGAGTGTTTCTGTTGCTGAAATTTAGCCGCCATGCGGTGCAATTAACTATATTGGTTGACTACAGTTCGAGTGCACCGGCGGAGTTTTCTGACTTGTGGCCGTTAGTGTTCTGGCTACCTGCCCTGGCCACTGACGCAAATTCAGGCAGTGTCCTTTTTGGGTGAAGTTAACTTTATTATCGTATTTCAAATTCAAGTGTACCAGCGGAATTTTCTGCCTTGTGGCCGTTAGTGTTGCAGTTGGTTACCTGCCCTGGCCACTCCCATAATTTCAGGCAGCGTCCTTCCTCACCTGTTGTCGCTGTCCAACATGGTGTGTAATGTTGACAGCTAATTCATACATCATTGTGGATTATCACGTTCATAACCTTTTGTGTCTGAGTTCTCCTGTACTGATTGATGGCAAGCAAGTCGTTGTGTCGGTCGGTCAGTGGCTGTCCCCTGGTTGGGTTCCGACGGATCAAGTGTAGCTGGGCTCACCACCTGTCTCACCTAAGTGAACCAGGGCAGACCGACCTCCCTGGAGGCTTCTGAGTGCCGTTGTCTTTGTTGTATTTCTCACCGGTGTTTAATTTTTTGTGTTTAGCTATTTAAAATTTAAGGCTTATGGTTACATTTTTTTTTTAATTTTGGAAAATTAACTGTGGGCTTTCAGCCTTGCAACTTTATTCTTAAAATTATCTTTCAAGCTTAAACATTGCAGCATTCTGCCTTTAAAAGATCATGGTAATATATTTTAAAATTTTGAAATTTAGTTGTGGCCTTCAGCCATTTGTATTGCACCTTGCATGTGTTTGTTCAATCTACTTTGCCTTGAGGCTTTCCACCTAGCTGTGATATATGTTTTTTTAATTATTTTATTTGCTATTTTAACCGCATTTTTATCTTGTTGATTTTTAAGATTTCATTTTTGGAGGCCTTCAGCCGTGAAAGAGTTGCATTTGGTAAAAGTTCGGCTATGTGCCGCTTTGGTTGTAAATGTGTTACTAAATTACATTAAATTACAATTAGAAGGTGAAACTGACCCAACCTTATTTGTCCCTTTCCACAATCCTAATTACGTGTTCTGCCGAGCGGGTTTAGCGGGCGTTTCACCATGTATAGTGCCAGTGGTGAAGTACAGAGCGGATGGTTGTAAGGTATGGGTGTGTTTGTCACAGTTAGGGTACAGTTACTTTATTTCACCTAAGAAAACGCACAATGAAGAAGGATATGAGGACATTTTTCAGCGTTGCGTACTGAATACAGTAGAGGAACGATTCGGAGACGATCATTGTATCAATATGACAATGTATTTTGTCATAAAGCAATATTCGTGAGTCAGTGGTTTGTGGACAATAATAGTCCTTGACTGTCCTACCCAGAGCTCCGACCTGAACCCATATGGAAGACCTTTCCCGTCGACTTCACTCCAAACGCCAGCGTCCAACATCACTACCTTCTTTGGTTCTTGAGGATTAATGGGCTGCCATCCCTGCATGGGCATTCAGACTGTCTTTCCAGACGAAAAAACACTCGTCGACACTGTGGTGGATTCTTAGATTTACTCCTGGAGGAGGCCAAATGGATACTACAGTGCACAAAAAATACACTCCTGGAAATTGAAATAAGAACACCGTGAATTCATTGTCCCAGGAAGGGGAAACTTTATTGACACATTCCTGGGGTCAGATACATCACATGATCACACTGACAGAACCACAGGCACATAGACACAGGCAACAGAGCATGCACAATGTCGGCAATAGTACAGTGTATATCCACCTTTCGCAGCAATGCAGGCTGCTATTCTCCCATGGAGACGATCGTAGAGATGCTGGATGTAGTCCTGTGGAACGGCTTGCCATGCCATTTCCACCTGGCGCCTCAGTTGGACCAGCGTTCGTGCTGGACGTGCAGACCGCGTGAGACGACGCTTCATCCAGTCCCAAACATGCTCAATGGGGGACAGATCCGGAGATCTTGCTGGCCAGGGTAGTTGACTTACACCTAGAGCACGTTGGGTGGCACGGGATACATGCGGACGTGCATTGTCCTGTTGGAACAGCAAGTTCCCTTGCCGGTCTAGGAATGGTAGAACGATGGGTTCGATGACGGTTTGGATGTACCGTGCACTATTCAGTGTCCCCTCGACGATCACCAGTGGTGTACGGCCAGTGTAGGAGATCGCTCCCCACACCATGATGCCGGGTGTTGGCCCTGTGTGCCTCGGTCGTATGCAGTCCTGATTGTGGCGCTCACCTGCACGGCGCCAAACACGCATACGACCATCATTGGCACCAAGGCAGAAGCGACTCTCATCGTTGAAGACGACACGTCTCCATTCGTCCCTCCATTCACGCCTGTCGCGACACCACTGGAGGCGGGCTGCACGATGTTGGGGCGTGAGCGGAAGACGGCCTAACGGTGTGCGGGACCGTAGCCCAGCTTCATGGAGACGGTTGCGAATGGTCCTCGCCGATACCCCAGGAGCAACAGTGTCCCTAATTTGCTGGGAAGTGGCGGTGCGGTCCCCTACGGCACTGCGTAGGATCCTACGGTCTTGGCGTGCATCCGTGCGTCGCTGCGGTCCGGTCCCAGGTCGACGGGCACGTGCACCTTCCGCCGACCACTGGCGACAACATCGATGTACTGTGGAGACCTCACGCCCCACGTGTTGAGCAATTCGGCGGTACGTCCACCCGGCCTCCCGCATGCCCACTATACGCCCTCGCTCAAAGTCCGTCAACTGCACATACGGTTCACGTCCACGCTGTCGCGGCATGCTACCAGTGTTAAAGACTGCGATGGAGCTCCGTATGCCACGGCAAACTAGCTGACACTGACGGCGGCGGTGCACAAATGCTGCGCAGCTAGCGCCATTCGACGGCCAACACCGCGGTTCCTGGTGTGTCCGCTGTGCCGTGCGTGTGATCATTGCTTGTACAGCCCTCTCGCAGTGTCCGGAGCAAGTATGGTGGGTCTGACACACCGGTGTCAATGTGTTCTTTTTTCCATTTCCAGGAGTGTATTAAATCTATTTATCATAATTTCAACAAGACTAAATATTTAACTATGAAACAGTTCATGCCCTCAGAACTGTCTAGATATATATGTTACTGTCACTGAACACAAACATATCACTTGTTGCAGTACAGAATAATAGGCTCTTCTCTCGATCTACAGTTCTCTCTAATGTACGAAGGTCACTCGCACGTATTAAATTATCATACTGTCTACAATAAAGAAAATTAAATATGGTTGTGCAACAAAGAAAAAATTAATAATAATGTAACCCACTAGACGCTAAACACGGTGCTTCGGAAGCGGAACTCGAACCTGACGAAAGTATTACTGTGAATACAGGTTGTGAGTCGTGTTTGGATAGCTCAGTCGGTAGTACCCTTGCCATCCCTGATTCGTATCACGGTCCAGCACACAATTCTAATCTCACAAAGTTTCAAATCAGCGCACACTCGGCTGCAGAGTGGAAATTCATTCTCAATAAGAATTACTACCGCAATTAAAAATGTATCTTATCAATAACACATACACTACGTGATCGAAAGTATCAGGACACCCGCAAAAACATACGTGCTTCATATTAGGTGCATTGTGTTGCCACCTAGTGCCAGGTACTCGGGTTCAGCGACCTCCGTAGACATCGTGAGAGAGGTGAATGGGGCGCTCCGCGGAACTCACGGAATTCGATCGTGGCCAGGTGATTGGGTCTCACTTGTATAATATGTCTGTACGCGAGATTTCCACATTCCTAAACATCCCTGGGTCCAATGTTTCCGATGTTATAGTGAAGTGGAAACGTGAAGGGAGACGTACAGCACAAAAGCATACAGTCCGACCTCATCTGTTGACTGACAGAGACCGCCGACAGTTGAAGAGGGTCTTAATTAGTAATAAGCAGACATCTATCAAGACCATCCCACAGGAATCCAAACTACATCAGGGTCCACTTCAAGTACTATGACAGTTAGGCGGGAGGCGAGAAAACTTGGATTTCATGGTCGAGAGGCTGCTCATAAATCACACATCACGCCATTAAATGCCAAACGACGCCTCTCTTGGTATAAGAAGCGTAAACATTGGACCATTGAACAATGGGAAAAAGTTGTGTGGAGTGACGAATCTCGGTACATAGCGTGGCGATCCGATAGCAGGGTTTGGGTATGGCGAATGCCCGGTGAACGTAATCTGCCAGCTTGTGTAGTGCCAATAGTAAAATCCGAAGACGGTGTTGTTATGGTGTGGTCATGTTTTTCATGGAGGATGCTTGCAACCATTGTTTTTTGCGTGGTAACATCACAGCACAGGCCTACATTGATGTTTTAAGCACTTTTTTGCTTCCCACTGTTTAAGAGCGATTCGGGGATGACGATTGCATGTTTCAACACGATCGAGCATCTGTTCATAATGCAGGGCCTGTGGCGGAGTGGTTACCCGACAATAACATCCCTGTAATGGACTGGTCTGCACAGAGTTCTGACCTGAATCTTATAGAAGAGCTTTGGGATGTTTCGGACCGCCGTGCCAAGCCTCTCCGACCGACATCGATACCTCTCCTCAGCGCAGCACTCCGTGAAGAAAGGGCTGCCATTCCCCAATAAACCTTCCAGCACCTGATTGAACGAATTCTTGATAGAGTAAAAGCTCTAATCAAGGCTAAGGGTGAGCCAACACCATACTGAATTCCAGCTTTACCTATGGAGAGCGGCACGAACTTGTAGGTCATTTTCAAAATACTTCATTTCTAAAAATATAGTTTTTATTGACCTCTCTTTCAAATAAGATACTTTATTTATATCTATTTATATCACATTGTGTAACAGGATTTATACACATTTTGAATAACAAGGTTGCGACTTAGGTTCTTTAGTATAAACTAATGATTGTGGGTGAACTCGGAATATTCATATAACTCCTACAGAGTTAGAAATAGTCAGAACATCACTCCCAATAAAATGTTTTTCAGTACATTTATGAACTGGATTCAATAAGTAAAACCCGAAATCTAAACAGTGGCAATAAATGGGGGAAACTAGTCATGATGAAATTGGAGTATTTGTTACACTAATAGGCCGTCACACAGATATCGCATGCAAACAAGCAGTGCTGCCAACCGCTTATCCCAATGTCAAAAAAATGGTTCAAATGGCTCTGAGCACTATGGGACTTAACATCTATGGTCATCAGTCCCCTAGAACTTAGGACTACTTAAACCTAACTAACCTAAGGACAGCACACAACACTCAGCCATCACGAGGCAGAGAAAATCCATGACACCGCCGGGAATCGAACCCCCGGGAACCCGGGCGTGGGAAGCGAGAACGCTACCGCACGACCACGAGATGCTCCCAACGTCAGATGTCATGTTTGTAACGATTCTCCTACGGCTACCGTTAGTACTTTATTTTATCCCTCTTATAAAAAAGAGATACGAGAATGTATGGAATAGACTCTAATACCAAAACAACGACTGTCCACGAAGGAGTAACCTGATATTGAAAGAGATTCACAAATTGAGCAAGTGAATAAAACATTGCTCCACCTCTGGCCCTTATGCGAGCAGTTACTTGGCACGTAATTGATTGATAGGGTTGTTGGATGTTTTCGTGAGGGGTATCGTGCCAAATTCTGTCCATTTGTGCAAGTTCCCGGGCTAGTTGGAGGGCCCTCTCCACAATGCTCCAGACGTTCTCAGTTGGGGAAGGATCCGGCGACCTTGCTGACCAAACTAAGATTTGTTTTCTGCAAGCACGAAGACAAGCAGTAGAAACCCTCGCCGTAGCTGGCGGGCATTATCTTGCTGATAGGTAAGCGTAGAGTGGTTTGCCATGAAGGCCAACAAAACGGGGTGCAGAATGTCGTCGCCGTACCGCTGTCCTGTAAGGATGCCGCGAATAGAAAGCAAAGGAGTCCTGCTATTAAAAGAAATGTAGCCCGCAGGTAGGCTGGTAACCCAACGCTGCCCGGAGCTGCTCCGGTCACTCCTCCGCTGGACGTCGAGGCTTAACTGGAAGCGGGACTCATCAGTGAAGACAATTCTACTCCAGTCAACGTGATTCTCGGCCGAATGTGTCCAACACCACTGCATACGAGCTTATTTATGTGAGAAAACTTGAACTTTTGATTTTGCTAGGGAAGAAGTTGAGCTAGAACACGCAGTCAAATCAAAATATAGGGTCAGACATAAACATTTCATTACAGTAAACCGTTGCGTGTGTACTGATAGTGATGGGACAACCGAATGATTTTAACAAATGACTGTCCACTCGATTGTTCTGTCGTACAGTCGGCTTTCTCAGTCGAATGAAACAACCGAATGAAGCTACTTTCAAAAAATGGTTCAAATGGCTCTGAGCACTATGGGACTTAACTTCTGTGATCATCAGTCCCCTAGAACTTAGAACTACTTAAACCTAACCAACCTGAGGACATCACACACATCCATCCCCGAGGCAGGAATCGAACCTGCGACCGTAGCGGTCGTGCGGTTACAGACTGTAGCGCCTAGAACCGCTTGGCCACTGCGGCCGGCGAAGCTAGTTTGTGCCGCCACGTCATCGATATCAAACTCTTCGTGTCTGAGCAGCGTCACTTCATGTGAAACTGCCGATTAACGTAATTCTCTTACTATTGAGTCTGTTGTACGAATGATTTCACTGTTTCTCCAGGTTTGAGTGATTTCATACTTTTTCAGCCTTTTCGGTTATACATGAAACATAACTGCGTTGCAAACGTTTTTAGATATAAGTAAAGTATCTTATTTGAAAGAGAGGTCAATAAAAACTATATTTTTAGAAATGAAGTATTTTGAAAATTTCTGTATTTATATACTTAAATACGAATTTTTCGTGCTTCAGGCATTCAATCTGGATTTTTTTCTTTTGTTTTAAACAGTGAATAATTTATGCTAAATTATATATTTATGTTTAAATACATGAACAATTACTTTTTGATTCTAATTTAGTGAAGCTCTGTACGTCACTTCACGCTGGTTGGCACGCAACACAGACAATTCTGTTATTCTATGACATTTTCAGCAGGTGGAGATATGCGATCTGTTGATTTAAAACAAGTGTGAATAAAAATCCTAAGTCAAGATCGCAAATTTTCTTTACTGATTACAGCTTTCGGCTCATTACCGAGCCATCTTCAGATCAATCTAAAATGTTGTTTAATGTGTAACACTTATTGCACATCATCGTATTTTCTAGAGCTAAGTCGCCCTACTTAAATAAAAAAATCCGAAAGTGAAAATCTAGTCGTCTGCGTAAATTGAC
Organism: Schistocerca cancellata; assembly: GCF_023864275.1. Lineage (NCBI taxonomy): Eukaryota > Metazoa > Arthropoda > Insecta > Orthoptera > Acrididae > Schistocerca > Schistocerca cancellata. Next base: position 704,016,405 of record NC_064626.1, read on the forward strand.
AACGTTAATAACTAATCAAGTGTTGTTACAGGGTCCATTTTGCCACACATATGTACCAACGATCGACAGAATTGATACTTATATCGCCCATGAGTGGATGTAAGCAAGGTATCATTTCTAACATTCATATAAAGGATATAAAAGAAGCCAATTTTGGAATCCATTAAATTACCCAGTAAAATACGCACTCTTTCGACAGTCTGAATTTGAAGCGAAACAAAGACGTGTGTTTAGATTTTGAACAAGGCACTTTAGTTTGTTATATACCTAACTTTGACTGTCAGTGCATAACGGTATGAGGTGTGAATGCCTGGGTTATAATGAATCGCACTTTAACTCTTTTCTAAATTAATTTTAATTATTTCGCGGTGCGTGTTTTAATGATTTGTATTAAAACTCTTTCAGGAATATGCCCGGCAATGCCACCACCCACCTTTTAAAATTTTGTGGATCATTTATATGCTTTTTTCCAAATGGATTAAGGAAAGCCCTGGTTAAACGTTTTACTATGTTGCAATGCAAATATTAGCAGAATACATTGCAAAGACAATCAAAAACTTGAAGTTACAGCACAGTTGGCAAAAAAAGAAACAAAAATGTTTTAAGTCTATTTTCGAACAAGGTCTTTTACTCGTGAAACAAACCATTTACTTTTTCTACTGTAGCAAGACCAACGAACTAATTGGTTACAAATATGAATAGTGAAAAAGTTGCTCATCACATTCATTATTTGAAAGAGAGCCTTGAACAGACTGGCCGAACAGCAGTGCTGAAATGACTCACCCAGACAAATCTATAGCTAATACACACGTAAGTATAACAAAAGGAAACAATCACATAATTCTCCCACTCCTTGTCCCGCCTTGGTCATACCCTAAGAAGCCGGGAATTATCTGTGTTTGAAAGTTTGTGTCATACTCAATTCTTTCAGTTTGATATTATAACGAAGTATGACCATGATAGTGCTCTTAACTGCTTACTGTGGTGGTGGGGAACCATGTTTTCAAGAGCTCTAGTCTGATCAACGAATGGAGGAGAAAGGACGATGTCCAGATGGGGTGTCGAACCGTGGTCCACCAGGGCCACCTCGCTCGTGGTGATCAAGGTCGGTGATCTACATCAACTGAATGTTCTGCCTCCAGTGGAGGAGCATTGGACAAACATTCTGTCATCTGGCTGACATAGTGCTGAAATCAAGCTGTCTCGTTTCTCAAATCATTGACACAAGGATTCATTGATGCACACAGATTGATGCACGCTTGTAGAATGATATTTTCATTCTGCAGCGGAGTGTGCGCTGACACTTCCTGGCAGATTAAAACTGTGTGCCGGACCGAGACTCGAACTCGGGACCTTTGCCTTTCGTGGGCAAGTGCTCTACCATCTGAGCTACTCAACCACGACTCACGCCCGGTCCTCACAGCTTTACTTCTGATAGTACCTCGTCTCCTACTTTCCAAACTTCACAGAAGCTCCCCTGCGAACCTTGCAGAACTAGCACTCCTGGAAGAAAGGGTATTGCGAAGACATGGCTTAGCCACAGCCTGGGGGATGTTTCGGTCCGGCACACAGTTTTAATCTGCCAGGAAGTTTCAAGTCGCTTGTAAATTGGACGCTATCAGATAAAATACACACAGGCGTGAGTCTGTCGGGAAAGTATACACTGAAGAGCCAAAGAAAATGGTACACGTGCCTAATAACGTGCAGGGCCCACGTGAGTACGCAGAAGTGCCGCAACACGACGTGGCATAGACTACTGTCTGAAGTAGTGCTGGAGGGAACTGACACCATGCATCCTGCAGGGCTGTCCGTAAATACGTAGGAGTACGAGGGGGTGGAGATCTCTTCTGAACAGCACGTTGCAAGGCATGCCAGATATTCTCAATAATGTTCATGTCTAGGGTGTTTGGTGGTCAGATGAAGCATTTAAACTCAGAATAGTATTCCTGAAGCCTTTCTGTAGCAATTCTGGACGTGTGGGGTGTCGCATTGTCCAGCTGGAATTGCCCAAGTCCGTCGGAATGCACAATCGACTTGAATGGATGCAGGTAATCAAACATTATGCTTACATACGTGTCACCTGTCACCCTATGGCATGGTGAGTCCATGGATTTATGAGGTTGTTTCCATAGTCGTACACGTCTGTGCGCTCGATACAATTTGAAACGAGACTCGTCCGACCAGGCAACGTGTTTTCAGTCATCAACAGTCCAACGGTGTTGGCGGGCCCAGGCGAGGAGAAAAGTTTTGTGTCGTGCAGTCGGTCCATACCGAAGCTGTTTCCTTGAATGGTTCGCACGTTGACACTTTTTGATGGCACAGCATTGAAATATGCAGCAATTTGCTGAAGAATTGCACTTCTGTCTCGTTGAACGATTCTCTTCAGTCGTCGTTGGTCCCGTTCTTGCAGAATCTTTTACCAGCCGCAGCGGTGTCGGAGACTTGGCGTTTTACCGGATTCCTGACATTCACGGCATACTCGTGAAATGGTCGTACAGGAAAATCCTCGCTTCACCGCTACCTCGGAGATGTTGTGTCCCATCGCTCGTGCGCCGACTGTAACACTACGTTGTAACTCACTTAAATCTTGATAACCTGTCGCTGTAGCAGCAGTAAACGATGTAGCAACTGCGCCAGACACTTGTTGTCTTATATAGGCGTTGCCGAACGCAACCCCGTGTCCTGCCTGTTTACATACCTTCGTATTTGAATACGCATGCCTATAACAGTTTCTTTGGGGCTTCAGTGTAATACTGCTAGTGGTTGAAGCTGAATGCTTAAATCCTTCAAAGTTCTTCGAAACATTCTGCTAAACTGTACTTGAGTTTTCTTATCGGCGTTGCATTTATGTCGTCAGATTTAACATTACCACGTACAACAGTGTAGTAGCAACAGCGGCTCTCCTGAGCCTGCCATTGGAACGGTGTTCGGAACAGCGAAATATAAACTGGCCACACGATCTACGAACCCAGAATTAATGCCATCTGTGTTTTGTCCGTAGTGCAAAGAATTATCGATAATTTCGCAGGAAGGTAAACGCTGCGGTTCTCCCTTTTCGGCGTTGCTAACCAGAGTGTTAGGGAGGGTCAGATGCGAAGGCCACGGGAGAGACTTCCAAACGTAGGAGGCGCGGCGAACCAGATTCCCCTGGTTGCGTCACCGGTGCTCGCTCTGCCAGTCAGGGATGTCCTTAGCGCCTCCAGCGGGGATGGAGGGGCAGCGGACCACTATAAATGGACCGGGTGGCCACCAGTATGTCAGTCGTCGACAAGCCTCTCTAATAACACAGTCATGGCTCTCCAGGTAAGGTGGCCAGCGGCAAGGCTTGGAAACCTGAAGACTGCTGCAACAAAATTTCCATTACGCATGTAGAGTATACCTACAGGAATTCTCAAAGTGCAGGCAAAAGTAGTAATTTACCTCTACCTTAATTAAGAAAGACACTCAATCGTAGTAAAGAGCCCACTTCATCTAAAGAAAATGCCCAATAGTACGTTTCACCTTTTAATATTTCTAATTGTGAATGTAGTAATTATGGAACGGCCCTATGAGACTCTGCGTTCCATAGTGGATCTTTCATACTACCAAACTTATTGCTTATGACTCCTTTACTAGCTTCATTTCCTCTATTATATTTCGGTTTAATCACGTCTACGGCGTTGTTACCTTTTTCAGTTTCTCAGGCCACACTTCTTTCATACATATGACACTTCATTATATTACTAAGTCTGTTCTCATTGAAGACTTCTTCCCAAAAACGTACTCTCTGTGTATTACACTTCTGGGGCTGCATCAGTGAGTATGGTTACTAAAGACCGGATCGTGCTTGCTTTTTACGCTATGAATTTTCATCGCAGTTATTTCCTTCACTGCCATCCACATAGTTTTTTGTCAGCCTCATCAAATATTATTTCTCTCGCTTGCTTCCTTTTAGCCACGTGGTCTGCGTTCAATTTTTACGCTTTCTTCTTTTGTGTTGCAACGTCATCGCAATGAGGAGAAACGGTGATCCAGAAAGTGTTGATTTTAGTTCTCTTTAACGGACGTTTTCAAGCAACCGTTGAGGGTAAAGAAAATTGAAATCAACAGTTCGCATCCTTGAGCTTTCGCTGCTATTCTGAGTCAGCTGTTCTTGTCCATGCGCTTTCGCTCTTGTTCTGCATGTTGTAACTATTTCGAAGTTCTGCGAGGCTAAAAAATAAGTACCGTGAGCAGCAAACTACCATATCCGGTCCTCATTTTACGATGTTCATTACCTCATCCTTTATCAGAGTCATTTCTGACTGCTTCCGGAGGTTTGCACTTTTTGCCTTATTTTGGTCAATATTTGAAACATGCTTTTCTTCTTTAACGTCCGCTTTAGTAACTGAGTGTTCAGCGTGTATCTCTTATTCAGTGGACTTCACTTCGATTCCTGATACTGACAAGGATTTATCCTTGATGAAGGGAAAAGAATGAGAAGCGTTCAGCATCACCAGGATAACTGAAGATCTGCTGGATGGGGGAGTAGCGGCTCTAGTTTGCGAAACTTAGCGTTAAAATCTCGGAGACCAGTATGCCTCTCTACGCTTTCTTAGAATTACGGCCCTTGCAGAGAGTGACACAGTGGTGGGTCGTCAATGCGGGACAATGCGAGAGCCGTAAGAGCTGTTCGCATAGTTGAGTAGGCTATTTTTTTCATATTAGAAGAAATCTTTTCAGATCGACAGACGATGTAAATGGATTTTGCGGTTTCATATCCTCCATTAGTAATCAAGTCCTGATTGAAAACTTTTCTAATATCTTCCGAGAACGCCAACCATCGCTGCATCTAACTTGACTATACTTTTGTAAAATGTCCATCTTCAGATAACAGCTGTACGATTTCTCAGCAACCTGGATACTTTTATTTTACGATCCATGTGGCTGGAGATAATACTGAAGGTAAAACAAAGCGACTTTTCTAAAAAAATTCTGAAGGAAGAACTCTGAAAAAAAGCTTGTTCTAGGGTCAATTGGTAAATGTGAGTTCGAAAATTACTTTCATTTTGTTCTATCATGTCAGGATAGTTGACAAAATAGGATCTCATATTATAAAACTTAGGTAATTGAAGGAGAAATATTAATAAAATTACAATCAAGGTCTGTATTTTTATAACCTTTGTTTTATTTTTAGCCATGTACTAAAACTACTACAATAATTGTTACAGCAACGTTATGAGAAGTGTTCTGATACATTTCGTTTTCAAACTGTCCCTTCTTTAACAAGTTTCTTCTGGTGGCCATTCTCGCAGTAACTGTATATAAGTTACAATAGTTCAAAGGAAAACAGACGTCTGCATGCTGCATATTAAGTTTTCTTTATTGTAGGGGGTGTGTTCAGACGCGTTTCGCCTTAGTTGCAAGGCATCTTCAGTGGATGTCCTGAAATATAAGTCGATTTTTTCTTTTGCACATACAGTTTATCGTTTTCACGTATAGGTTATAGATTTAAAACAGTTCCTACAGGTTTTTAAAGTAGTATGGAGGAGTATTTACTTTTTTATTTCTTCACAGAAACATCATCTTTATTGTCCCTCTTCATCAACCAGCAATAGTGGGCCACCATACTTTTAATTCCATCGTCCTTATGACCTTTCCTCTAGCCCCTCAAAGTCCTGGTGGCAGCTTTCTAGTTGTTCTTTACTATAATGTCCAAGATTTTCCGGGAAGTGGTCAATATGTGAGTATAGTAACTAGTCTTTTGCACTTGTGTTACGAACTAACTTCTTGAAATATTCCAACATGGTCTAGACAGTTTCCTTGTAATTTGTATGTTTTGTAGTCCGCAGAAATTTTTCAGTAATAGACTTGAGGCATTCCATGCATCTTCTTATATAAAATTCATTAAATTCTCAGGTACATGATGATTCATCAGTTTGTGAACTTGAGGATGAACAAAATTTCTAGCATCAAATTTCGTACAAAGGTAATTACAGCAGAATCTATCTCGTGGAAGAACTTGCACACACTTCTTCATCAAACTCAGTTTGATGTGTGGTGATAGAAGCAATATTGTTAATGGGTTACAAGTAGCTCACGCAAGATTTCATTACTGCGAGGCAAAAATTATCTCCAATTTAGCCAAACATTTCCACACCACTGTGTTTTACTTTCTCAGGTTCCCTCTCACACAGAAATATCACGGTATTTTCGTGATCCTAGTTTACCGTCCTAATAAAATTCCTATAACTCAGAATAAAATAAACTTTATTTGATTATTACATCTGCATATGATAGGACGCTGAGAACAGCTTTGAAATAAGCATAAAAAGTTAAGTACACACATTTCTTTTCAGCTATCTAATATCGTGCAGACTGGTGTTATCTGCGAATCTCGTCGCTGTGAAAGACTGTCTTGTGTGTTGCAGGTGCTGCTGTGCGCATGCGCGCTGCTGGGAGCGGCCAGCGCCGGCTACCTGGGAGCGCCCGCCGTCTCGTACTCGGCGGCTCCAGCGCTGCGGGGAGCTACTCTGGGTCTGGGACTCACAGGTACGGCCGTCCCACTATTAGTTTCAAAATCCCTAGTCTCCATAGCCGTAAACCGAGGCATGCCCTTCAAAGTGTCCATTCCATGGAATAAACAATACTACACTCCTGGCCACTAAAATTGCTACACCAAGAAGAAATGCAGATGATAAACGGGTATTCATTGGACAAATATATTAAACCAGAACTGACATGTGATTACATTTTCACTCAATTTGGGTGCATAGATCCTGAGAAATCAGTACCCTTAACAACACCTCTGGTCGTAATAACGGCCTTGATACGCCTCGGTATTGAGTCAAACAGAGCTTGGATGGCATGCACAGGTACAGCTGCCCAAGCAGCTTCAACACGATACCACAGCTCATCAAGAGAAGTGACTGACCTTTTGTGACGAGCTAGTTGCTCGGCTACCATTGACCAGACGTTTTCAATTGGTGAGAGACCTGGAGAATGATGCTTGCCAGAGCAGCAGTCGAACATTTTGTGTATCCAGAAAGGCCCGTACAGGACCTGCAACATGCGGTCACGCATTATCCTGCTGAAATGTAGGGTTTCGCAGGGATCGAATGAAGTGTAGAGCCACGGGTCGTAACACATCTGAAATGTAACGTCCACTGTTCAAAGTGCCGTCAATGCGAACAAGAGCTGACCGAGACTTGTAACCAATGGCACCCCATTTCCGAGCTGAAAGTCCATGCTGCTGCAGATGTCGTCTAAATGTTCGTGCAGATGGTTGTTGTCCTGAAAACGTCCCCATCTGTTGACTCAGGGATCGAGACGTGGCTGCACGATCCGTTACAGCCATGTGGATAAGATGCCTCTCATCTGGACTGCTAGTGATACCAGGCCGTTGGGATCCAGCACGGCATTCCGTATTACCCTCTTGAACCCACCGATTCCATATTCTGCTAACAGTCATTGGATCTCGACCAACGCGAGCAGCAATGTCGTGATACGATAAACCGCAATCGCGATAGGCTACAATCCGACCTTTATCATAAGCAGAAAAATGATAGTACTCATTTCTCCTCCTTACACGAAGAATCACAGCAACGTTTCACCAGGCAACGCCGGTCAACTGCTGTTTGAGTATGAGAAATCGATTGGAAACTTTCCTCATATCAGCACGTTGTAGGTGTCGCCACCGGCGCCAACCTTGTGTGAATTCTCTGAAAAGCTAATCATTTGCATATCGCAGCATCTTCTTCCTGTCGGTTAAATTTCACGTCTGTAGCACGTCATCTTCGTGGTGTAACAGTTTTAATGGCCAGTAGTGTATAATAACCTAAAAACTACTGGGCCGTGAAAAATTCCTTACACTAGTTCACAACCAGTTGTAGTACTAATGGAGATGGAATTATGGAATTTGAAATGTGCAGTATGAAGTCAAGGAACATCGAAAAGATTCTCTAGTTTTACGTTCAGCTCTACAACCATTTGATATGTTCTAACCTTAAAGACGTGTCCTGACTCGCTGTTGGTCTTTGGCACTATATAACGATGCCAAATTTCTTTATTCAGATCTCATGGAAATGCTTTACAGTTCTCTTCATTCAGCATGATATGCTTACCATGTTGTGGTATCTATAGGGAACTACCAACGCTGTATGATCGCAAGAAGAAGTAAATTGACTTGAATAGTGTTATGATGTACTTCTTTGATTAGCAGTGACTTAATGGTTAACTACTGTATGCAAAACAGTGAAAGGATCGTGTAGTATGAGAGAACAGCAATTGTGGTAAACTTCTGAAGTTTATCACATTGTTTCAGGACTCATGGGTAATGTCAGACAATATGGAATTGATAAGCTCCTAAGATGTGTCACTGTTTCGACTATTAATACTGTTATTACAGGATTTGTTATTAATTACACTTCTATGTTACTTCAGGCCGGCTGGACCGGTGGTAAAGCACATGCTTTGCAGCTGAAAGGTTGTGGGCTCGAATCCTACTCAGATCTTAGAATTGTCAGTTTGCCTTTAACACAGTTTTCACAACTCAGTGATGTGAAGAGTCACCAAGAACATGTGGTTTGGTTTCCTCATTAAAGCGTAAGTCCCTTTTCTCCAAAAGGATTACTAGGTTGGGTTAGGAAATTATGAACCCAAAATGGGTTCCAACTGAAACAGATTTTTCAGTCTCTTGAACTCCAGGAAAGTATTATTACTTAATCTGTAGCACCTTTTTGTCTCTTGATAGATTTAGACATGTCATGAAACTAATAGATGTTGATGTAATATATAGTCTTAAAATGTGTTACATTTCACACAGGTGCTCCAGTTGGAGCTGGTGCTACCACTGCTGCAGCTGCAGCAGCTGCGGCTGCTGGTGCTAGACTGGCTGCCGCCAGGCTACCAGCTGCTGGACTGCCCGCCTATGCTGGAGTTGCCCCTGCCTATCCTGGTGTAGCTCCAGGCTACTCTGGTCTCGCCCCTGGCTATGCCGGTCTGGCCGCTGCACGCTACGCCGGTCTGGGCCGCCTGGCCGGTGGGCTGCCCGCCGAGCTGTCTGACCCGTACTACGACCCCAACCCGCAGTACAGCTTCAGCTACAGCGTCAGCGACGCCCTGACTGGCGACGCCAAGCAGCAGCAGGAGAGCCGCAGCGGCGACGTGGTGGAGGGCAGCTACAGCCTGGTCGAGCCCGACGGCAGCGTCCGCACTGTGGACTACACGGCCGCCCCTGGCGTCGGTTTTAACGCTGTGGTCTCCAAGAGTGCCGCTCCTCCTGGATCGCCTGCTGCTGCCGCTGCAGCCACTGCGGCCGCCGCTGCCGCCGCCTCCGCTCGGGCTGCTCTTGCTGGTAAGTCACAACCTTAGCATTTGAGTTCAGTCAAAATACGTGTCAGTGGCTGTAGTGCAAGAACAGGGAAATAGTAACATCGAGTTCATCAGAGACAGCATGTAGTTTCGTTGACCATTAGCATTTTTGTAAGAAAACACAAAATCTACATCATGTTTCTTAGATATTGGCTGTTGACAGTTGGAGCAACAGTGATCCGTATCTCTCTAAACCAATTACAGCTTTTCAGCAGGCTATGATATGTCATTATCTGATATCAGCATTCTGTCGTGCTTGAGTTGCGTACTTGCTGACATGACTTATTACTTCCAGCAGGTGCAGTACCAGGTGTGGCGGGCTACCCACTGTCCCCAACGGTTGCTGCTGGAGTGTATGGTGCACCCCTCAAGACTGCTCATGCTGCTCTCGCCACACCACACGCTAAGATCCACTACTGATTATCCCACCGGCTAAATCTCTCTGTAAATACGATTGACACTCCATACAATGAAAATATCACAAAAATGTGAATAAATGTGTTTATACTGTTTTATATTTTGTCTTGTCTCATATCATCTGTCTCTGCCCAATGGAGAACACTATCAAATTTAATGTTGTTCTTCCATACTTTTTGCCCGACCCACAAAAGAAATTGTAAAAGTGGGACTGAAGAGCAAGTTACATACATTCATTTGAAAATCTACGATTTCTTCCTGCGGGCCACTAATGGTGTATAGAAAAAAAACTAAAACTAAAAACTCCATCTGGACAGGTCTCGGAAGACCAAGTGGTGTTGACCGACCGCCGTGTCATCCTCAACCTGCAGGCGTCACTCGATGCAGATGGAGGGGCCTTTGGTCAGCACACTGCTCTACCAGTGGCAGTCAGTTTTCGTGACCAGAGCAGCTACTTCTCAGTCCAAAAGTTCCTCAATTTGCCTCACATGGACTGAGTGCACTGCACTTGCCAACAGTACTCGGCAGACTGAACAGTCACACATCTAAGTGCTACCCAAGCCTGATAGTGCTTAACTTTACTGATCTGATGGGAACCGGAGTTACCACTGAAGTAAGGCCGTTGGCAGAAAGAAAAAAACACAAGTGTAATAGTTCTTAAAGCTAATCTAATTAACATGGAACTAATATTTTTTGTTGTAGTAAAACTTACTACCAAAATGCCATGAAAACAGTTTTCAGAACTATATCATCAAAGTTTCGTGCGAACACACTTTTTTTTATAAAGTGATAGCTTTTCTATAAACTCTGATGTTTTTACAGTCTACCTACATCATCTTAACGATAATTTTGCTACCATTCTGTTAGAGACCGAGCAAGGTGACCCAGTGGTCAACAGACCAGTGTCTTATTTCGGAGTGCGCCGTGTTCTGAAACTATGTCAGTCCACAGCAATTTTATTTTGAATATTTTATTTAATTCGACGAAGGCCTCAGTTGATCAGTTGATCAGTTATGCTACAAACCTCAACACAGGTAATTCTTTCTTCGAGTGAAACTTCGACATAGCCTCTCCCCCTGCAACATACTCTTTTAACCCCAAACACACGCATTGTTTCAGTTAAGTGCATCAGCTTTATTACTTTCTTCTAGACAATTTAACCTCACATCTATTTCTCTAGTATAGCCTTGCAAATTTCTGGCAGTAACTGTTCGATGAACAACCCATCTTTCCACATCTGTTGCTTGTAGCACGTCATTTAGTATCACTCTATCAAGTGTGCTCACATGTCACTACAACTTAACGTCGTCAATAACTTAGAAATTGCAATTATTACAGAATTGTCAGTCAGTTTTTACAACATTGTTCCACTCTTGTTTCGAGAGACATTTTAAAAAGTTCAGATAACCAAGTACTTCTATGGATTACAATCATCAATGACGCTCAAAAACTTTAACATAGCTACTTTTTTATCAGAAAGTCTCTGTGATACATTAGTAGTTAAACCAATCGAAAAGAGCAGTCTCTCTTTCTATGAGCAAACGGAGGTGCAGGGATCCCCCTGTTACAGTTATTAGTACAGAAATATTAGAGACTGAATGTCTATGTCTTTATCTGGTGTTACCAGATTGCATTCACAGTATTACTGCTCACCAGACCCCGTTCATAAATATTATCTGTGTGTCGTATAACAAATGAAGTAATCAACCATGCACATATCACATAAATATTCAGATAACACTGGCATCGAAATCTGAGCGCTTTGTGAGTTGTGAATGTAGAATTTATTCACTATGGGCGCTTTACTGTCCTGACAGTGTTTACGAGATTGGCGCTACACTGTACTTTCTGGCATGGAATTTTATTGATTTCCTGCAGATTGCATTACGTACCACATCACTTTCAGCACGTAACAGATATTGTTGTTGTTGTGGTCTTCAGTCCTGAGACTGGTTTGATGCAGCTCTCCATGCTACTCTATCCTGTGCAAGCTTCTTCATCTCCCAGTATCTACTGCAACCTACATCCTTCTGAATCTGCTTAGTGTATTCATCTCTTGGTCTCCCTCTACGATTTTTACCCTCCACACTGCCCTCCAATGCTAAATTTGTGATCCCTTGATGCCTCAAAACATGTCCTACCAACCGATCCCTTCTTCTAGTCAAGTTGTGCCACAAACTTCTCTTCTCCCCAATCCTATTCAATACCTCCTCATTAGTTACGTGATCTACCCACCTTATCTTCAGCATTCTTCTGTAGCACCACATTTCGAAAGCTTCTATTCTCTTCTTGTCCAAACTAGTTATCGTCCATGTTTCACTTCCATACATGGCTACACTCCATACAAATACTTTCAGAAACGACTTCCTGACACTTAAATCTATACTCGATGTTAACAAATTCCTCTTCTTGAGAAACGCTTTCCTTGCCATTGCCAGTCTACATTTTATATCCTCTCTACTTCGACCATCATCGGTTATTTTACTCCCTAAATAGCAAAACTCCTTTACTACGTAACAGATAGTAAAATGTGATATCCGTTCACCTCGATGACGGCATTTGTGGAGATGACTATCGACCAGGTGTAGTAAAAACGTGTTTCATCCGCCGCGGCGATATGTTTCTACTTATCCACGGTCCAATCTTGACGATCCCGCTGCCACTACAGTTGTAATTGACGATGTCTTAGGGTCAACATGTGAACACGGAGGAGTCGTCTGTGCGGAGCCCCATGTTCAACAATGTACGATGAACGGTGTGCTCCGACACATTTGTGCACCAGCATTATGCTCTTTTGGCAGAGTTGCCACAGATCGCCACCTGTCCTGCTTTACAGAGCAGACGAGCCTCCAAAGCCCACTTTCTGTGAATAGTCGTGGACCTCAACCACTTATCGCCAAGTGGTAGTTTCAGTGTCCATATAACATTTCAAATAGGCGCTCCCTACACCATGACGAGAACATTCGACCAGCTACGCCGTTTTTGAGATACTTGTTCGCATGTGCTGAGTAATAATAATATCACCTTTGTCAAAGTCGCTAATGTCAGTAGATTTTTCCCATTTGAGGTCTGTGTTGTCTCTAGGACGATTCCCCATCAGTCTTTGATCCACTTATATGCTTTCCTTAACGTGTCACGCTCCTACAATGCCTCCAGCCGACATCCAACTCCGCCATGAGCGGTGGTCCCACTGTTTTGGCTTATAAAATGTTATAGAAAGAGAATTTATAAACACGTCATGTACTATCCAAAAGCGCTGGGATAGAAGAATACGCGTTCTGGACTGTGTGTGTAGCGACAGTAGGGCGACAGTGCTCCGGGGGCCACGGAGCATCAGGACGCCAATACTGCTGTTCATCATTTGAAGGTAAGCTCTGTAACGGCAGTCTTACCTTTACATGACTCACTGACTGACGTAATATTATTGGGTGCACCAGACCAAGATTTTATTACGTTTAATATTGATCTTATAATTAAATGTTTCCCTGAGACATTTAAGTCTCTTTTTATTATCTACGATAATGATCGAAGCAGACGAAATAAATTCAAATTTCTGCTGCGGCCGGGACTCGAATCCGGGTCTTCTTGCTTGCGAGAAATGGGGTGTTGACCATCGTACTGCGATGGTGTAATGGTTAGAATTTCTGTGTAGTAAGCGAGAAGGCGCGGGTTCGAGTCCCAGCCGCAGCACGACTTTTAATTCATTCCGTCTGCTTCGATCATTATCCTAGATAATAAAAAGAGACTTAAATGTCTCATGGAATTATAAGATCTATAAGATCACCAATGGTACAAGGACGTCCCATTACGTCCAATGCTGGGGTGCTTGCCAATATCGGAGAGCCCTGGCAGCAGTGACAATATGGAAGGGAAAAATGAATTGAAGTTTGTGTTGGGAAGGGCACTCTGCGTAAGTAGTTCGTACAGCAATGCTGACTATTATACTGCGGTGGTGTAATGGTTAGCATTTCTGCCGAGCAAGTAAGTATACTCGGGTTCGAGTACCGGCCCCACAACGAATTTTAATTCATTTCGTCTGCTTCGATCATTATCGCTTAATATTGAGTTTCAATTTAATTGAAACATTTACAACATAGATTTGGAGAACAAGGCACACTGCGTGTAAAATTGATTTGAAGAATACGTGTACAGTTTTTCCTTGGTAGTTTGAATCTAGATGTGCGATAGTAAGAACTGTGATCATTGGTTTGAAGAATAATTTACATTGCATAATATTTACGTAACTGAAGGATATAGTCGTTCCCTGGAATTTACAAATATTCTGACACGACATGAACTTTAGTTTTTGCATATGGAAGAAGGTGAGCTGGAAAACGCAGTCAAGTCAAAATACAGAATCAAGTATTAACATATAAAAATAATAAACCGTTGAGCTAGTATAGGGGACTTAATATTAAGCCCCTATTTCGGATGTTCTCGCCTGAGCTAAAGCGCTCAGGATTAGGAGTGTGTGAACGAATAGACAGTTTTAAAAACATTCTGGATCACATCCCGGTAGGAGAAACGTCGCAGGTTTCAGACAAGCGACTGGTGCTCTGAGAATGAGAGATGTCGCTTAAGGTGTCTACGCGTCATTTACGTCGGTAACTGCGTTGCAGATACACTGGCAGAATAGAGGCAGGCCAAAATCACAGACAGCCTAGCTTTATTTACAGTTATTTCCTTTGGTTTCCTTATCCCTGGATACCTAGCACATCGGTTGCCGAGAAACCAGAAACTGTTATTAACATTGTATATAATGTATTGCTGCTCAGTATTTATGGACTCATTATTGACGATATTTGTAATATACTGAACTATTTGTGGAGGTTAACAGAGGTAGTATGCCTTAGAGAAATTTTCAGCACAACACCAGGAGACGCCCTCATGGTGATAAGAGGGGTGCAGAACACTGACTGCATCGTAAGATCTGGAAGGGCACAGAGAAAGTCCCTTATATTTTATTTATTGATTTATTTTTCCTGGCGAGATTAGCGCCATCGGATCCTCACTTACATCTAACAAGGCATTCTGCATGTAATAATTTACATCTAAGACAGCATCAACAGTCAGAATTCATTATGTCGTCAAAAGTTGAGAAAAATACTGTTTATATTAGATCAAGACAGTACAACAGTAAAGACACCCACTAACGGGAATGGACATGACATTAGGGGCGAGAAAAGCGAGAAAGAGGAATACGATAAAACAAAAACTATTAAGATAGGCGAAAATGAAGTGGGATTACTGTCTGAGAAATGCAAGGAAAATAAAGCGTAGCTGGGAAAAGACAGAGCATTTGTTTCAATATTTTCTAGAGGGAAAAATCTGTACACGTTCATTCTTGGGAAAAAGTGATGACCGTGACAGAAGGCCTTACAAGCAACAGAGGATTCAATTGTGCGCAGAGTGCAGGGAAGTTTTTCCAAAGTCGGACAAAACTGGCAGAGAAGAAATTGGCGAATGTTTCCGTTTTATGGATGTATACGGCTGGGATGCTAGATAAGAGAGACTGGTAATCCACCGAACAGGTTGGCGCAGTTGGCGCAGTTGGCGCAGTTTCCCTTAATCGCTCCACGCAAATGCCGAAATGGTTCCTTTCAAAAGGCACGGCCGATATCCTTCTTCATCCTTCCAACGTCCTAACCTCAATTCCGTATCTAATGATCTCGATGTTTACAGAACATTAAACCCTAATTTTTCTTACCCTACGTTTATATTATGGTAAGGTACTATAGTTAATCTCTGCTGCCAGGTGCTGGAGTGTATGCGCACTCGGGAGCCGATAAAGGGCGATCAAACAGTTTCCGTTTTAGGGCGTTGCTGCAGCATACACACAACGCAGCGCGACTCCGTTGCGAGTATCTGAGCACCGACACGTAGGCAAGGGATTAGTGAGGTATTAATGTCTTTGCGACGTGCGTGCCGTAAATACGGAAACGTAAACTGTGGCGATGTTATTACCAAATGCAACCAAATAGAACCAACGTACTGTTATTCTTTTCTTGACTGCCGAAGGACAAACATCGATAGACATCCCTCGGAGAATGAAAAATGTATATGGGACAGCATGTCTGTCAAAAATCACAGTTGTGGAATTGTGCACCAATGGGTGACGCTGGTTCTCGATAACGCACGTTGCCTTATCACAAAAGTCGTAACGCAGAAGTGTCGCCAACTGATGTGGGAGCCACTCGAACACCTGCCTTATGCTCCTGATCCCTCATCATGCGATAATCATGCATTTGGTCACTTAAAAAAGAGCTTGAAAGGTCGACGATTCCTGTCGGTCGAGTATGTGCAGCAATTACTTTCGATCTTCCTCACACAGCAGGACACTGTACTGTACCAAACTGTTATCTTCAGCTTGGTGCTCGTGCCTCGCAGCGATCTGACTTATTGACACACCGATTCTGTAATGTACGGCCTTCGCCCCTTATAGATACAGTGTGTGGTAGTTACGGAACTTGTCTGACCGCAACATTCCTAACTGGGTGTATGATGCACTGACATGGCCAAACTGACGTATGTTGTAGATTCAGCGCACGAAACCATACGTGCTTAGTTATAGCCGTCTAGCGTTCTCACTACTCGTTGGAGTGCATCACGATAGGAGAGGTTCGGTAGAACAAGTGATTTCACAAGTTTACGTTTCACACTATTTGGAAATATGATCCGAAACTAATGTATGTCATAGATGTAAGCGGAAATTTTTTGATATGTATTGACCTGGTTTTCTGACACATGAGGTACTACTCATCCAATCTACACCCAAATTATCCTCTGTTATACTGGCAGCGATTGTATTGTTACCAATTTAGCAAAAAGAAGTAAGGTAACAAGGATTATCGAGAAGCATGGTATAGCTGTGACACTGACAGACTTACTCGTGAAATATTTGCAGGTTCGAATAGAAATCGCTGTGTATATATCCATCTCAGGAAATGATCCTCTCTATATTTGATCACGTACCATATCCAACCCATATGAGAAGGATTTGGAACAGTGATACGTATGACTGTGCCTTACCATAATATTGGGGTTGCCGAATGTTTGTGTGTGCGTGACAGAGGAACATGTTGAGAAACGAAGGTTGACATGTCATACTCAGTTATGCACTGTTCTACGATGTATTGAACAACACATTTCAAAGGCTCATAGGACGAATTGGCTTTGTATTTTTCAGGGGGACTAGCAGTGTGAGAGGTGGGTCTCAGAGGATGTTGCACGAAGAGCAAAGTTTCATAATTGTATTGTATTGAATTGTATGTTAACCGGGGGCCTAGAAACAACGGAAAGGCTCCATCCCGCCGCAGCCGCAGTGGCCCAAATCCCACGACGACTACCGCAGTCCACGCCTCTGCCGCCCCACACCGAACCACTCTTTCAGGGTTATTGTGCGGTTCGGCTCCTGGTGGACCCCCCAGGGAAAGTCTCAGACCTGACGAGTTTAGGCCCTATGTTTGCGTGGTAGAGTAATGGTGGTGTACGCGTACGCGGAGACCTTGTTTGCATAGTGTAGCTGCAGCAGAATAAGGGGAACCAGCCCTCATTTGCCAAGGCAGATGGGAAACCGCCTAAAAACCATCCACAGACTGGCCGTCTCACCGGACCTCGACACAAGTCCGCCGGGCGGATTCGTGCCGGGGACCAGGCGCTTCTTCCCCTAACGCACGGCTAGCAGGGCGGGCAAAACATCATAATGGTGTTATCTATAAGAAGTTTTAGAGAAGCAAATCCCACACTAAAATAATAACCGATAGTCTTAAGAAATTTATGAATTGGACACTTTTTACGTTTAAGAGCGATGTGTTGAGGCACGTCAGGGTATGGATAAGCAGATTGCGTTCCACTGGTGTGAGTTTCGTTGCATGCATCATGAAATAAACTGATCTAAAAATTATAAAGCGATCTAATTTTGTGATATTGTCGAGAATGATAACTTTACGGAGACATCTAATTACAGGGAAGAAGAGCGCTGAGAACATGGAGAACGTTACGTCCCTATTGGATTTCTTCCTATTTACATGCGTCTTGATCTGATGTCGGGACTTAGTGATGAGATGTGCAGCACCATTATTTAAACGGACAGTTATGTATTATTGATCAGGATAGATTTCTCTATTGATGGAATACTATATTTGATAATGAGATTCCAGAACACCAGGTTAAGAGACAAATTTTTTGTTTGCACGTCATTTTAAAGTAGACTGGGTACTTGTTGTTTAGACAATAGATGACAAACCTCATAAATGAAAGCAAACAAATATATAAATACCAAACTGACACATATGCTTTTTCATTTGAATCTTTTTACTAGCTCGAATCTAAATTGTTTTCCTAGAACTATATTCTAGTATTTTATTTGTAAAGTCTACTTTGGCTAAGTTATTATGTGCTTCAAAATAAGTGATTTTTAATACTGTTATTCAACTGTTTTTTTTCCTGAATTGAATGCAACGAAGACAGTGCGTAGTGGAACATTCACGAATTCTTAGGAATCATTTCTTCGTCAGTCGGCTTGCTTTGGAGAAACTGTTTCAGTAGCTCTCTTTCTTCCGCTCCTACTCCTCTCTTCAAGTATAAGAACTGATATTAGCAACAGATATTCGTTTCACTATATGTAATAGACTGCTTGATATCGATGTTCCCTACAATATCTTTATTGTTGTTTGTCTAGACGTGAGCACACCGACGCTTCATTCACGACACTTTCTGTCTTCAGAACACCCGAGTAGCCAGGTAAGATGTGCCTGAAGCAGCGTCCTGCATTTGACTTTCATCTGACGTTGCCAGAGAAAGGGCTTTTCTACCCTAGGAATACGACTAAAACAGAACCACAAAGTTTAAATTACTTAATCATAAATAAATTTCACTACGAGTGAAATTCGAGCCTTGATCTCATCGAGGTAGTTTTCCAGAGAGAGACAAATGAAGCTAAGAACAGACAAAGAGAGAGAGAGAGAGAGAGAGAGAGAGAGAGGAGAAAGAGAGAAAAAGGGAGAATGTATGTGGGAGGGAAAGCGAAGGGAAGGTAGGGAGACTGCAAAGATGAGCCATTTAACTGTGAATGACCTCGTTATTGCCTTGTCTGAAATGATTTAGTTAAAACAGGTAATTCGTAAATTAGGACAGCCGGACCGAACATTCTAATTACTGAACGACCTCGCTGGGCTATATCCGCGGCATTGACGACGCCATTCCGTTACGCCATGCTGTAAAATTTAGGGCCTCGTATATGAGAGGATTTGACATTTATAACACAAGTTAACATTTGAAATTTTGGGAGTTATTTTTCTGCGTTAGGCACTTAATGTGATGTTCGGACCTAAATCTTCTTCTTTCCGTTAGCGTTCACTGCGTCTAGTACGGCATCCTCTGTACTCAGGATTTGTCAAATTTATTTTCTTTAAATTTGCAGCCTGATACGCTTCCTGCCGTGGCAGTCCTTAAGTTGCCTGAGGGAGATAAGTCGTACGACCCACCTGTCTGTGAACTGCGTAAACGTTGCTCAGTGTGCTGTCGTGTTTCAACTTTTTATGTACCGTACATTCTGGGGCGGAAATTGGGGACCAGTCCAGCATTTGCCTAGTCGCCAAAGGCTCTGCTATCTCTTAAGATAGCGTGCTGTGCCTTACGCTACACGAGTCAGTGCCGTTGGTCTTCAGTACGAAGTTATGTCTCTGATAACTGTAAGTTGTAAAACAGGTAGTGAGTTACTTGACTTAATGTCCGAGAATGGACAGCTACATTATTTTAATAATTGATATCTCGTCCTCAAACAGCGCACTTTTACATTAAAACTGAAATATACTGCAATAGTCGGACTTTGTGTAGTAACACTTTCGAGACGGACCCTACCCTTACCACGCACTGGCCCATATCTCCTGAACTATGTGTTGTATAACGATACAATTTTGCAGCTGCATTCTGATAGTGTTTGTGAATAATGTACGAAAAATTTGGTGCGAGCAGATTTACTAGTAAAGAACAAATAAATTAAAACGTCGTTCCCGTGAGACTGGACTCCGTCTCGAACGTGTTCAAACGTTTTAACCTATCAAAATGTGGAGGTACGTGAAGCTTGTGAGAATGAACAATACATTTCTAACAATTGCTAACGAAATTCATGACTAGGTGAAAAATAGATGAGATCGCTCGCATTACTGAGGAGCTATGTATCTTCGCATGTTGGTGCACAGCTGCCTATAAACCAGGAACTGAGTCCTAGGGCTGCGACTAATTTCACGAAAATGGATCAGACTCGTTGAGGTGGATTAGCAGTTTCATATGCTTCACAAAAAATGTCTTTTTGCAATATCTTTTACTAAAGGAACAAGACTGAAGCTGCGAACTTGTGTATTCGCTCGCTGTATTCCGTTAATGCTGGCCGCCGTTAAAATACGACACATTTGAAACCACACGTGACTAAATTGGATTTTTCTACATCCGAAACAATACCACGTGTCGTTTCATTCGAGGCTGCAAACAAGTTCTGTTGTTTTTGCATTCTGGCTGCGAGCAAGAATAACCCAGCAGTACATTACTCGTGGACTATCAGCAAGTTGATCGATCTGGTTTAACCAACTCTAAGTCTAAACGCAGTTGAACGTCGGAAATAACCCCCCAACTAAAACACCGAGGAAAATAGTTCTTAGCAACGTAGTTCCATTTTTGTCAATATACAGGGTGTCCACAATTAATGTTCCAGTTTCAAACCGCTGTGCAAAGTTAATCACTACTCAGAATGTCGTCAAATTTGAAAAGCATGTTATTTACGAAGGAGGAAATATTTTAGGACAAAAAAATTACGAAAATTTTACCAATAGATGGCGCTGTAATCAACTTAACGTAAGTGGGGTCGTCTTCAAGTGACAGGCGAATCGCAATACGACCGCATGGTGCGAGTTGCAATTTAAACCAACAGTACTGTTTCAGTGTGCATGACTGCACAAGTTCGGTAGTCAACAGTCATGGAACTGTTAGTCAGGTAAGCCCATCCACCACGGCAAGGTCGTACCACATCCGATGGGAAAAAATCGGTTTTTAATTGTCCTGAGGCCAAAAACAGCACAAAAAGCAAAACTGCATAACCTTTTAATTTCCCTTGGACTAAAACCGCATAAAGAGCAAAATGGCATCGGTTACCAACTGTCATGAAACTGGCGCAAGACATGTTCAATATGCTCTCCACTGCTTTCTGCCCAAGTTGAAATCAAGAAAAGCATGTTCGACAATAGAGCGGAGTGTCTCAGAGGTCATGTTCAGAATACGTTGCACAATGCGCGCCTTTATTTCAGCTACGTTCGTAACTGGAGCAAAGAACACACCACCTTTCAGATAACCCCACAGCCGGGAGACACACGTAAGAAGATCAGATGATCTGGACAGTTAGACTGTAGGGAAATGACGGCTGGTAGTTCTAGCATTTGCGAAATGTCTCTGCAGCATCCGTTTCACTGGTTGTCCAACGTGCGGAGGAGCGCCATCTTGCGCAAAAATGATCCTACCCACACACTCACCCAGTGGAAGGGCTGGAATGATGTTGGTGCGCAAAACTCTCTTAGCGTTTCTCAGTGACGGTACAGGTGACAGGACCCACAGGACGCTCTCCTCGAAAAACTACGGTCCTATGATAAACGATACCGTAAATCCACACCAGTCACCTTTACAGAATGAAATGGTACCAGCGCGAATTTTCCGTTGCTCATATTCTGCAGTTCTGCGTATTGACATATCCTTGGAGATGCAAATGGGCTTTGACCCTTCACAGAATGTTCCATGACCGTTCATTGCCCACTTACATGCGAACAAGTAGTTCCAGAGCGAATGTTTGTCTTGCTAGTAGGCCAACGGGAAGCAACTTCTGAACATGAGTGATTTTCTACGCGCATGGATAACAATTCATTATGTTCTGTCGTGCTCGTAGGCAGGCTTGGGTAATTCCCTGTGCACTGAATGTTTACACACTACCTCTTGTATATTCGTGAATGCTGCGGTCACGTCTTCGACAGATGTTGGATCAGCTGCTTTCCTCCGTCTGTCACAAAGCACCAAAATAATCTCTCTTTTAGGTTCAAATGGTTCAAATGGCTCTGAGCACTATGGGACTCAACATCTTAGGTCATATGTCCCCTAGAACTTAGAACTACTTAAACCTAACTAACCTAAGGACATCACACACACCCATGCCCGAGGCAGGATTCGAACCTGCGACCGTAGCAGTCCCGCGGTTCCGGACTGCAGCGCCAGAACCGCTAGACCACCGCCGCCGGCTCTCTCTTTTAGAATTTTCTAATCTATTTCTCCTGATTCCTAGCAGACATAGGACCAATGACTACTTTCACATTCTCCATTATCGAAAGCTTCTTCAAGGCTACTGGTGCACAGTGAGCGTTCTTGAAAAAGATCTTCACCAGCCGCGGGCGATCTTTCATGGAGACAGTCATGTTGCGTGTCTCGGATGCAAATTGAGGCACGTCTGATGGTGTGAGTACTATGTCGCTTACATCACCATGTATTGGTCAAATTTTCGTTAATGTTTGTTTTTCTTTGGCGTTTCCTCCTACGTCAATAATACGCTGTTAAAATTGGACGTCATTCTGTGCAATGGATCCCCTATAGACTGAACAAACAATATGACTACTGTACACCATAAGTCCCACTGTCGCCCGAGGGCACTGTGAGCACGTGACGCTGTAAGGAATGTACGTATGAGGAGCAGAGATGAATACGGAATCATTCTAGTGACAATAAGGGCAATGGCGAAATCCACTGACATGCATGACTTTAATAGTTTTTCTGGTCTGAGAACGAGCGTCTTGGAAACTGCGAAGCTCTTCGGCTGCACACTCGACGCCGTCGTAAGCATCAGTGGGTAGTGGTTGAAGAACGATAGGCGACCAAACGTTGGGCGTCAACCCCTCATCACATGACGTGAACGTCAGAAACTTGTCAGCTCTGTAAAGTAGGATATGCAATGATTTGCGGCGGACGTCACAAGTGCATTTGGACACACCATTCAGAGCACATTGTTGAACATGGCGCTCCCAAACACATGACCCCTACGTGTTCCCATGTTGACCCAATGACACCATCAATTACGACTGCAATGGCCACGGGATCATGGAGATTGGAAGCATGTCGCCTGACCGAATGAATCGAGACTGTTCTTATAGTAAGTCGATGGTCGTAACCGGATACGATGTCAGCCATAGAAACAGGTTCTCGAAAGACGCGCTGCTCGAAGTAGACTGCCTGGTGGGGGCAGTATTACGCCGGACTTCCGTGGTAGTAATCGAAGACACCATGAGTAATGTGGATCTGCATCCCTTCATACTCCATATCTTCCCCTTGGCTGTGTACAGCAGGACAACTGTTCGTGTCACAAGTCCAGAATCGTGGTGTAGTGGTTTGAGGAGCGAGATGGTGAGCGCATGTCTTGGACACAAAATTCGTCTGATATGAGCCCGAAGGAACACATCTGGTGCTATCGGACGCCAGCTCCAGACCACAGACCACCGGCCCGTAATTTATGGGAACTACGTGAGCTGTGCGTAGGCATCTGCTACCAGATACTCCGGAACCCTACCAAGGACAAAACGGTTTTAGAAAACATCGCTCGTATAAAACTCAACTTGTCTCTTTCTCACATGATATACTGTGAACTGCGGATGAAGGACAACAGACAGATTCTATATTTCTAAATCTCAGGAATGCACGATGCCCAACTGAAGACTATAAACGAACGTACGAGCATATGGAATAGGTTTTCAGAAATGTGAGCGACTGGAATACTCAAGTAATAGAACCAGTATGTTGTCCTCGATGGCGAGTGTTCATCAGAGAGAAGGGTATAGTCAGCATTGCCCCAGGGAAGTGTGATAAGACTGTTATTGTTTTTATATACATAAATGATCTGGCGGAGAGGATGGCAAGGGGTTGTTTGTTGACGATGCCGTGGCGGCTAAGCAGCATGTATGTGGAGGATACAAGATGACATACATTAAGTTTCTAGTTGGTGTGAGGATTGGCAGCTAGTTCTAAATGTAGAAAAATGTAAGCTATTGCGGATAAGTAGGAAAAGCGAACTAGTAATGTTCAGATACAGCATTAGTAATGTTCTGATTGACACTTTCACATCGTTCAAATATCTTTCATAACGTTGCAAGGCAATATGAAATGGAACGAGAATATGAGAAGAGTAGAGAAGGAGAAAGATCGACTTATTGGGAGATGTTTGGGAAAGAGGGGTTCATCGCATATACAATCATCAGCTAGAACATTATGACCACCTACCTAATGGCCGGTATCTCCAACTTCGACACCGACAACAGCGACTACGCGTCGTGACATGAAAGCAATGAAACCTTGGTAGGTCGCTGAAGGGAGCTGCAACCACATCTGCACACACAAGTCACCTAATTCCCGTCAATTCTGGGGAGAGGAGCGATGAACTCTGACGCCACGTTCAATCACATCCCAGATGTTTTCGATCGGGTCCAGTTATGGCGAGTTGGGGACCAGCACATGACTGGAACTCGACACTGCGTTCCTCGAAAAACTCTATCACACTACTGGCCTTGTGACATGGCGTATTATCTTGCTGAAAAATGCCACTGCCGCCGGGAAACACGATCGTTACGAAGGGGTGTACGTGGTCTGCAACCAGTGTATGACCTCCTTGGTCGTCGCGGTGCATTGCGTATTGGACCCATGGATGCCCATGCGAATGTTCCCCAGAGCATAATGGAGCCACCGAAAGCTTGTCTCCGCCCAGTAGCAGAGGTCAAGAAGCTGTTTGCCTGGAAGGCGAGAAATTCGCGCCCTCCCACAGGCGTAATGAAGAAGGTATCGAGATTCGTCAGGCCGTGTAATCCTCTGCCGTTACGCTAACGCCCAGTAGCGATGGCCACATGCCGTTTCAGTTGTAGTTGCCGATTACGTGGTGTTAACATTGGGTGCCGGCCGGGGTGTCCGAGCGGTTCTAGGCGCTACAGTCTGGAACCGCGCGACCGCTACGGTAGCAGGTTCGAATCCTGGCTCGGGCATGCATGTGTGTAATGTCCTTAGTTAGGTTTAAGTAGTTCTAAGTTTTAGGGGACTGATGACCTCAGAAGTTAAGTCCCATAGTGCTTAGAGCCATTTGAACCATTTTGTTAACATTGGCACATGCATGGGTCGTCGGCTGCAGAGGCCCGTCGTTAGCAGTGTTCGGTGCAATGAGTGTTCAGACACACTTGTACTCTGCACTAAAAGTCTGATGTTAGTTCTGTCACAGTTCGCTGCCTATCGTGTCTTACCAGTCTGCCCAGTCTACAACGTCCGACATCAGTAATGAGCGTTGGCCGCTCAACCCCACGATGTCTGGACCTAGTTTCAACTTGATTTCGCCACATGTTGAAGTCACCACAGAATTCCTCGACAAACTACAAGTTGTGCAGTTTCCGAAATGCTCGGCCGAACCTCCAGGCCAATACAATCTGCCCTCGTTCAAACTCAGGTAGATCTGGCGAATTTCCAATTCTACACATTGACATCACGCTCACTGAATCTACATGCACCGTGCGTCTGTCTGACTAGTAGTCATTCCTCTCCTGGTGACGCTGATATTGTCTGGAGGTGCTTGTGTCGATAACAGGTCTGTGGTCATAATGTGTTGGCATATCAGTAAGAAGCTAATGCGAGCTTTTCTTGAGTACTCCTCGACTGTTTGGGATCCATACCAGGTTGGATTAAACGGAGACATCGAAGCTATTAAAAGAGGGGCTGTTAGATTTGTTACCGGTAGCTCCGAACCACAGGCAAGTTTTACAGAGATGCTTCGGGGACTCGAATGGGAGTCGCTGGAGGGAAGGTGACGTCTTTTTCGAGGAAAAATATTGAGAAAATTTAGAGAATTCCCATCTGAAGCTGACTGCAGAACGATTTTACTGCCGGCAACAAGCATTTCGCGTAAGGACGACTACAATTAGATATGAGAAATTCTGACTCATATGGACGCATATAGGCAGTGGTTTTTCCCTCGTTCTGTTTGCGAATGGAACAGGAAAGGACGTGCCTTGAAGTGGCACAGGGTAGCCTCCGCCATACACCGTACGGTGGTTTATGGAGTATGTACGTACATGAAGAAGAAGTTGTCATACCCATGCAACGCCGAATTGTTACAGTATTACGACCCAAAAATGAACCAACACGTTAGTAAGGGGATGATCATAACGTTTTGGCTCGTTCTTTATGTTGAAAACAAACGAAAGAAGTTGTAAGTTATAGAAAGAAAAACCGAAAAAATGAGTTGCCCTAATGAGCAAAGTGGATTAAGTTAAGACTGTATGTAACAAGATTGTTTGTTGATTACTTTCTGCTGTAGAGTATCGAGGATTCATTTGTTGGAGTGTTATTTATATAGGGGAAGGCGGGGCAAGACGGGGAGGTGGGGTAAGACAGGGAAGGGCTATAAGCTATAACTCTATTGCCATCTGTGGATAGCTGTGTCAACATCATCAATACACAGGTCCCAGTGTGTTGACATTGCTGAACCTTTGTTTCGCGGCGGTTTCTGTGAGCTTTTCAAGGTACGTACAATTGTTATACTGATCTGCAATGTTTTACACCTTTCGAGGTCCTAAAACATGTGTTTCGTGAACATTTGCCCAGACTGTATGTATAGCACTTATTAACAGTAAACTGCTGTCAGTAGTCAATGTTCACTGCATAGTGTTCATGTAGGCGTAATATAACATGACAGAATGGTAGGGGGCAAGACGGAGTGGGGCAAGATGGGGAGCTTCCCCGTCTTGGCCATACTATTTGTCCAACCATTACGTTCTTATCGTCTCATATGTTTACCTCGCTGCGGGTTTTGAACACGTACATTATACGTTGAATACGATTGTAAACAGAATGGTATTCGTTATTCCAACACTTCCCTAATTAATTACAAAGTATGCCTTAGGCTATATGGTGAATAAAAATACACAAAACGTGCAAAGTCAGTATTCTTGCCATGCTTTAACGACTGACTATTGGAAATATGGTATTTACTGTATAATATAGATTACCAGGAATAATCTGACTCAGTAGTACGTTCCACGTGTTTTATTTCAGATGGTTCGCAAGTATCGGCGACAAACGTCTAGGCAAGATTAGTCATTGGAGTCAATGGAAGGCGCTGTAAATGCTGTTATGGAAGATCATATGGGTTCTTTCAGGGCTGCTCGACAGTTCAACGTGCCACAGAAATATGTGTTTCAGCGTCGGGGTGCCCACGACACTTGTGCAGGGACAGAAAGTGATGATGACGAGGCTGTCCACACTTGTGTACTATGTGAAAGTAAGAGGCCTAAATAAAACGTAATACCTGATTCTACAATTCGCAGAACCATTATTTCGAAACCTTATCGTCACATGATTTCGTTATTCCAGTCCTTATTTAAGCTTTAGAGATGAATTAATGCTAGTTCCCCATCTTACCCCACATATGGGGCAAGATGGGGAATTGGTAGTTTATGTATCAAATAGAGATATTTCTAACTAAATGTAACAAGTTTGTAGGTTTCTTTGCATGCTATTGTAATTCAATTGTTAAACAAACAAATGATAATCAGACCTACTTGAAATTGTTTGTTTTTGTCCCTTTTGTAAGGGTTTAAAGTTAGCTTCCCCATCTTGCCCCGCCTTCCCCTATGTATCTTATCTGAATTCTGCGAGAGTTGCCACTGGTTTAATGTCAGTCTTGTCGTGAGGTGAGGCTGAATCTACGTTCGACCATAACTCTACTATTAATACTACTACAACTACTAGTAATATTAGACGTCTATGGCTGTCTTCAGAGAACTGCTATCATCAGTTACCATTTAAAATAAAATAATTGCAACAATATTATAAATATACATATATGTAGATGTATGTTCGAAATGATCAGAAGTTCTGCTCAGACGCAGGATTAACCAAGCCTGTCTTATATAATGGGCGTTCGTCATCTGTTGTTAATAATACGAATTTCTTTCGCTTAAGATTGATATCTGCAATAAATTATAACGCCTGAAGCACTTTTTACGGTTATATCGATACCTGTACACTGCCTAATAAAGGTTGGGGAAAAGGAAACAAAATTAAACTTCACCGATCGATAGGGTACGTGAAGTTAAAGTACTGATCACAAAATCACGTCAATCTTGCAAAGAACTTGGCCCCTTCCCCCGTTCCCCTACCCATCCTGAATGCCGTTGTATCTTCTCATGAGGCACGTTGGCCCACAACTATTGCATCTGATCCCTGATATTTTCGGTAACAGTCCCACACACGTTCTATTGATTACAGATCTGGGGATTTTTCTGGCTATAATAGTGCCCCACCATCACACAGACAGTTCATAGTGACGTGTTCCATGTGTGGACGAGAATTTTCCTGTTGAAAAATGACACAAAGATATTGTCACACGGGATATAACATATTGTGATGCAGAATGTATGTGACATACCATTGTGCCGTCAGAGTTCCGTCAGTCACTATATGCAGTGAGGGCGTTGTATCAGACAAATCACCATACTATGACGCCAGGAGTACCATAGCTGTACCTCTCCAAAACATTTAGTCACTGCCATATTCACCGACGACAACCTTCCAGCGTAGTGCAGATCCGCGATTCATCCCTGAACACAGTGCGACGCCAATCATCAGCACTTCATGCTTCCCATTCACAGTACCGCTCAAACGTGTGTGGTGTTGTGGTCTTAACGACAGCTTACACATGGGACTGTAGTACCGTAGTCCAACTGCTGCTAGTCTCCGATCAAGGGTGGGAAACACTATGTGATCAAAAGTATCCGGACACCCCCAGAAACATACGTTGTTCATATTAGGTGCATTGTGCTGCCACCTGCTGCCAGGTACTCCATATCAGTTGTCATTAGACATCGTGAGAGAGCAGAATGGGGCGCTACGCGGAAGTCATTGACTTCGAACGTGGTCAGGTGGCTGGGTGTTACTTGTGTCACACGTCTCTACGCGTGATTTCCACACTCTTAACATCGTTAGGTCCACTGTTTCCGATGTGATAGTGAAGTGGAAACGTGAACGGACAAGTACAGCACAAAAGCTTACAGGGCGACCTCGTCTGTTGACCGACAGAGACCGCCGACAGTTGAAGAAGGTCGTTATGTGTAATAGGCAGACATCTATCCAGGCCATCACACAGGAATTCCAAACTGCATAAGGATCCACTGCAAGTATTATACAGTTACGCAAGATGTTAGAAAACTTGGATTTCACGATCGAGCGGCTGCTCATAAGCCACACATCACGCCGGTAAATGCCAAACGACGCCTCGCTTGGTACAAGGAGGGTAAATATTGATTGACTGAACAGTGGAAAAATGTTGTGTGCAGTGACGAGTCATGGTACACAACGTGTCGATCCGATGCAATGGGGTGGGTATGGTGAATGCTCGGTGATCTGCCTACGTGTGAAATGCCAACAGTAAAATTCGGAGGCGGTGATATGGTGTGGTCGTGTTTGTCATGGAGGGGGCTTGCACCCCTTGTTGTTTTGCGTGGCACAGCACAGCACAGGCCTACATTGATGTCTTAAGCACCTTCTTGCTTCCCACTGCTGAAGAGCAATTCGGGGATGGCGATTGCATCTTTCAACACCATCCTGAACCTGTTCATAACGCACATCCATGGAATGGACTGGCCTGCACAGAGTCCTGACCTGAATCCTGTAGAATACCTTTAGCATATTTTGGAACTCCAACTTCGTGCCAGGCCTCACCGACCGACATCGATACCTCTCCTCAGTGCAGTACTCCGTAAAGAATGGGCTCCATTCCCCAAGAAACCTTCCAGCTCTTGATTAAACGTGTGCCTGCGAGTGTGGAAGCTCTCATCAAGGCTAAGGGTAGGCTAAAACAATACTGAATTCGAGCATTACCGATGGAGGATGCCACGAACTTGTAGGTCATTTCCAGCCAGGTGCCGGGATACTTTTGATAACACAGTGTATGACACAGAAAATTGGGGGGGGGGGGGGCGTTTATTACCTGTTGAGCCAGTGGGTTTCTGGTGCCAGGCGATATCGATTCTTACTTCCATCTTTGGTCGTTGTCCCTGTGCCTTGTTCTCTTTGCGTCTTTGAGGCAGGCTGTTTAGGGTGGCGCGCGTGCACAAGTCGAGGAGAGTGGGTCCGCGCATGAGCCGAGTCAGTCCGTGACGTGACGTGACGTGCTTTCGATATCGTCGTTGTGGGGAGTTGGCGACACCGTGTCACGTGGCACGGCAGTATGCCGTGAGGACCAGTTGAGTTGGACCAACGAAGAAGCATGGGCCCCTGCCGGAAAGTATTAAAGTTGTATTGACACGGCTGGCCAGTGGCGACCAGGATTTCCTAATACCTCGAGAGCTATGTGGACGGATGGCGTGTGAACTTCACTCGAAGAAAAGATTAATCGCCAAGCTTTCGTGGTAGGTTCCTCCTTCTATATATAGTGAATGTTATTGTGTACTTAAGGACTGTTGACTGTTGCAGTTGCTCGTGCCAGTGACCAGCAAAGCATTCACTGCAATGGTGGCGAGGCGAGTTATGTTCTGGAATGGCCATGAAATTATGTTACTAAAGCGACTAGAAATAGCGCCTCACATTTGTAAGTTTGGATTTGGTGCTTAGTGGCACGCTGAAGGTAGCTGGTTCACTTGAACGTCATTTCTAAATTTATTTATAGATTTAGAATTTTTTCGTTTTACGAATTAGTGGTAGTTTTTGTTTCTTAATAATTTCTTGTGTGTATGGAAGGCAAGTGGCCATGGTAAATATAGGTCACATTGTGTTTTATGATCGGATAGAGGTCGTGTGTATTTTGGTCTGTGGCCATAGGGGCCGTGCTTATTGCATTAGCGACCTATTCAAGTGAATTTAGTTTTCTATTGCCTGTCTGAAGGTTAATTGTCACGTTAGATACTGCACTTTTGATTTATGTGCTGTCAGCCATTCAGCAAAGACAGATTATCTTGTAAGATTTTTTTTTAATCAAAGGAAACCAAGCTTCTTAATTCTGTTCATTGGTTAACTTGTAATATGTTTATATTAAGGAATTGTTTATATATATATATATATATATATATATATATATATATATATATATATATACTTGTGTTACTTGTATACACTACAGTGTATCTGCCGTTCATGTTTTCCTGTTTTCAGAAACGTGTTTAGTGGTCGACGCGAGCAAACCTCGCCCCGCGAGCTTGCAGTGTGATGGAAATATCAGGATTTGAACTCAGGGACGTCCAGACCCCGTTAACGCACAATTTCTCTATTCCATTCAACGAGAGGCTTGTTTTAGGCAGAAGATTTCCTACTGCCCAAAGTTGAGTATAAGTTCACTCTTTGGATCGTGTGTTTGTGAAATCGTAATAGATTAAGGTTCGCTCGCGTCCATCACATGTTCATCGAACTGACATTTTTGCATAAAGCCTAGAATCTTCCGGATGTTGAGTGTAGTAGAATGCTAAGTGTAAGCAAAAAAACTTAATAGTACCCTTCAGGTCAGATAGCATCAAATTAATTTTGCCTTTTCAGTAAGTGTATAACTGAGTGAGAAAGTCGATAGCCGACAATGTAAACATTTGTTTATCTGTTGTCACCGGCACGTAAAGGGGCAATTGTCACAAGTGTGACGGTTAATATTGTAAATACTAATTGTGGATAGGGCCTTGATATGCAAATGTTGTTAATTGATTATTACTGCTGATGAATTCATGTGTATGTGTAATCAATAAAGAAGTGTTGCAACTACAAAGTAGTTGTGTTACTGGTATACAAGGTTAGAGTGTGCAGTCGCCACACCACCTGTTCTAGAATGGAAAGTGCAGTTGTTAAGTGGTTACAGAGTGTTTGGTGCACGACACAGAAGTCCTCCCTTGAGGCTGTCATAAATGGCCTACTGGAATCCTGCCGAGTATGCCTGCCCTCACATTCTCTTTCAATCAAACATCGGACTAGTGTCACATCAGAATGCCCCACAAATCTGGCTATTGGAGGATTCAATCAGTTGGCAAAATGGAGACCCACAGGAGGCCAGGCCGCTTTCAAAGTCTGTCAGGTGCTGATAACGCTGTCTAAAACGTGTACGCACATCTCCGTGTCATTCAGTGATCACTCAACATCTGACACTGTTCACGCCCCTTGCCTACACAACCAGGCCTAGTAATAACACTAAAAACGAACAACACTAATTCGCTCTGGTGGCAGTTCTAAGTGTGACAGAATTGCGGCTTCAGTCATTTACGTATTCGTAGATTGTATGTAAGTGTAAGAAATTACTTTGTCATTCGACCATGTCTTCTGGTTCTTCTTTGTTTATGTAATGCAGTGTAGCTGCACGATGAGCAAGAGTCGTGAAACTCAGTCTGACGTACTTTCAACCCCATTATCTGTAGCAGTTATGATGAACATGTTTCAAAATTGCGTTTGTGGCTTCTTTTGTACAGGTTAAGTGCTCAGAATCTCTTAAGAGAGATATGTTTGAAGAAAAGAAAAGGATTTCGAAGTTCATTAAATTACCAATTAAAACGCGCTCTTTTTCGACAGTCTAAATTCGCACGGGAATAACGACTCTTCTTTAGATTTTGAACAAGGCACTGTAATTTTTTGTATATCAAATTCACTTTGACCGTCGGTGCCAAAATGTATGAAGTAAGAACTCCTAGGTTACAATAATTGCATTTTAATTCTTTTTTAAATTTATTTTAATTGCATCATGTTCCTGGTATTACATACATGTCTGAATCATTTGTATTAAAAATCTTTCAGTAATATGTAGGTCAATTCCCTTCCTCTTTTTAAAAATGTTTAGATCATTTATGCAAGTTTCCTTGACTGATCAAGAACCACCCTGACTAAACGAGTAACTATGGAAGGATTTGCAGAAAAATATTTGCCATCAGTATTGGCAATTTCTGTTTCCTTATAAAGGTTGTGATGGAAATCTTGGAAGAGCATATTGCAAAAAAAAAATCACAAACTTGAAGTTATAGCATTATTGGCTAAAAACGGGAACAGAAAACTTTTATACCTATTTCGGAGCAAGGGCTTTTGCACTTTAAAGAAAATGTTTATTTTTCGTGCCGAGAGCAGGAATGAACTTATATTTGTCTACGATTAAGAATATTGAAAAAGTCAATCGTAGCTCATCGCATTCGTTATTTGAATGATGGCCTTGAATAGAGTAGTCGAACAGCAGGCTGAAGTGCCTTATCTAGTCAAATCTGTGGACTAACGATACACATTATAATCATAAAGAAGAAACAAATTAGTCAGGATGAGTCGGGCGGGAAAATGCAGCGCTGCTAGCGGTTTAAGCTCAATACTTAAATCCTACAGAGTTCTGCTAGACCATCTCATACATACAACTTGATTTATGTTTTTATCGACGTAGCGTTCACGTTGTCGCACTCAACACGTTTGTGTACAGCAGCCTAGTAACAACACGGCCGATGCTCAAGATTTAGTCAAATACAAACCGGCCGCACCATCTACGAGGACCGGAATTAACACAATCTGTGTTTTGTCCGTAGTGCAACGAATTAGAGATAATTTCACAGGAAGATAACCGCTGCGGTCCTCCCTCTTTCGGCATTGCCGGCCAGAGTACTAGGGAGGGTCACAAGCGAAGGCCGCGGGAGAGATCTGCAGGCGTGGCAGGCGCGGCGAACCAGATTCCCCTGGTTGCGTCACCGGTGCTCGCTCTGCCAGTTAGGGATGTCCTTAGCGCCTCCACTGGGGATGGAGGGGGCAGCGAACCACTATAAATGGGCCGGGTGGCCACCACAGGGTCAGTCGTCCAGAAGCCTCTCTAACAACACAGGCATGGCTCTTCAGGTAAGGTGGCCAGCAGCAAGGCCTCGAAACCTGAAGACTGCTGCAACAAAATTAGCATTATGTGTGTAGAACAGACCTACAGGAATTTTCAAAGTGGAGTCAAAAGTAGTAATATACCTCTACATTAATTAAGAAAGACACTATGTAGCAAAAAATCCCTCTTCATCCAAAGAAAATGCCCAGTAATTTGTTTTACCTTTTAATATATTTGATTGCTCTGAATTAGTAATTATGAAAAGACACTGTGAGACTCTGTCTCACATGGACCTTTCTTACTACTAAGCTTATTGCTTATTACTTCTTTACTGTTTTCGTTTCGTCTGTTATTCATAGGCTCAGTTGCGTCTAACATTGTTACTTCTTTAAATTTCTCTGGCTACAGTTCTTTCATGTATATGACATCTCATCATATTAACAACTGTCACTGAAGACCTTTTCACAAAAGTTCTTTCAATGCATCCGTTTCGTCGGCCAGCATCAGTGAGTACGATTATTAAAGAGAGGACCGTGTTTGTTTTTCACGCTATAAATTTTTATCGCAGTTATTTCCTTCATTGCCATCCACATAGGTCAGAGTCGGTCTTCCTCAGAAAGTATTTCTCTCGTTTGCTTGCTTTTAGCCGCGTGGTCTGTGTTGTGTGTACGATTTTTACGCTTTTTCTCTTTTATGTGTTGCGACCTCATTGCAGTGAGGAGATAGTGATAAAAAAGATGATTTTTGGTTCCCATTAATGTATGTTTGCATAGATGCGTTGGGATTAAAGATAACTGAAGTCAGCTATTATTTTTTCTTGTCTCTCCTGTTATGAGTCAAATAGTCTTCTTGTCCGTGAGCTTTCGCTCTTATTGCAATTACCTGTAACTATTTCAGAACTTCATGAGGTGGAGTTAATTACCATTAGCACCAAACTGCTTTATCCACTCCTTATTTTACGGCAGTTTTCTTACCTGATCTTTGATTAGTGTCATTACAAATTTGTACCCACTGAAAATAGTTTTTGCCTGATTCTGGTCAAGATCCGAGACCTGTTGTTGGTTTTTAACATCCACATCTGTAACTAAGACTCAGCGTGTATCTACTATGCAATGGGTTTCACTTCAGTTCCTGATACTGCCAAGATTTTTTCCTTGGTGATGGCACTGAATTGAGAAACACTCAGCATCGACAGGATAATTCAAGAGTTACTGGAAGGGATAGCTACATTTCCCGGTATGCCTCTCCACACACACACATAGAATGGTGATCTAACAGAGAATACACTGTAGTCGGTAGTCAATGTGTAGCACGTAGGACTTGATCGCAGAGTCGTAGAGGCTCTTTTTCATATAAACGACATTCTTTTATTTTTCTACAGATGACGTGAATGGATTCTATATGTTCATAACCTGCATTACTAATCAACTACTTATTGAACACTTAAAAAAAAATACTACCCGAGAACACAGTTCTAGTTGACGAGCCAACCCATCATCTAACTTTTGGTCTGCATACATTTCCAGATTTCAGAAATCTCAAACCTAAGCATTTATTAATGGTATAACAGTCCCCATAAACCATAGCCCTTGCCGTTGGTGTGGAGGCTTGCGTGCCTCAATGATACAGATAGCTGTACCGTAGGTGCAACCACAACGGCCGGCCGGTGTGGCCGTGCGGTCTAGGCGCTTCAGTCTGGATCCGCGTGACCACTCTGGTCGCAGGTTCGAATCCTGCCTCGGGCATGGATGTGTGTGATGTCCTTAGGTTAGTTAGGTTTAAGTAGTTCTAAGTTCTAAGGGACTGATGACCACAGATGCTAAGTCCCATAGTGCTCAGAGCCATTTGAACCAACCACAACGGAGGGGTATCTTTTGGAGGACAGACAAACGTGTGGTTCCTGAAGAAGGGCAGCAGCCTTTTCAGTAGTTGCGGGGGCAACAGTCTGGATGATTGACTGATCTGGCCTTGTAACACTAACCAAAACGGCCTTGCTGTGCTGGTACTGCGAACAGCTGAAAGCAAGGGGAAACTACAGCCATAATTTTTCCCGAGGGCATGCAGCTTTACAGTATGGATAAATTATGATGGCGTCCTCTTGGGTAAAATATTCTGGAGGTAAAATAGACCCCCATTCGCATCTCCGGGCGGGGACTAATCAGGAGGACGTCGTTATCAGGAGAAAGAAAACTGACGTTCTACTGATCGGAGCGTGGAATGTCAGATCCCTTATTCGGGCAGGTAGATTTGAAAATTTAAAAAGGGAAATGGATAGGTTAAAGTTAGATATAGTGGGAATTAGTGAAGTCCGGTGGCAGAAGGAACAAGACTTTTGGTCAGGTGAATACAGGGTTATAAATACACAATCAAGTAAGGGTAATGCAGGAGTAGGTTTAATAATGAATAAAACAATACTAATGCGGGTAAACTACGACAAACAGCACAGCGAACGCATTGTTGTGGCCAAGATAGACACGAAGCCCACGCCTACGACAGTGTACAAGTCTATATGCCAACTAGCTCTGCAGATGATGAAGAAATTGAAGAAATGTATCATGAAATAAAAGAAATTATTAAGATAGTGAAGGGGGACGAAAATTTATTAGTAATGGGTGACTGGAATTCAGTAGTAGGAAAAGGGAAAGAAGGAAACGTAGTAGGTGAATATGGATTGGGGATAAGAAATGAAAGAGGAAGCCGCCTGGTGGAATTTTGCACAGAGCACAACTTAATCATAGCTAACACTTGGTTCAAGAATCATGGAAGAAGCCTGGAGATACTGAAAGGTTTCAGATAGATTATATAATGGTAAGACAGAGATTTAGGAATCAGGTTTTAAATTGGAAGACTTTTCCAGGGGCAGATGTGGACCACAATCTATTGGTTATGAACTGTAGATTAAAACTGAAGAAATTGCAAAAAGGTGGGAATTTTAAGAGATGGGACCTGGATAAACTGACTAAACAAGAGGTTGTACAGTGTTTCAGGGAGAGCATAAGGGAACAATTCACAAGAATGGGGGAAAGAAATACAGTAGAAGAAGAATGGGTAGCTTTGGGGGATGAAGTAGTGAAGGCAGCAGAGGATCAAGTAGGTAAAAAGACGAGGGCTAGTAGAAATCCTTGGGTAACATAAGAAATATTGAATTTAATTGATGAAAGAAGAAAATATAAAAATGCAGTAAATGAAGCTGGCAAGAAGGAATACAAACGTCTCAAAAATGAGATCGACAGGAAGTGCAAAATGGCTAAGCAGGCATGGCTAGAGGACAAATGTAAGGATGTAGAGGCTTATCTCACTAGGGGTAAGATAGATACTGCCCACAAGAAAATTAAAGAGACCTTTGGAGAAAGGAGAACCACTTGCATGAATATCAAGAGCTATGATGGAAACCCAGTTCTAAGCAAAGAAGGGAAAGCAGAAAGGTGGAAGGAGTATATAGAGGGTCTATACAAGGGAGATGTACTTTCGGGCAATGTTACAGAAATGGAAGAGGATGTAGACGAAGATGAAATGGGAGATATGATATTGTGTGAAGAATCTAATAGAGCACTGAAAAACCTAAGTCGAACAAGGTCCTGGGAGTAGACAACATTCCATTAGAACTACTGACGGCCCTGGGAGAGCGAGTCCTGACAAAACTCTACCATCTGGTGAGCAAAATGTATGAGACAGGCGAAATACCCTCAGACTTCAAGAAGAATGTAATAATTCCAATCCCAAAGACAGCAGGTGTAGACAGATGTGAAAATTACCGAACTATCAGTTCACAGCTGCAAAATGCTAACGCGAATTCTTTACAGACGAATGGAAAAACTGGTAGAAGCTGACTTTGGGGAAGATCAGTTTGGATTCCGTAGAAATATGGGAACATGTGAGGCAATACTGACACTACGACTTATTTTAGAAGCTAGATTAAGAAAAGGCAAACCTACGATTCTACCATTTGTAGACTTAGAGAAAGCTTTTGACAGTGTTGACTGGAATACTCTCTTGCAAATTCTGAAGGCGGCAGGTGTAAAATACAGGGAGCGAAAGGCTATTTACAATTTGTACAGAAACCAGATGGCAGTTATAAGAGTCGAGGGACATGAAAAGGAAGCAGTGGTTGGGAAGGGAGTGAGACAGGGTTGTAGCCTCTCCCCGGTGTTATTCAATCTGTATATTGAGCAAGCAGTAAAGGAAACAAAAGAAAAATTCAGAGTAGGTATTAAAATCCATGGAGAAGAAATAAAAACTTTAAGGTTCGCCGATGACATTTTAATTCTGTCAGACACAGCAAAGGACTTGGAAGAGCAGCTGAACGGCATGGACAGTGTCTGGAAAGGGGAATATAAGATGAACATCAACAAAAGCAAAACGCAGGTAATGGAATGTAGTCAAATTAAGTCGGGTGATGCTGAGGGAATTAGATTAGGAAATGAGACACTTAAAGTAGTAAAGGAGGTTTGCTATTTGGGGAACAAAATAACTGATGATGGTCGAAGTAGAGAGGATATAAAATGTAGACTGGCAATGGCAAGGAAAGCGTTTCTGAAGAAGAGAAATTTGTTAACATCTAGTATAGATTTAAGTACCAGGAAACCGTTTCTGAAAGTATTTGTATGGAGTGTAGCCATGTATGGAAGTGAAACGTGGACGATAAAAAGTTTGGACAGAAAGAGAATAGAAGCTTTCGAAATGTGGTGCTACAGAAGAATGCTGAAGATTAGATGGGTAGATCATATAACTAATGAGGTACTGAATAGTATTGGGGAGAACAGGAGTTTGTGGCACAACTTGACTAGAAGAAGGGATCGGTTGGTAGGACATGTTCTGAGGCATCAAGGGATCACCAATTTAGTATTGGAGGGCAGCGTGGAGGGTTAAAATTGTAGAGGGAGACCAAGAGATGAATACACTAAGCAGATTCAGAGGGATGTAGGCTGCAGTACGTACTGGGAGATGAAGAAACTTGCACAGGATAGAGTAGCGTGGAGAGCTGCATCCAACCAGTCTCAGGACTGAAGACCACAACAACAACAACAACAACAACAACAACAACATAATAGTTTGTATAGCACGAAGCTAAATATAATTTGTGTTTCAAAGTTTGTAAAATGTCCATTCGCAGAAGTTGTCTGTACGACTTTCCAAGAAAGTTAATTTATTTTAAGATCTTTGTGGCTGTAGATAATATCGAAGATAAAAGCCGTTCTTTTTATTTCTGGCAGACGATTTCTCAAAAAAAACTTGGTCTAGGATCAGTTCGTAAAGCTAATTTCGAAAATTACTTTTATTTTCTTGTATGAAGTCCGGATTTTTCCCAAAATAAGGTCTCGTATTTTAAAGACTGAAGGACAAAATGTTAAATAAAATTTCAATCCACGTCTATATTTTTGTAGTCATTGTTTTATTTTAGGCATATACTAAGGCATACTTTAGGCAGTACTATAAACAGCTGTCTTATCAACGTTACGATGAGTATTCTGACACATTTAATTTTCAACATTTCTCTTTTTTGTTTTCTTCACTGAACCTTTATCTTTACTGTAGTTCTTCAGGATACAACAATAGGCGGCCATCATACTTTAATTCCATATTCCTTCGGACATCTCCTCCCTCCCTCCATCCCCTTAGTGTGCTGGTGGCAGCATTCTCCTTGTTCTTCACTATAATGTCCAAGAATTTCAAGGAAGTGATCAGTATACTAGGTGTAGGTTCAAATGGTTCAAATGGCTCTGAACACTATGGGACTTAACATTTGAGGTCATCAGTCCCCTAGAACTTAGAACTACTTAAACCTAACTAACCTAAGGACATCACACACATCCATGCCCGAGGCAGGATTCGAACCTGTGACCGTAGGGGTCACGCGGTTCCAGACTGAAGCGCCTACAACCGCTCGGCCACACCGGCCGGCACTAGGTGTAGGAAGTGAACTTTTGCACTCATGTTACAACCCAACTTCTTGAATTTTTCCAACATAGTTTCATGAGTTTCACAGTAATTTGTACGTTTTTTATTCCGTACAAAGTTTCCAGTAATAGACTTGAAGGTGTTCAATGCATTTTGTTCTGTAACATTCATTGTATTTTCAAATACGTAACCATTCATCAGTTTGTGATGGTCCAACAAAAACTCCGGTTTCCGACTTGGTACACACGAGTTTAAAGCAGACTCGATCTTGTGGCAGAAGCCTTACAAAATGCTTCACCACTCCCAATTAGATATGTGGTGGTAACTATATTTTTTATAGTTTACAATCGGCTCGCTTAAGAAGCCCTTACTCCCAGGCACAAAATAATTCCAGTTTGCTCAAATTTATACATGTCAATGTTTTAACTTTGTCTAATTACCTCACTCATACAAAGAGCAGGCATTTTATATTCTCAGTTTGCTGTACTAATAAAATTCCTGTAACAAAAAATTAAATAATCTTCTTTCCATTATAGCACCTGCACATGATAGAAGAAAACTAAGAACAGTTTTAGATTCAGCGTAAACAGTTAGCTAAGAACTCTTATTTATTTTAAGTTGACTGATGTACAGACTAGTGTTGTCTCTGAATTCGTCGCTTTGAAGGATCACCGTGTGTTTTGCAGGTGCTGCTGTGCGCATGCGCACTGCTGGGAGCGGCCAGCGCCGGCTACCTGGGCGCGCCCGCCGTCTCCTACTCGGCGGCTCCAGCGCTGCGGGGCGCGGCTCTGGGTCTGGGACTCGCAGGTACGGCCGTCCCACTATTAGCTTCAAAGCCATCAGATTCCATCGCTGTAATACTAGGCATGCCTCTGAAAGGGCCCATTTTGTCGAAAAAAAAACTAAATTATAATATCCTGGAAACTATTTGACCATAAAAAGTGCATTATCCTAGCACTTCAGCAATAATAAAGACTGCATTATGAAATGAGAAGTATGTGATCAGGTAAGATAGAAATTTATTCCCTATTTTTACACTCGGAAGTAAGCCACACAGTATGACTTTAAGGAACTGACCTTACTCTCAGTTGATCTGAAGCACTATATAAAGATTCCTACAGGACCATCCGACCGCCGTGTCATCCTCAGTAGAGGATGCAGATAGGAGAGGCGTGTGGACTGCTCTCGCGGTCGTTATGATGGTATTCTCGACCGAAGCCGCTACTATTCGGTCGAGTAGCTCCTCAATTGGCATCACGAGACTGAGTGCACCCCGAAAAATGGCAACAGCGCATGGCGGCCTCGATGGTCACCCATCCAAGTGCCGACTACGCCCGACAGCGCTTAACTGCGATGATCTCACGGAAACCGGTGTATCCACTGCGGCAAGGCCATTGCCCTGTAGCACAATATATGATACCAAATTTCTTTCTTTACACTAGTGTCATAGAAGTGGTTTAAAAATCTCTCCATCCAAATCATATGCTTATCATGTTGTGCTGTCCATAAGAAAATATCAGCACTGCATGATTGCAACAATATGAAACATAATTTTTTGGTTAGCAGTGACTAAGTGACAAAGTACAGTACACAATACAGTGAAATGACTTCACATTATGAGAATACAGCAATAAGGGCAAACTTGTGAATTCTAGCACATCATATGAATAATCACGGGTAATGTTATGAAACAATATGTAATGGAAAACACTGGAAACACATCTAAGATCTTGTCACAGTTTCGACTCTTATTATTGCTGTTACAACATCTGTAATTACTTATACTTCTTTATCTGTTATGTCAGGTCTGATTGTCTAGAGGTAAAGCAGATGCCAGGAAGCAAAAAGGTTGTGGAATCAAATGCTAGTCATATCACACCTCAGTGGTGTAAAGATTCACCAGGAATAACATATGGCTTGGTTTCCACATTAAACCAAAGATTCACTTTCCCTCAAAGGAATACTGGACTGGGTTTGTGAAACATATGTCATGAAAGCGGCATCCAATTGAAAGATATTTCCTGGGGTGTGGAGCCCCACAAAACTATTATTGCTGAATTTGTGGCACCTTTTTGTCTTTTAAAAGACTTAGATACATGAGGAAACCCTAATAATGTTGAAATACTACATAGACATCATATCAGCTACACTTCCCACAGGTGCTCCAGTTGGAGCTGCTGCTAGCCCTGCTGCAGCTGCAGCAGCTGCAGCTGCTGCTGCGAAACTGGCTGCCACCAGGCTACCAGCTGCTGCTCTGCCCGCCTATGCTGGAGTCGCTCCTGCCTATCCTGGTGTAGCCCCAGGCTACTCTGGTCTCGCCCCTGGCTATGCCGGTCTGGCCGCTGCACGCTACGCCGGTCTGAGCCGCCTGGCTGGTGGGCTGCCCGCCGAGCTGGCTGACCCGTACTACGACCCCAACCCGCAGTACAGCTTCAGCTACAGCGTCAGCGACGCCCTGACCGGCGACGCCAAGCAGCAGCAGGAGAGCCGCAGCGGCGACGTGGTGGAGGGCAGCTACAGCCTGGTCGAGCCCGACGGCAGCGTCCGCACCGTGGACTACACGGCCGCCCCTGGCGTCGGTTTTAACGCCGTGGTCTCCAAGAGCGCCGCTCCTCCTGGATCGCCTGCTGCTGCCGCTGCAGCCACTGCGGCCGCCGCTGCCGCCGCCTCCGCTCGGGCTGCTCTTGCTGGTAAGTCCCATTTGAGTCCAATCAAAATACGTTTGCGACTGCAGTGCAAGAACAGGGAAATAGTAACGTCGAGTACATCAGAGATAGCATCTAGTTTCGTTGATCGTTAGCATTTTTGTAATAATCTATAATAGTGCAAGAAAACGCAATATCTACGCCATTTTTCTTAGGTATTGGCTGTTGACAGTTGGAGCAACAGCGATCCATATCTTTCTAGACCAATTACAACTTTTCAGCAGGTTGTGATACGTCATTAACTGATATCAGCATTCTGTCGTGCTTGAGTCGTGTACTTGCTGACATTACTTATTACTTCCAGCAGGCGCAGTACCAGGTGTAGCAGGCTACCCACTGTCCCCAGCAGCTGCTGCTGGAGTGTATGGTGCACCCCTCAAGACTGCTCATGCTGCTCTCTCCACACCACACGCCAAGGTCCACTACTGATTATCCCACCGGCTAAATCTCTCTGTAAATACGATTGACACTCATGTACAATGAAAGTTTCACAAAAATGTCAATAAAATGAGTTTATACTGTTTTATATACTGTTTTTGTCTCACATGATATATTACTAAGCACAGAATAGTTTTAAATTTAATGTTTTCTGTGCCTGCTTCATTACCCATGAAAGAGATGTAAAAGATGTAAGAGTGTACTTGCACTATGCAACAAGTTATACATGTTGATTTCAATATCTTCAATTTCTCCTGTTATTCAATAATGGTACAGAGAAGAAAAATACAGTGATCAAAATTCTTAAGCCATATGTTACATTCAGAATGTAATAAACATGGAACTAATATTTATATTTGCCATAAAACTGGAAATAACATTAACACAATTTGCATCTATATCTGATCAAAGTTTCTTGCGAATGCACTATTTTTAAAAACTGATTTGCCTTTTTTCTAAAAAAGTACTCTTTATATATCACTATCTAAAATCTACGTCATTTTAACGATAGCTTCGAAACTATTCTATTAGTTTCCGAGCAAGGTGATCCAGTGGTCAACAGATAAGTCTCACATTCGGGAGGACCGCTTTAATTTGCAATGACATCAGCGCAACCCAGTTTAATTTTTACAGTCTTACCTCAAATTAACTAACTGAATATCTCAGTAGTTCAGTCGATTAGTTTTATATTATGTACTACACAGACTTCCACTCAGACAGCTGTTCCTTCAAGAGAACCTTCGACAAAACTGGTTAACATGAAACTACACCACACCACTCTACTCCTGCAGGACGCTTATTTAATTCAAAATACACATATTTCCTTCAAATAAGTGTCAGCCTTATTAATTTTCTCTGTACCGTTTTATCTCACATATCTTTCTTAAGTATAACATAAGGCAGTAATTAGTCGAACAAGTCATCGTTTTCACTCCTGTTGTTTAAAATACGTCATTTCACCACAAATTAATATCGCCAACAACTTGGAATGCTCTATTAGTACAGCATAGTCAGTGAATGGATTACGACATTGTTCCGCTTTTGTTTCGAGAGACATTTTCAAAAGTTCAGTTAACTAGGTATCTCTATAGTACCAGTCATAACTGTAGCTCCAAAACTGTAACAGGATTATTGTTTTTGCTGTGTATCTCCGAGAAATGTTAGTCTTTAAATCAAAATCGAAACGCATTCTCCTCCTCTTTCTCATAGCAACAGTATTTACAGGGAACCCCCTGCTGCAATTACTATTAAGGTAATATTAAAGACTGTTTGTCACTCTGTTTCTCCAATGTTAAACATTTCTATTCCACGAATGATTGCATAGCACAGCTCATAATCATCATCATGCATGTGTTATATAATCCGTGGAGTAATGTACAATATACATGTAACTTCCTGTGTATTAAATTATAGAAATATTCAAATAACACAGGCTTTAAAACTTTAAGTCCTTGGCGACTTGTGGACAGAGCACTTTATTGTACTAACATTGTTTTGGAGACCACCCTTAGTGCTTCACCGTACTCTCTGGCGCGGAAACTGATTGTTTTCCTGCATTACATTTAGTTCCACTACACTTTCGGCATGTAACAGATAATGAAATGTGGCTCTCCATGCTACCTGAGACAGATATCCAGATTTCGTCCATTTGAGAATGTGAGCAGCATAGGCGTACGAACTTGGCTCGTCATCTGGGCCTGGTAGCATCTATGTGTTTGTTTAAATCCATGGTCGCTGCAGCAGGATAAATTTTACTCGATCAGCGGAACAACGTTGTGGGAGTAATGCACTGATCTTGTTTTGTTTATTAAAGAATTCACTGTCTGGATCAGTACCTTAAGTTCTTAGCATTGTCTTTGAAAAACCACACTTACAAAGTCGTAACATATGCTCAAAGGAAAACTAA
This sequence comes from Schistocerca cancellata, assembly GCF_023864275.1. Taxonomy (NCBI): domain Eukaryota; kingdom Metazoa; phylum Arthropoda; class Insecta; order Orthoptera; family Acrididae; genus Schistocerca; species Schistocerca cancellata. Next base: position 704,060,953 of record NC_064626.1, read on the forward strand.
TCAGTAGTCATTTTCTTGCTTCCAAGGATCAGCGCAGAGTGAAAATGTATTCTGCGCAGTAATCATTCTTGATTTTTAACTATGCTCTGCCAGCTTGTTTCTCAGTTACTTCCCTCTACTCATGGCATTTTCACGGCCTATGCAGCCGTCAGTTCAGCATTCAAAATCTGAAAAATTCGTATGTAAAATTTCCCAACATTAAAATCACAGTATCATCAATATACGCGTGTTCCTTTTTGGTTGTGTAGAACAAAAGAAGTCTTCTTTAGTGGTGGTTATCCATCATCCTAATACATAGTTGCATTGACAGTGAGCAATTTGTGCCAGTGCAAAGGGAAATAATCTGAACTCTTAGGGAATTCACATGTGTATAAATTTAGTGTTTACCTCAATTTAGATTTCAATAACACAAGCATATTCTGAACAGGGTTTGAAGCAGTAAAATTTAATATTATTCAGGGGGCCACCGAAAAGTTACATTTGATCAGCCCAGATTTGTTTATTTGGCAAGGTTTCAAAGCCGCTCGTTGTGAATGAACTTCTCTCGTGTGGGTGGTTTTTTTTCCCTGTCGTGCTTTGATCGGTTCTGATGATAGGCAGAAGTGGATTTCGATTGGAAAATGATAATCTCGACGACTTCTCGGCCCTGCGAAATATTACATCAGTGAAATGCGTTCGACAGAAAGTAATATCATTTTACGGACTGCTCTTCATATGAAGATAATTTTCAATCGGCAATTTTGAAACCTATATGAAAGTATGTCACTGAATAAAAGACGAAACACAAATTATCAGATCACTGTATGGCATGCAGATACAACACCGCATCATGAGAAGGGGAAATTCTTCAAAATCATGCATATTGGCCTTATGTGGTCGACTATCAAATTAACAACATTTCTAGTTTTGAAAACTTTGGGTACTGCAGGTACTTGTGAGGCATCCGATTCACAGCGACTGTAACATTATTCATCTATAAAACATTGCTGTTGTTGTTGTGGTCTTCATTCCAGAGACTGGTCTGATGCAGCTCTCCATACTACTCTATCCTGTGCAAGCTGCCTCGTCTCCCAGTACCTACTGCAACCTACATCCTTCTGAATCTATTTAGTGTATTCATCTCTTGGTCTCCCTCTACGATTTTTACCCTCCTCGCTGCCCTCCAATACTAAATTGGAGATCCCTTGATGCCTCAGAACAGGTCCTACCAACCTATCCCTTCTTCTAGTCAAGTTGTGCCACAAACTTCTCTTCTCCCCAATCCTATTCAATACCTCCTCGTTAGTTATGAAATCAGCCCATCTAATCTTCAGCATTCTTCTGTAGCACCACATTTCGAAAGCTTCTATTCTCTTTCTGTCCAAACTTTTTATCGTCCACGTTTCACTTCCATACATGGCTACACTCCATACAAATACTTTCAGAAACGGTTTCCTGGTACTTAAATCTATACTAGATGTTAACAAATTTCTCTTCTTCAGAAACGCTTTCCTTTCCATTGCCAGTCTATATTTTATATCCTCTCTACTTCGAATATCATCAGTTATTTTGCTCCCCAAATAGCAAAACTCCTTTACTACCTTGAGTGCCTCATTTCCTAATCTAATTCCCTCAGCATCACCCGACTTAATTCGACTACATTCCATTATCCTCGATTTACTTTTGTTGATGTTCATCTTATATCCTCCTTTCAAGCACTGTCCATTCCGTTCAGTTGCTCTTCCAGGTCCTTTGCTGTCTCTGACAAAATTACAATGTCATCGGCGAACCTCAAAGTTTTTATTTCATCTCCATGGATTTTAATACCTATTCTGAATTTTTCTTTTGTTTCCTTCACTGCTTGCTCAATATACAGAATTGAATAACATCAGGGAGAGGCTGCAACTCTGTCTCACTCCCTTCCCAACCATTGCTTGCCTTTCATGTCCCTCCACTCTTATAACTGCCATCTGGTTTCTGTACAAATTGTAAATAGCCTTTCGATCCCTGTATTTTACCCCTGCCACCTCCAGAATTTGAAAGAGAGTATTCCACTCAACATTGTCAAAAGCTTTCTCTACAAATGCTAGAAACGTAGGTTTGCCTTTCCTTAATCTACCTTCAAAGCTATGTCATGGGGTCAGTATTGCCTCACGTGTTCCGATATTTCTGCGGAATCCAAACTGATCTTCCCCGACGTCGGCTTCTGATAGTTTTTTCCATTCGTCTGTAAAGAATTAGCGTTAGTATTTTGCAGCCGTGACATACTAAACTAATAGTTCGGAAATTTTCACATCTGTTAACTCCTGCTTTTTTTGGGATTGGAATTATTATATTCTTCTTGGTCTGAGGGTACTTCGCCTGTCTCATACATCTTGCTGACCAGATGGTAGAGTTTTTTCAGGACTGGCTCTTCCAAGGCTATCAGCAGTTCTAATGCAATGTTGTCTACTCCCGGGGCCCTGTTTCGACTCAGGTCTTTCAGTACTCTATCAAACTCTTCACGCAGTGTCATACCTCCCATTTCATCTTCATCTACACCATCTTACATTTCCATAATATTGTCCTCAAGTACATCGCCCTTGTATAGACCCTCTGTATACTCCTTCCACCTTTCTGTCTTCAATTCTTAGCTTAGAACTGGGTTTCCATTTGAGCTCTTGATATTTATACAAGTGGTTCTCTTTTCTCCAAAGGTCTCTTTAATTTTCCTGTAGGCAGCATCTATCTTACCCCTAGTCAGATAAGCCTCTACATCCTTACATTTGTCCTCCAGCCATCCCTGCTTAGCCATTTTCCACTTCCTGTCGATCTCATTTTTGAGACATTTGTATTCCTTTTTGCTTGCTTAATTTACTACATGTTTATATTTTCTCCTTTCATCAATTAAATACAATATTTCTTATGTTACCCAAGGATTTCTACTAGCCCTCGTCTTTTTACCTACTTGATCCTCTGCTGCCTTCACTACTTCATCCCTCAAAGCTACCCATTCTTCTTCTACTGTATTTCTTTCCCCCATTTCTGTCAGTTGTTCCCTTATGCTCTTCCTGAAACTCTGTACAACCTCTGGTTTAGTCAGTTTATCCAGGTCTCATCTCCTTAAATTTCCACCTTTTTGCAGTTTCTTCAGTTTTAATCTACAGTTCATAACCAATAGATTGTGGTCAGAGTCCACATCTGCCCCTGGAAAAGTCTTACAATTTAAAACCTGGTTCCTAAATCTCTGTCTTACCATTATATAATCTATCTAAAAACTGTCAGTATCTCCAGGCTTCTTCCATGTATACAACCTTCTTAGATGATTCATGAACCAAGTGTTAGCTATGATTAAGTTGTGTTCTGTGCAAAATTCTACCAGGCGGCTTCCTCTTTCATTTCTTACCCTCAATCCTTATTCACCTACTACGTTTCCTTCCTCCCCTTTCCTACTGCCGAATTCCAGTCACCCATGACTATTAAATTTTCGTCTCCCTTCAGAATCTGAATAATTTCTTTTATTTCATCATACATTTCTTCTATTTCTTCATCATCTGCAGAGCTAGTTGGCATATAAACTTCTATTACTGTAGTACTGGTGGGCTTCGTGTCTATCTTCGCGACAATAATGTGTTCTCTATGCTGTATGTAGTAGCTTACCCGGACTCCCTATTTTTTTATTAATTATTAAACCTACTCCTGCATTACCCCTATTTGATTTTGTATTTATAACCCTGTATTCGCCTGACCAAAAGGCTTGTTCCTCCTGCCACCGAACTTCACTAATTCCCACTATGTCTAACTTTAACCTATCCATTTTCATTTTTAAATTATCTAACCTACCTGCCCGATTAAGGGATGTGACATTCCACGCTCCGATCTGTAGAACGCCAGTTTTCTTTCTCCTGATAACGACATCCTCTTGAGTAGTCCCCGCCCGGAGATCCGAATTGGGGGACTATTTTACCTTCAGAATATTTTAACCAATAGGACGCCGTCATCATTTAACCATACAGTAAAGCTTCATGCCCTCGGGAAAAATTATGACTGTAGTTTCCCCTTGCTTTCAGCCGTTCGCAGTATCATCACAGCAAGGCCGTTTTGGTTAGTGTTACAATGCCAGATCAGTCAATCATCCAGACTGTTGCCCCTGCAACTACTGAAAAGGCTGCTGCCCCTCTTCAGGAACCACACGTTTGTCTGTCCTCCAAAAGATACCCCTCCGTTGTGGTTGCACCTACGGTACGGCTATCTGTAACGCCGAGGCAAGCAAGCCTCCCCACCAACGGCGAGGTCCATGGTTCATGGGAGGAGGGGGGGGGGTATAAAACATTATGAATATGAAATTTATTAAATTCTGATAATTTAGTTCCACTAAACTCGAAGCTTTCATATTAGCTCTAGTTTACAGTTACAACAATTACCTGTAATTACACTTCTTCATTAATATCTGGCGTCATGTATAAACAATTAGCAGCGCTGCCTGAGAGTATCCTAAGTCTTTTAGCGTAGTTCTATTACATGGTGGGGAAATATGTCCTGCATGTGTTCATCGTGTGATTTGCAGCATTCTGTCCAAGCAAGGATCTTTACTTCTTAAGAAATGTTATTTTAACGCTTCTCGAGCTGTTTTGATCGAAATTGCGATACGGTTCCACCTGGCAATCAGCTGTTAACAGGCACGTACGAAAATCAGTCTCAAATGAGTAATAAATAAAGATTACTTATGTTATATTCGCGGTGTAGTGACATTTGCTTCGACTGAGAGTTCGATTACATCTTCTATGTTATTGTATTTCAGGTGTAAAATAGTGGATGAAGAGAAACGTTGGCACTACATGGATCCTTTATTGTGTGTTCATCTAAAATGGAACCATGGACGAGTGGAATAGGACATCATGTGTCATTTGGGCTGATGATGATTTTGAGGAAGCCCACCAACAGTAATGATGTTTTTTATGTAAGTGTAGTTCACCCTGTTAACCAAGGAGTCTCTGTGGATACAAAAGTTAGTTATGTGCTTTATTTTAGCCTCTGTATCTTATTATAGTGGCCACCGGTCTTAATGCATTGATGACACCCGTTCAGATCACTGAAGTTAAGTGCTGTTGGGCTTGGGTAGGATTTGGAAGGGTAACCGTCCGGTCTGCCGAGCGTTGTTGGCACCCGAGGGGCACTCAGCTCTTGTGAGGCAAACTGAGGAGCAGTTTTATGGGAGTTAACGGTTGCGATCACTGAAACTGACAACGGCTGGGAGAGCAGTGCGTTGACCACCTGCCGCTCCATATACGCATCCAGTGACGCCTGTGGGCTGAGGATGACACAGCGGTCGATCGGTGCCGTTGGGCTTTCAAAGCCTCTTCATACGGAGTTTCATCTACGTCCACGTGGTTACTCTGCAATTCACAGTAAAGTGCCTGGCAGAGGGTTCAATGAACCACCTTCAAGCTGTCTCTCTACCGTTCCACCCTCGAACGGCGCGCGGGAGAAACGAGCACACAAATTTTTCTGTGCGAGACCTGACTTCTCTTATTTTATTGTGATCATCATTTCTCCCTATGTAGGGGGAAACCAACAGAATGTTTTCGCAATCGGCGGAGAAAACTGCTGATTGAAATTTCATGAGAAGATCCCGCCGCAACGAAAAACGCCTTTGTTTTAATGATTGCCACTCCAATTCACGTATCATCTCTGTGGCACTATCTCCCCTATTTCGCTATAATACAAAACGAGCTGCCTTTCTTTGTATTTTTTCGATGTCATCCGTCAGTCCCTCCTGATGCGAATCCCACACCGCACAACAATACTCCAGAATAGGACGGACAAGCGTGGTGTAAACAGTCTCTTTAGTACACCTGTTGCACTTTATAAGTGTTCTGCTAATGAATCGCAGTCTTCTGTTTGCTCTACCCACATTATCTAATTGATCATTCTACTTTAGGTTATTTGTAATTGTAATCCCTAAGTATTTAGTTGAATTTACAGCCTACAGGTTTGTGTGACTTATCGCGCAATCGAAATTTATCGAATTTCTTTTACTACTCATATGAATAACTTCACACTTTTCTTTATTCAGGGTCAATTGCCACTTTTCGCACCATAAAGATATCTTATCTAAATCGTTTTGCAATTCGTTTTGGTCATGTGATGACTTTACAAGACGGTAAATGACAGCATCATCTGCAAACAATCTAAGACGGCTACCCAGATGGTCTCCTATGTTACTTATGTTTTACACGATGACATTCCGTCTATTAGTACGACCTGTGACTTTTCTGACAGGAACTCACGAATCCAGTCGCACAACTAAGGCTATATTCCATAGGCACACAGTTTGGTTAGAAGACGCTTGTGAAGAACGCCTTCTGGAAATCTGAAAATATGTAATCAATTTGATATCCCCTGTCGATAGCACTCATTACTTCATGAGTGTAAAGAGCTAGTTGTGTTTCACAAGAACGATCTTTTCTGAATCCGTGCTATGTGTCAAAAAATCGATTTCTTCGAGGTACTTTATAATTTCTAATACAGTATATGTTCCATAACCCCACTGCAAATAGACGTTAGTGATATGGGCCTGTAATTCAGCGGATTACTCCTGCTTCCCTTTTTGGGTATTAGTGCGACTTGAGCAATTTTCCATTCCTTAGGTACGGATCTTTCTGTGAACAAGTGGTTGTGTATAATTGCTAAATATGGAGCTATTGTATCAGCATACTCTGACAGGAACCTGACCTGTATACAGTCTGGAGCGGAGGCCCTGGCTTTATTAAGTGACTTGAGCTGCTTTGTTACACCGAGGATACCTAATTCTATGTTTCTCATCTTGGCGGTTGTTCTTGATAGGAATTCAAGAAAATTTACTTCGTCTTCTTTGGTGAAGTTTTGTTTTATCATATTATAATAAACTTCCTCTTCCTGGAACGTTAGAAAATGCTTCTGTGAGCTCTAAGGTGTCCTCAACTGAAGATGAAAAACCTTCTCGAATTCGGGAAATGTTTAGTGAACTTAGAAGTGTTTATTGATCCAGAAACCAGGGAACTGTTCCTTTCTAATTACATAGTTGCGTGTGTGGTAAGCTGTCGTACGGGTTCACCTGTGCCGCGGCGAGTGAAGAGTCAAGGATGCAGTCTCGACAGAAACACTTTTTATTGTTTTATGCCCGCTATATAGTACTTTGACGGTTGCGGCCCACGAGTCGGTCGACGTATGTGCTGACCCAGTATTGTGAACTACCGCAACCCAACACCTCCAGCTGATGCAGTGGCGACTGTTAAAAATTCCCCGATGCAACGAGTTTAACGAAGACCCTCGGTGACTCGTTGAGGTGTCACACCTAACTACATCAATGTAAAGATTAAAAACAGTTTGTCTAGTGCTAAAAAAAGCGAAAGAAACAGCTCAGTAAGTTTGGCTAAAATACGAAATCAAAGCTCTACACTCGAAAAAACAAACTTTATCTCGAAAACTATAAAACAACTTGCAAATAACATTAACAATCCTGCTGTTTTTTATGATCTGGTCAAAAAGGTTGAAAGTTACACAGACACTATCTTGATCGAAATAGAAGAAAAACATAAGAAAAAGGTAACACAGTTCATGAGACAACAAACACAACAAAGAAACATAAACAATAAACAACCAAAACACACACACCAATTTTATCCACGTTTGATAAATCTCACAGACACACAATTAAACAATGAAGAAAAAAAGGTCTGAAATACAATGTGAATACAAAAGTAGATGAAGAATACATATAAAACCTCATAATACAATCAGAAGCCATTCTAAAGCGAGAGGAAAAAAGTGGAAACAGCAATGTAAACACTGGGCTAACTAGGGAAATGATAAAAAAATACATAAAATTATTACAGATACAAAAAAGCAGACTGACAAAAACAGTAAAAACACAGAATCCTACACACTCAGAAAACTCAGAAAGAAACTCCAAAATGAAAACATCATTATTACTAAAGCAGACAAAGGAAATACAGTAGTTCTTATGCCCAAATAGCGATATATTGACAAAACACAGGAGTTTATTTCACAAAATAATATTAAACAATTGAAATCAGACCCAACAAACAGATTTCAGCCCAAGGTAAAGAATATGTTAAAAATATAGACTACACACTGGATGACACAGAAAAAGGTAAATTAATACAGAAAAACCCTACAGCACGCACCGTCCGATGCCAACCAAAAATTCATAAACCAAACAGCCCAGTAAGACCCACTGTAAACTTCAAACAAGCTCCCACTTACAAACTTGCAGAACACATATTGAAATTACTAACAGAAACTTATAAAATAGAAGATGACCGAATTATAGGGAACACGTCACAGTTAATACAACTTATAAAAGATGTAAAAATCCCAGACACAGCTACACTACTCTCTTTTGACATAGGAAACACGTACTCTAATATCACAATAGCAGTAACAATAAATGTTATAGAACAAAACCTGAAGGACAACAGCCAGATACCAGATGAACACATCAAAGAAATAGACAAGTTGCTCGACCTGATAACTGAGCAGAACTACTTTCATTTCAATAACGAATACTATTTACATGAAGAAGGGTTACCAATGGGATCCCCAGTATCAGGTGCCCTAGCAAACATTTTCATAAACCATGTAGAAAACTTAATTTTCAAAAATGTTATCAAAAAGAATTACAACATACTTTATTGGGTCAGATACATGGATGACATCTTTTGTTTAATAGATGAACCTTAGGCAAAAATTGACCAGTTGCACACAGATGTAAAGACAATACGCAGAAAGATAAAATTCATAATGGAAAAAGATCAGAACAACCAAATAAATTTTTTAGATATAACCATTAAAAAATAAAAACAATCAGCATAGCTTTGAACTCATCCATAAACCTACAAGAACCGACACAGTCCTACGTCAGACTTCTAATCATCCACACTAACAGAAACAATCAGCACTCAGATACATGCTTCGTCGGCTAAACACAGTACCACTCAGCACAGAAAAGTACCAGAAAGAACTAGACATCATCAAACAAATACTAACAAACAATGGCTACAATAGGAAACTAGTCACCAAATTAAAGAAAAAAATTAAAAAACAAATACAGTCAGTGAACACAGTACATAAACACCAACAAACAACAATACAACAAACACTACACAAACAGGCACAAACAGTGACAGAACAATAATGACACCAAGAGTACAGAAAAACAAGAAACAAGATTCAAAATGGTACACAATGACATAAAAGCACAAACTCACACATAAAACAACAAACATTTTCAAAAGACAAGGGATAAACATAGCATTCAAAACAGACAATTCAGTCCAAAGGCACATTCCAAAAATAACAAAAACACAGATACCTACCAAAAATCCGGAATATACCAACTACAGTGCAACACATGTGATGGAAGGAATATAGGACAAACCAGCAGAACATTTGACCCCCAGTACATAGAACATATCAGAGCATGGAAATATGGAACGAGCCACTCAACTTTTGCAGAACATTTGAGAGAAAATAACCACAAACCTACTACAAGAGAAAATGATATGAAAATAATTCGAATAAATAATGGCTCTGAGCAGTATGGTCTAAATGGCTCTGAGCACTATGGGACTTAACATCTCAGGTCATCAGTCGCCTAGAACTTAGAACTACTTAAACCTAACTAACCTAAGGACATCACACACATCCATGCCCGAGGCAGGATTCGAACCTGCAACCGTAGCAGTCCCGCGGTTCCGGACTGCAGCGCCTATAACCGCACGGCCACCGCGGCCGGCAATAAATAATGAAAGACATCTCCTAACATTACAGGAAAATTATCATATATACAAAACAAAGGCTGAAAAGAAACAACTACTAAATGACCAAGTAAATATGACTAACAATTCACGGTTTACACTGATTCATCGTATAATAGACAAAAATTCGAACAAATGATTACACATCTAATTCCTCTCATAAGTATATACAGGAAAATATAATAACAATAATAATAATAATAATAATTATTATTATTATTATTATTAAGAATAAAAAAGAAGTCTCTCTCCGTCTCTAATACACACACACACACACACATTCACAAAATGAAAAACAGTTGGTAACACTTAGAAAAAGAAATTAATCTCTGTATTAAAAAGATGGCAGTTACAGTGATGTGTAACGAAAACAGTGAAATGAAAGTGAACTGTAGGATGTTCACCTGGTTGCCAGATGAGAAAAAGCAGTTTGATTAGATGCAGTGAATTGGAAGTTACCTGCAAGAAGCTTTCCATTTCGTAAAAAAACGTTAAGGAACTGTTTTTAAATCTATAACCTACATGTGAAACCATAACCTATGTGTAAAAAGGCAAATCATGTAATATTTCAGGACACCTATTGAAGATGCCTTGTAAAAAAGGCGAAACGCGTCTGGGTGCATAAATAAAAATAAAAATTTCGATTTTTAGCGTGCAAAAGGCATTTCTTTGAAACAACTGCAGTAGTAATATTTTAGATTTTGTAGCTACAAACAGGCCTGAGCCTGCCGACGGCGTCAATCTAGAGACGGGGATTAGTGACATCATGTCATGATGATGGTTACTAAAGTCAATAAACCCATCAAGAAGGCTAGGAGAGCATTTACGCTAGAAAAAGCAGGTAATCAGATGTTAACTTCCCACTTGGACAATTAATGTTTACCATTTAGCTCCAATATGACGGACGGAGAGGAATTATGGGCAAAGTTGAAACTGATTGTTACTCTCGCTCTGGAGAAGTATGTGCTTAGTAGGTGGATTAAGGACGGAAAAGGCCCATCGTGGTTTAACAGCTTGTATCTAATTACATGTTGACTATCGAGTTCACGAAATCGTTCACACAGAGGAATCGTAAAAACATACCGTCGTTTGATGATTACACAAACTCTCATAAGGGCGACGCAGTACGCAAGGGGCTCCTATGTGTGAGAAGAGTAAAAGAACGGACCTGCAAAACTAAAGACCAATACCCTTAACATCCGGTTTGCTGCAGAATTCGTGAACATATTCTCAGTTCGAATGTAACAAATTTCCTTGAGACCGAAAAGCTACTGTCCACGGAGCAACGCGGTTTTACAAAGCATCGCTCGTGTGAAACTCAGCTTGCCCTTTTTCCACATGATACACTGCGAACTCGTATGAATGAAAGACAACAGGCAGATTGCGTTAATTCTAGATTTTTCGAAAAGCATTTGACAAAGTGCCCCACTGCAGACTCTTAACGTAGGTATGAGCATATGTAATAGGTCCCCAGACGTGTGGGTGACTCCAAAACTTCTTAAGTGGTGGAGCCTAGTACGGTGTCCTCGACGGTGAGTGTTCATCAGAGACGAGGGTACGGTCAGGAGCGGCCCAGGGAAGTGTGATACGAGCGCTATTATTTTCTGTCTGCAGGGTGACAATTATTGAATTATATGAAATAAAGTCGTCATAAATTCTGAACGGTTTACGTTAGGACGTTCAAACTCCACGTTTGCTCGCGGGGCATGATGGGAATTAGTATGTACATGCCCACGTCTCTTGTTGTTGTCGGCCGTTTGTATGTGAAAATGTCAAGGTACAGCGTCCCTGAGCCTATAGCGCTTTTGAAGGCCTACTATGCGAGCAATAACAGCCCAACTGCGGCTAAAAGGAAGTTTGCGACCGAGTTTAAGCTGAAGAGAACCGGCCCAAGTGTGCTAACAATCAAGAATTTGATTCGCAAGTTTGAGAGAACGCGTAGTGTTCGTGATGACAGTGTTGGCAACGTCGGTCGTCCAATAAGGGTGAAAGCACCTGACAACGCCGGGAAGACACTTACACTGTTTCAAACCACCCCCAAGAAATTGATCAAACGAGCTGCATTACAGGTGGAAATCAACCGGGCGACACTGCGACAAATTGTTGTTGAAGACCTACATCTCTTCCCATACAAAATTCAAAGCTATCAGCCACTAAGCCCAAGAGTCATGGAACAGCGTTTGTGTTTCGCCAACACCATTGTCCCAGAATTGACGAAATGGACTATGATGTGAATATGGTTTGGCTTAACCACGAAGCCACTTTCATTTGGATGGGTTCGTCAATATGCAAAACTGGTAAATTCGCTTTTCGCGATCAACAAGTCCCTTCACCCTCAATGGGCGACTGTGTAGTGTGCAATGTCCAGTCACGGAATAATCCGTGCGATATTCTTCGATGGCACAATGGCTACAAAAACGCTGTATGAAGATTTTGGAAGATGATTTCATCACCATTGTCCAAGGTTAACCCGTGGTTTGGGGGTAGCATCTTTGATTCATAATCAAAACGTCTTCGGTCCCGGGTTCGATCCCCGCCACTGCCTAAATTTTGATAAATAATCAGCATTGGCGGCCGAAGACTTCCGGCATAAGAAGTTAGCCTCATTCTGCCAACGACCTTGTCAAAGAGGGCGGAGGAGCAAATAGAGGTTCAGGGCACCCTCTTGTCCTAGGGGTGGGAAATTGCCCCTAAAGGCGGAAGAATCAGCAATGATCAACGACATGAGGATGCAGAAGGCAATCGAAACCACTGCATTTAAGACACGTTACGTGTATCCACAGGACATGTGGCCTGAATTTGAAGAAGTGTCATGATGATCTCTCCATTGGCAAAACATTCCAGAATAGTCCCCCATTCGGATCTCCGGGAGGGAACTGCCAAGGGGGAGGTTACCATGAGAAAAAGATTGAATAATCTACGAAAGGATAACGTTCTACGAGTCGGGGCGTGGAATGTCAGAAGCTTGAACGTGGTAGGGAAACTAGAAAATCTGAAAAGGGAAATGCAAAGGCTCAATCTAGATATAGTAGGGGTCAGTAAAGTGAAGTGGATGGAAGACAAGGATTTCTGGTCAGATGAGTATCGGGTAATATCAACAGCAGCAGAAAATGGTATAACAGGTGTAGGATTCGTTATGAATAGGAAGGTAGGGCAGAGGGTGTGTTACTGTGAACAGTTCAGTGACCGGGTTGTTCTAATCAGAATCGACAGCAAACCAACACCGACAACGATAGTTCAGGTATACATGCCGACGTCGCAAGCTGAAGATGAACAGATAGAGAAAGTGTATGAGGATATTGAAAGGGTAATGCAGTATGTAAAGGGGGACGAAAATCTAATAGTCATGGGCGACTGGAATGCAGTTGTAGAGGAAGGAGTAGAAGAAAAGGTTACAGGAGAATATGGGCTTGGGACAAGGAATGAAAGAGGAGAAAGACTAATTGAGTTCTGTAACAAGTTTCAGCTAGTAATAGCGAATACCCTGTTCAAGAATCACAAGAGGAGGAGGTATACTTGGAAAAGGCCGGGAGATACGGGAAGATTTAAATTAGATTACATCATGGTCAGACAGAGATTCCGAAATCAGATACTGGATTGTAAGGCGTACCCAGGAGCAGATATAGACTCAGATCACAATGTAGTAGTGATGAAGAGTAGGCTGAAGTTCAAGACATTAGTCAGGAAGAATCAATACGCAAAGAAGTGGGACACGGAAGTACTAAGGAATGACGAGATACGTTTGAAGTTCTCGAACGCTATAGATACAGCAATAAGGAATAGCGCAGTAGGCAGTACAGTTGAAGAGGAGTGGACATCTCTAAAAAGGGCCATCACAGAAGTTGGGAAGGAAAACATAGGTACAAAGAAGGTAGCTGCGAAGAAACCATGGGTAACAGAAGAAATACTTCAGTTGATTGATGAAAGGAGGAAGTACAAACATGTTCCGGGAAAATCAGGAATACAGAAATACAAGTCGCTGAGGAACGAAATAAATAGGAAGTGCAGGGAAGCTAAGACGAAATGGCTGCAGGAAAAATGTGAAGACATCGAAAAAGATATGATTGTCGGAAGGACAGACTCAGCATACAGGAAAGTCAAAACAACCTTTGGTGACATTAAAAGCAACGGTGGTAACATTAAGAGAGCAACGGGAATGCAGAGGAGAGAGCAGATAGGTGGAAAGAATACATTGAAAGCCTCTATGAGGGTGAAGATTTGTCTGGTGTGATAGAAGAAGAAACAGGAGTCGATTTAGAAGAGATAGGGGATCCAGTATTAGAATCGGAATTTAAAAGAGCTTTGGAGGACTTACGGTCAAATAAGGCAGAAGGGATAGATAACATTCCATCAGAATTTCTAAAATCATTGGGGGAAGTGGCAACAAAACGACTATTCACGTTGGTGTGTAGAATATATGAAGACAATTCCGAAGACGGCAAGAGCTGACAAGTGCGAGAATTATCGCACAATCAGCTTAACACCTCATGCATCGAAACTGCTTACAAGAATAATATACAGAAGAATGGAAAAGAAAATTAAGAATGCGCTAGGTGACGATCAGTTTGGCTTTAGGAAAAGTAAAGGGACGAGAGAGGCAATTCTGACGGTACAGCTAATAATGGAAGCAAGGCTAAAGAAAAATCAAGACACTTTCATAGGATTTGTCGACCTGGAAAAAGCGTTCGACAATATAAAATGGTGCAAGCTGTCCGAGATTCTGAAAAAAGTAGGGATAAGCCATAGGGAGAGACGGGTCATATACAATATGTACAACAACCAAGGGGGAATAATAAGAGTGGACGATCAAGAACGAAGTGCTCGTATTAAGAAGGGTGTAAGACAAGGCTGTACCCTTTCGCCCCTACTCTTCAATCTGTACATCAAGGAAGCAATGATGGAAATAAAAGAAAGGTTCAGGAGTGGAATTAAAATACAAGGTTAAAGGATATCAATGATACGATTCGCTGATGACATTGCTATCCTGAGTGAAAGTGAAGAAGAATTAAATGATCTGCTGAACGGAATGAACAGTCTAATGAGTACACAGTATGGTTTGAGAGTAAATCGGAGAAAGACGAAGGTAATGAGAAGTAGTAGAAATGAGAACAGCGAGAAACTTAACATTAGGATTGATGGTCACGAAGTCAATGAAGTTAAGGAATTCTGCTACCTAGGCAGTAAAATAACCAATGACGGACGGAGCAAGGAGGACATCAAAAGCAGACTCGCTATGGCAAAAAAGGCATTTCTGGCCAAGAGAAGTCTACTAATATCAAATACCGGCCTTAACTCGATGAAGAAATTTCTGAGGATGTACGTCTGGAGTACAGCATTGTATGGTAGTGAAACATGGACTGTGGAAAAACCGGAACAGAAGAGAATCGAAGCATTTGAGATGTGGTGCTATAGACGAATGTTGAAAATTAGGTGGACTGATAAGGTAAGGAATGAGGAGGTTCTACGCAGAATCGGAGAGGAAAGGAATATATGGAAAACACTGATAAGGAGAAGGGACAGGATGATAGGACATCTGATAAGACATGAGGGAATGACTTTCATGGTACTAGAGGGAGCTGTAGAGGGCAAAAACTGTAGAGGAAGACAGAGATTGGAATACGTCAAGCAAATAATTGAGGACGTAGGTTGCAAGTGCTACTCTGAGATGAAGAGGTTAGCACAGGAAAGGAATTCGTGGCGGGCCGCATCAAACCAGTCAGTAGACTGATGACCAAAAAAAAAAAAAAAAAATCCAAAGTGACCCTGATTTCCAGAAGATGTGGCTCATGCAAGTCGGAGCTCGACCCCATCGAAGCAGGAGAGTGAAGTCCAGGAGGAGTACTCTGGGGACTGCATTCTTGCTCTGGGGTACCCAGAGGCCACTGGCATGGGCCTCGATTGGCCGCCATATTCCCCGGATCCAAACACAAGCGACTCCTTTTCGTGTGGCTATTTCAAAGACAATGTGTACAACAGTAACCCCAAAACCATTGCTGAGCTGAAAACAGCCATGCCGGAGGTCATCGACAGCATCGATGATCCGACACTTCAGTGGGTCATACAGAATTTCGCTATTCGTCTGCGTCACATCGTCGCCAATAATGGCAGACATATCGAACATGCCATTACGTAAATCTGAATATCTGTAGTGACATTTACATGTTGAATAAAGTGTGTACACACTATAGTTTGTAACTAATTTATGTTTAATTTCAAATAGTTCAATAATTGTCGCCCTGTACACAAATGATGTGGCGGACAGAGAGGGCAGCGATCTGTGGTTGATTCCTGATGATGTAGTGGCGTACGAGAAGGTGTTGTCACTGAATGACTGTACCAGGACGCAAGATGACTTAGACAAAATTTCTAGATGGTATGATGAATGGCAGCTAGCACTAAACGTAGAAAAATCTAAGTTAACGCGGATGAGCATGAAAAACAAACCCATAATAGTCGAATACAGCATTATTATTGTGCTGCTTGACACAGTCACATCGCTTACATATCTGGGCGAAACGTTTCAAAGCGATATGAAACGCAACGGGCATTGTGGTAGAGGAGGCGAATGTTGAGGAAGTGTGGTTCATCTGTATAGGTCGAAAGTGAGACGTATCCTGAAGTACTGCTAGAGCATTTAGGATCCGTACCGGGTCCCTGGAGGCAATGCGACGTTCTTTTCGAGGACCTCTACTGAGAAAATTTAGAGAACCAGCATTTGTGGCTGATTGCAGAACAATTCTACTGCCATCAACACACATTTCGCTTAAGGAGCACGAAGATAAGATACGAAAAAGTAGGGCTCATACGGAAGCATGTAGACATTTGTTTTTCTCTAGCTTTGTTTGCGAGTGGAACAGGAAAGGAAATGACAAGTATTGGTTCAGGGTACCCTCCGCCTAGCAACGTACGGTGGCTTGCAGAGTATCTACGTAGATGAGAATATATGACTGATGGTGGAAAAGGACGCTCGAGCAAAGCACTTTCAGTGGCATTTGGTTCTAGATTTAGGTTTTTGTGATAAATAATCTTTGGAAAATGCTGCGATAATATCTTAATTTCACTCTTAATAGTCATTACAGTTCAATCAGTGATTATTTGTGCCTCACTCATAATAATTTCTTCTGTAATTTACGGAGCCTATCCAAATTTTCAGTCGTCCTTTCAAGACACTTGAATCAGTAAACCTAGCTTTTCAAGAAGCTTGACCTCTATTTCCAATGCTCCTCATAATATCATGACCTTATATCATGACATATGCCTCATTGCCAGTCGGCTCATCATTCTCGTCATTGACTTATTTACGTGATACCACATTTTCACTTTCATTTGGTCATCACTTACATTTGGTCACTTTTGAACAAGTGTTAACTTCTGACACAGTGATTATCTGTAATTGTAATTCCGTGTTTTATATATGCAACCTTAGCTGTTCTGCATTGAGTTCCGTAATCGATAAGTTTTATATTACCTTGATTTATGGAATAAAGTGTTGAATGATTTCGTGTTGATCATGTTTTTGGAACTGAAAGTTTGTTTTGTTGAAAGTATTTGCCGTTAAAAATGATCACAAACATCTACTGCAGGTATAGGCTAAGTTGGAATAAAAAGGGCCCTTGCAGATGGGGGTGGGGCAGTGGCAAAATCGGCTGGTATCGCCCGCGAATCGCTGCTGGGACTGCTGGTTGCCACAAAAGCTTATTTTAAATGGAAAGTAGTCCTGGAAATGCTAGATGATATCATTTGCTGGTTAATGAGGAGTGAATAAGCCTTACTGAGCAAGTACCAATGACCAGTGCTGGATTTACGTATAGGCAATGTACGCCCAGGTCTGGGGTGCCGAGAGGAAAGAGGTAGACGAGACACCTGATTTGGAGCCCGTATGTTTGATAATCTTCAATAAAAATGGGAAAGGAATGCAATCTGAAAACATGAAAGACACACAAGCAACACTGCCTTATTTTTTGTCAGTTATCGTCATTGCAAGTATTACCTTTTACCCTTTATAAAAATGATTGCAGGATGTATGTGTAGCCACCTCGGTTGTACAGAATTATTGTCAAACTGACAATCGTTTCGACTGCACTAAGGCAGTATTTATCAGAATAAAAAATTACATTAGATTACATGTAATCACAGCATGGGGGAAAAAGCGTGATTACGCATACATCCCAAAACAACAACATCGAAAGTCATTACCAACAAAATACACTTTTTTTGTTTCGAAGTCCCAAGGACTCTGCAACGGATTTAGTGTTAAAATTTTCGACCATGCCGATTAAGGGTTGACAGAATTTTGAAATCATTCAAAGAGACAATGAATATATACGGCTCGATGGCTGAGTGAATGAGTCCCATACTATCCCTGGAGATGAGCAGTTAAGGAGACAGGACCTGGATGAATTGAAAGAACCAGAGCTAGTTTAAAGTTTCAGGTGGATATTTAGGCACCGATTGCCTGAAACGAAGAGACGAAAGGGTAAGTCTGAAAGATGAAATAGCAAAGACAGCAGAAGATAAGGTGTAACAGAGCTATGGAATCTGTCTCACTGTCGTTCCTACTGCCTTAGCGAATACAGGTGAGAAGACGGCGTAAGGAAATTTAATACCTGCAAAAGCAATTGATTTGAGTTCATATACATCATTTGTATCTTATTACAACTGTTTATTGCATGAATGTATGTGTCCATTGTTTCATGTCGTGACCAACGGCGACGCAATACGCAGAAGTTAGGGACATTAGATTACATGTAATCACAGCATGGGGGAAAAAGCGTGATTACGCATACGCTGATGCGGTCGGAGCTGCCACAACTGAAGCGACGGCCAGCGATGGCAAGAAGATCTTGAAGGCGACTGTTGCGAAACTCTGGTATTTGTTGGACATAAGTCTATGATATTGTAATTAAAAGAAAAAAGAGAACATCTAGTCATACTTGTACTGAAATTCTATAATGATGGAAAGAGTCAGTCTATCTACTGTTGTCTGCTATTGAGGACATACACATTAAAAAACTATCTCGGTCTGCGGTAACTGAATTTTGAAACGAATTTACCAAAGTACATCATCTTTTACTGATCAGTGTTGGAGTAGCAGATTTTTAGGAGAATATTGTTTTGCTAACGAAATCCTGATTCACACACAACGCACCAGCCATACACGGGATAATTACTAGAAATTCTAATGTTAGCTACAAAAAATGGCTGCTGAGTTATGCATGGTTTTGGAGGGAACAAACCGTACGTGGGGTCTACAAGATAATGCAAATTTGGGTAACTAGTGTTAAGAAAACTGGCGTTCTACGGAACGGAGCGTGGAATGTCAGATCCCTTAATCGGGCAGGTAGGTTAGAAAATTTAAAAAGGGAAATGGATAGGTTAAAGTTAGATATAGTAGGAATTAGTGAAGTTCGGTGGCAGGAGGAACAAGACTACAGGGTTATAAACACAAAGTCACATAGGGGTAATGCAGGAGTAGGTTTAATAATGAATAGGAAAATAGGAATACGGATAAGCTACTACAAACAGCATAGTGAACGCATTATTGTGGCCAAGATAGATACGAAGCCCACACCTACTACAGTAGTACAAGTTTATATGCCAACTAGCTCTGCAGATGACGAAGAAATTGAAGAAATGTATGATCAAATAAAAGAAATTATTCAGATAGTGAAGGGAGACGAAAATTTAATAGTCATGGGTGACTGGAATGCGAGTGTAGGAAAAGGGAGGGAAGGAAACGTAGTAGGTGAATATGGATTGGGGCTAAGAAATGAAAGAGGAAGCCGCCTGGAAGAATTTTGCACAGAGCACAACTTAATCATAGCTAACACTTGGTTTAAGAATCATGATAGAAGGTTGTATACAGGGAAGAACCCTGGAGATACTAAAAGGTGTCGTCTATTCCTGGGGCCTTGTTACGACTTAGGTCTTTCAGTGCTCTGTCAAATTCTTCACGCATTATCGTATCTCCCACCTCATCTTCATCTACGTCCTCTTCCATTTCAATAATATTGCCTTCAAGTACATCGCACTTGTATAGACCCCTATATACTCCTTCCATCTTTCTTGCCTTCCCTTCTTTGCTTAGAACTGGTTTCCCATCTCTTGATATTCATGCAAGTGGTTCGCTTTTCTCCAAAGGTCTCTTTAATTTTCCTGTAGGCAGTATCTATCTTAGCCCTAGTGAGATAAGACTCTTCATCCTTACATTTGTTCTCTAGCCATCCCTGCTTAGCCATTTTGCACTTCCTGTCGATCTCATTTTTGAGACGTTTGTATTCCTTTTTGCCTGCTTCATTTACTGCATTTTTATATTTTCTCCTTTCATCAATTAAATTCAATATTTCTTCTGTTACCCAAGGATTTCTACTAGCCCTCGTCTTTTTACCTACTTGATCCTCTGCTGCCTTCACTACTTCAACCCTCAAAGCTACCCATTCTTCTTCTACTGTATTTCTTTCCCCCATTCCTGTCAATTGTTCCCTTATGTTTTCCCTGAAACTCTGTACAACCTCTGGTTTAGTCAGTTTATCCAGGTCCCATCTCCTTAAATTGCCACCTTTTAATCTACAGTTCATGACCAATAGATTGTGGTCAGAGTGCACATCTGCCCCTTGAAATATCTTAAAATTTAAAACCTGGTTCCTAAATCTCTGTATTACCATTATATAATGTATCTGAAACATTCCAGTGTCGCCAGGCCTCTTCCACGTATACAACCTTCTATCATGATTCTTGAACCAAGAGATAATGATAAAGTTACGCTCTGTGCCCAGTGTATACCACTCTTAAATAAGTAACCTCTTAATCATTTCTCATAAAAGGATCCACATGCAATCATAAAATATGCATTAAGACCCAATCAGATCCATAATTGTTACAAAAATGAAACACTCCAAATCATCAAATCAGTAAAGCTCTTTGACATTACAAATACGAAATTGTAATTATTATCATCTAGTTTTTTTAAATGTTCGTAGGACATACTGCACTTCATCTGTACCAAAAAATCTATTTCTCAAACAATTTCTCCATGAAGGTGTAAAGTTTAGCATTATGAGTAGTTGTCAGAAACGTATTTCGACCGGTAGGTGTAAATAATGCACAGGAGAATCCAAGACTATTTCTCGGGTATTCATTCATAAAAGCCTATTACCACAATCTCTTTGCTCTGTAATGTAACTAACGTTCATTCAAGATTCTGAAGATTTGTTAAGGATTGAATTACGATAAGGCGTTCATGAGCAAAAGAATTTATGTATTAATATTTTTAAAGTAAGTTGTTTAAAGTTTGCCAGAAAGAGCATCAATTCAAAGGAAAGTTCAGAGTAAATATATTACGGTATTCTTGATGGCCTTAAATTCGGAAACACGGTCACACAAACAATTAAAGGTATATTATATAGTGACAGTCTTCTCGCCTCTATCTCTGTGCTGCCGAAGGAGAAATGTGGTGTAACAGAATATCGGCAGCTGTCACACTGCTGTTCCTACCGAGCTAGCGAATGCAGGTGAGAAAAAAACCTAATTAAATGTAATGATCTTAAAGACAATGAATTATAATTCATAGGCTTAATTTGTATCTCACTGCAACTCTTTACTGCATGAATGTTAGTCTTCCTTGTGTCACGTCGAGACCAAGGGACACGCATTGCATCGAGGGAAGAGGCTTCACAGCTCTGGCCATAGATGCTGAACTGTCCGCTACTATAACTCAAGCTACAGCAAGCGATAGCAAGAAGGTTCTACCGGCGACTGCTGCGAAACTCTCGTTTTGATCGATCATCAACCGACGATAATGAAATTAAAAGAAAAACAGAAGAACTTACTATACTCCTAAAGAAACTTTAACGATGTAAAGAGTCAGTCTGCCTGCTGTAGCCTGTTATTGAGGACTTACATATTGTTTTATGTGTAACAAGGTAATAAAAGGTGATCAGAATTGGTCGTTAATTTTAAAGCAGTTTGACTTCTGTAGTACCTTAAAGAAGCTAATTTATTCTCAGTTCTCAGTTCATATCGATCTTCTCCAACCTCAATTTCCACACTCTTCCCTTTCCATATGCTCACTACCCTTCTCTATCATCTTCCACCTGCATCCTACACCTCCTCCTCCCCCCCCCCCCCTCCCGTCTCTCTGTCCACCTCCTCCTTGATTTCCTTCTTGCCCTCTTTCTTCCAGACTCTCTCTCTGCCTTCCTATGTCTCTCCCTGTCCATCACTTTCTATCAACTCTCTCTCTCTCTCTCTCTCTCTCTCTCTCTCTATGCCCGCCACCTTCCCACATCTCTCTCTGTACATCTCCTTCACTCCATATTTTTCTGTCCATCCCTCTCTGTCTGTCCATTTCCTCCTTCTCCTTCTCCCTCTGTCCAACCTCTCCTTCTACATCTGTATGTCCTCATCCTCCACCCCTGTCTGTCCTTCTCATCTCCTGTTCCTCCTCTCTCTCTCTCTCTCTCTCTCTCTCTCTCTCTGTGCATTCCCTATTCCCACCTCTAATAGTCCATCTCCTCCTCCATTTTCTTTATCCACCTTAGCCTCCCCTCTCACTATGTATCTCCTCCTCCAACTGTCTCTGTACATCCACTCTTCCACCCTCTCTGTGTCCATCTCCTCCTTCCTCTGGCCCTTCCTCTCTCTTTCCGTCCATCTCGCCCTCTCCTCCCACCCCCTCTGTCTCCTCCTCCTTGCTTTCACTGTTCACCTTATCCTCCCCCTCTCACTATCACCTCCTCCTGTCCGCTCTCTCCGCTTGGCTGCACCCTTCTGCTCAAATGCCCTTTGATATACATTCTGATACTATCCATACACATGTCTGTCTTGTAGGCAGCTATACACACACAGAAACACACACACACACACACACACACACACACACAAACACACATTGGTAGTTGTTGTGTTTAAGGAGTGACATTATAGGGAACTTGACCTTCCATGCTAAGTGTACCCCTCATCCCGACTTACACAGTCACAACAGATTCTTTTGAAGTGCTGTGTGACAGAGGGAGGAAAACAATTGATCCGATGTCAATAGAAGATATACCCACAGCATTGCAGGAAGGGTCAAGTGGTAGTATGCAGACGTGCAGTGCCTGGGGGATTGCCCGAACTTTGGACATGCCTGTGTACAAGGTGCATAAAATTCTAAGAACATCCATACAAAATTATCTATCCTCAAGAGTTGCTACACGCTGACCTGCCAGTAAGACAAACACTTTTTCTAGAATTTCCTAATCACATGGAAGTGGACAATGACTTGCCAAGGAATATGTTCTGGGTAGACGAATCCAATTTCCAAGGACATGCCAATATACAGAACTGTGGAATGTGGACAATGGAAAATCCGCTTGCAAATCAACTGGCACCGCTTCATTCTCCAAACTCTGTTGAGCGGGTTGACGGCATCGTTTATCGTAGGGTCGTATTTCTTCGAGGCTATGAGTTCTGCGAGTCTTATTACCTGCACCGTCAGTGGTAGTACTATAAGAGTATGCGCCCACCAACAACATTCCAACCTTTCAACAGTGTCAATGTGTTGGTAGGAACATTTTTATCTAAGATGGCACTCCACTGCAGATTACGTAGCCAGTGAAACGGCTTCTGCAGAGTCATTTCGGAAATTCTGGAGTTATCAGCCGTCATTTCCTTACAGCCTGGCCGTCCATATCATTTGATCTTAATCCGCTTGAGGTTATCTGGAAGATGTGTTCAGTGCTCCGATTACATACATAGCTGAACTGAAGGCATGCATCGCGCAGCGCATTCTGAGCGTGACCACCGAGACATTCCGATCTGTAGTGGAAAATGCTGTTTCTCGATTTCAGTTTGTAGCAGAAAATACTGGAGATGCCTTTTGCCAATTTCACAACAGTTAAAAACCGATTTCATTATCGCTTTTTGTGTAATTTTTGGCCTCAGGACAATTAAAAAGCGTTTTTCCGCATCCGGGGGGTAAGATCTAGTCGTGGTGAATGGGTTTATCTAACAGTGCCACAACTGTTCGAGGTCAAACTCGTGCGGTCATACACATTGCACAGTACGGTTGGTTTAATGTGAAACTCGCACCATAGCCGTCGTATTGCGATTCATCTGTCATTTGTAGCCGAACCCACATACATTATGACGCTTATAGCTCATTCAGTGGGAAAATACTCGTTACTTTCTATTTTCTTTCCATAACGTTTCCTCCTTGTCCGACAAAATTCCGTTCAAGTTTGTCACCATTTTGAGAAACGGTTCTCTTTCTACAGCGTTTTGAACTGGAACATTAATTTTAACCACCTCGTATTTACACCTACATAATACCAGACGCTGTCCGCTCCCACCGTTTCCT
Source organism: Schistocerca cancellata (assembly GCF_023864275.1). NCBI lineage: Eukaryota > Metazoa > Arthropoda > Insecta > Orthoptera > Acrididae > Schistocerca > Schistocerca cancellata. Next base: position 704,085,070 of record NC_064626.1, read on the forward strand.
GCGTCCAGGCCTACACAGTGAATTTCCAGCATGTAATTCCCAGCATACACATTATGTTTTGATCTGAAGGTATACTATCAGATTAACTGGTTGCGGAGGAACAGTGGAATGACTTGCTCCGTCTACTGACTTACCTCATATGGGCTCTTTTTGGAGGAGGGTGGGCGGGAGGGGAGAGCGCAAAATACGTTACGAATTGTCATATTTATAGAACTACACAGAACATTGCAAAATGTATTGTGCTTGCTTGTAATATATTTCAGCGGCATCTCTGGAAGCAGCGATAAATTCTTTCATCCTGTTCCGGCGTAACATAAAGCGCCGGCACGTCGGCCTAGAACGTAACAGCAGAGAAGGCTGTGAGAAGACGTCAGCCAACTGAACACTCCCTAGGACCGCACCACGATAGGAGCCGCACCGCTCCATCTAGCCTCGGGCGCACTAGAAGAGCCGCACTAGGAGACGAGCCCTCATCCTAACTGTTTATTCGTGACTTGCACGGAAATTGTATATTTCGAAGGACACTGATTATTTGCATGTCGCCGACTGTAGTAAACGCCGTCAATAAGATTTGCTTGAATGTTGTCTAGGTATCCGAGAAAACAGCTTCCTAGGCACCCTATATTAGACGAGTGGGCAGGATCCCACACGTCCAATGTGTGGACCAGTGTATCGCGGCCCATGGTCGCCACTTTGAGCACTTTTGAGTGTTGTAACCATTTTTTGATCCCACAGTGGATGACAGTGCTTGAAAATGACACGAGCGCGTGCTGAAAAGTGATGCCTCCGGATTCTTTATGCGGAAACACTTAAGGATTCTTAAATAAAACAAACGCTATTAACATTCTACATCTTTATTCCTTTTGTCGACATACTTATTTCCCAACACAGTCGCCCTGGCGACGAACACATTTCTCCCAAAGAGAGACCAGTTTGTTGATACCGTCACTGTACGGTGTTTGATTGTGTTGAAGGAGCCACAACTTGATCTCTGATTGCAACGCTTCATTACTATCAAAGCGAAGTCTTCGAAGATGTTCTTTAATTCTTGGAAAGAAGAGAAGAGGCTAAAACACTGGAGCTGCTACATGAACTCGTATTACAATATTGTGAATCACTCGATCTTATGTCCCTGGAGCTAGCCACTACAGTAATGTCATAAATCTCAATGGCTGAGACTTTAGTATTTAGATGATATACACAATGGTATCATATAACATCAACAAAATGGACATATGTTGTAATGGTAATGTAACTGACACACAACCATCACAAACGACATGTACAAATGTGAGAGTAAACTCATACCAGTCATGTAAAAGATGAACTTCAGGCACACTTCCAGCACGTTACGGATATTTACGTTACCTAGACTCTTGCATAAAGATGACTACAGCATATATACAGTAAGAATCATACAAGACCACAAATATAAAAAAAACATGTTAAAATGTCAAAGTGACCAAGATACAACAGCCATAAACTGTGTTATTAAATATCTTACCTCAAAATTTCATCAATGGTCATGCAACCTAAATCTCGGGGACTACTCCACGCCTGCCTCGGGCATGGATGTGTGTGATGTCCTTAGGTTAGTTAGGTTTAAGTAGTTCTAAGTTCTAGGGGACTGATGACCTCAGATGTTAAGCCCCATAGTGCTCAGAGCCATTGAACCATTGAACTACTCCACGACACAAATAACAACCAATGAAAAATTCGATGTATAGATGATTAAGCATGGAGTACTGCACCACATAGGATAATGCTATGAGGGAACCGTGTGTGTGAAACAGAAGGCAAGGACACAGTCCCATAAACGTTAGTATAATACAAATATTATATTTTATCACTGGAGAACCAATAATTTTGACAAATAATGTCATTATTGTAACTATTATATCTTGTGACATAAAACATGAGTACAAGGTAGTAAACCTCAGCCACTAACTTATTAGGATACAAATACTGGCATTACCTAGGCTTTGGTAACTGAAGACTTAACCATATGCAAAATAGGTGTCATACAAGACCAATAATACAAAATATGTTAAAATATCAAAGTAGCCATCACGAAACAACGTTCATCAATTGTCATTTTATATTCAACCCAGGCACTAGCCTCAGACTTAAGAACAAATAGAGAGAAACTTGGAAATCTGTGGTAAGGCACTATCGGACCAAATTGACACTACTTAACCTAACTTAAACTAACTTACTCTAAGAACAACACACACATCCATGCCCGAGGGAGGACTCGAACCACCGACGGGGAAGCCCCGAGAACCATGAAAAAACGCCTAAGAGCGCGCGACAACAAACAACAAATAGCAAGAATTTGGTATTCAGATGATATAAGCATCGGTTCTCCCATAATGTAGGATAATACACTCCTGGAAATTGAAATAAGAACACCGTGAATTCATTGTCCCAGGAAGGGGAAACTTTATTGACACATTCCTGGGGTCAGATACATCACATGATCACACTGACAGAACCACAGGCACATAGACACAGGCAACAGAGCATGCACAATGTCGGCACTAGTACAGTGTATATCCACCTTTCGCAGCAATGCAGGCTGCTATTCTCCCATGGAGACGATCGTAGAGATGCTGGATGTAGTCCTGGGGGACGGCTTGCCATGCCATTCCCACCTGGCGCCTCAGTTGGACCAGCGTTCGTGCTGGACGTGCAGACCGCGTGAGACGACGCTTCATCCAGTCCCAAACATGCTCAATGGGGGACAGATCCGGAGATCTTGCTGGCCAGGGTAGTTGACTTACACCTTCTAGAGCACGTTGGGTGGCACGGGATACATGCGGATGTGCATTGTCCTGTTGGAACAGCAAGTTCCCTTGCCGGTCTAGGAATGGTAGAACGATGGGTTCGATGACGGTTTGGATGTACCGTGCACTATTCAGTGTCCCCTCGACGATCACCAGTGGTGTACGGCCAGTGTAGGAGATCGCTCCCCACACCATGATGCCGGGTGTTGGCCCTGTGTGCCTCGGTCGTATGCAGTCCTGATTGTGGCGCTCACCTGCACGGCGCCAAACACGCATACGACCATCATTGGCACCAAGGCAGAAGCGATTCTCATCGCTGAAGACGACACGTCTCCATTCGTCCCTCCATTCACGCCTGTCGCGACACCACTGGAGGCGGGCTGCACGATGTTGGGGCGTGAGCGGAAGACGGCCTAACGGTGTGCGGGACCGTAGCCCAGCTTCATGGAGACGGTTGCGAATGGTCCTCGCCGATACCCCAGGAGCAACAGTGTCCCTAATTTGCTGGGAAGTGGCGGTGCGGTCCCCTACGGCACTGCGTAGGATCCTACGGTCTTGGCGTGCATCCGTGCGTCGCTGCGGTCCGGTCCCAGGTCGACGGGCACGTGCACCTTCCGCCGACCACTGGCGACAACATCGATGTACTGTGGAGACCTCACGCCCCACGTGTTGAGCAATTCGGCGGTACGTCCACCCGGCCTCCCGCATGCCCACTATACGCCCTCGCTCAAAGTCCGTCAACTGCACATACGGTTCACGTCCACGCTGTCGCGGCATGCTACCAGTGTTAAAGACTGCGATGGAGCTCCGTATGCCACGACAAACTGGCTGACATTGACGGCGGCGGTGCACAAATGCTGCGCAGCTAGCGCCATTCGACGGCCAACACCGCGGTTCCTGGTGTGTCCGCTGTGCCGTGCGTGTGATCATTGCTTGTACAGCCCTCTCGCAGTGTCCGGAGCAAGTATGGTGGGTCTGACACACCGGTGTCAATGTGTTCTTTTTTCCATTTCCAGGAGTCTAGAATGCAAGAACTGTATATGTGATATAGAATCCAGGATTGTGGACCAATATAAAATTGGTATAACTACTCTCAATAATATCACAGGTATGTTACACGAACTTAGGTATACACTGAAGCGCCAAAGAAATTGGTACAGATATGCCTATTCAAATACAGAGATATGTAAACAGGCAGAATACGGCGCTGCGGTCGGCAACGCCTATATAAGAGAGTATGTGCCAGGCACAGTTATTACGTCGGTTACTGCTGCTACAATGGCAAGTTATCAAGATTTAAGTGAGTTTGAACGTGGTGTTGTAGTAGGCGAACGTGGTGTTGTAGTAGGCGCAGGAGTGATGGGACACAGCATCCCCGAGGTAGCTATGAAGTGGGGATTTCCCCGTACGATCGTTTCACAAGTGTACCGTGAATATTAGGAATCCGGTAAAACATCAAATCAAATGGTTCAAATGGCTCTGAGCACTATGGGACTCAACATCTTAGGTCATAAGTCCCCTAGAACTTAGAACAACTTAAACCTAACTAACCTAAGGACAGCACACAACACCCAGCCATCACGAGGCAGAGAAAATCCCTGGCCCCGCCGGGGATCGAACCCGGGAACCCGGGCGTGGGAAGCGAGAACGCTACCGCACGACCACGAGATGCGGGCAAACATCAAATCTCCGACATCGCTGCGGCCGGAAAGACATCGTGCAAGAACGGTACTAACGACGACTGAAGAGAATTCAACCTGACAGAAGTGCAACCCATCCGCAAATTGCTGCAGATTTCAGTGATGGGCCATCAATAAGTGTCAGTGTGTGCACCATTCAACTAAACATCATCGATATGGGCTTTCGGAGCAGAAGGCCCACTCGTGTACACTTAATGACTGCACGACACAAAGCTTAACGCCTCGCCTGGGACCGTCATACCGACATTGGATTGTTGATGACTGGAGATATGTTGCCTGGTCGGACGAGTCTCGTTTCAAATTGTATCGATCAGATGGACGTGTACGGGTATGTAGACAACCTCATGAATCCATGGACCCTTACTGTCAGTAGGGGACTGTTCAAGCTGCTGGAGGCTCTGTAATAGTGTGAGCGTTGGAGTGATATGGGGCCCCTGATACGTCTAGTTGCGTCACTGACAGGTGACATATACTTAAGCGTACTGCATCCATTCATGTTCATTTTGCATTCCGACGGACTTGGGCAATGCCAGCAGGGCAATGCGACACCCCACACGTCCAGAATTGATACAGAGTGGCTCCAGGAACACTCTTCTGAGTTTAAACACTTTCGCTGGCCACCAAACTCCTCAGACACGAACATTATTGAGCATATCTGGCATGCCTTGCAACGTGCTATTCAGAAGAGATCTCCACCCCCTCGTACTCTTACGGATTTATGGACAGCCCTGCAGGTTTCATGGTGTCGGTTCCCTCCAGCACTACTTCAACATCAGCGGGGGCCCTACACGATATTAGGCAGGTGTACCAGTTTCTTTGGCTCTTCAGTGTATTATAACATACCATGGGATAAATGATGATACTATTAAAATGTCGCCGGCCGGTGTGGCCAAGCGGTTAAAGGCGCTACAGTCTGGAACCGCGTGACCGCTACGGTCGCAGGCTCGAATCCTGCCTCGGGCATGGATGTGTGTAATGTCCTTAGGTTAGTTAGGTTTAAGTAGTTCTAAGTTCTAGGGGACTGATGACCTTAGAAGTTAAGTCCCATAGTGCTCAGAGCCATTTGAACCATTTTTATTAAAATGTCGCACCATGTGACGAGGAATATGAGTATAAAATAGCGAACCTATAATTTAGACCGCGAGAAGTAAATACGAAAACTAGTCTATCCTTCGGTATTCACACATCAAATATCAATAGTTAGGATGAAAATTATCGCCATATACTCATTAACAACATGTACCACTTCTAACAATAAAAAAGACGATAAAATTCATAAATGGGGGATCAGTGTAAACCTGTGTTACAGGCGAGCACTTAATCTTAGGGAGTTACAGGCAACAAAAAAGCCTGGCAGGAACTAAAAGGCAAACAAACAAATCAGAATACAATTAACTCACAGGTGGCTGGTTCGGCAAACAGCTAATAACAAGTAATGCGGCTTTACTAGGATCATCTGACCAGCTGCCTTACCAAAACGGACACATTTTCCAAAGATGTAGAAGCAATTTGCATTACCAAAAATGAGCTGCCAAAAGCCACAAGATCAACTAAAGCATACAGGGAGGCCCCTTTTTGGGTTCACCATCGAATTCATTAAACAAATGGAATATATATTGGCAAATATAATCATATAAGAAGAACTATACATTATTCTCATAAAATATAATACACCAATAAATAAAACAAGGCAAGCAAGCACTGAATAGGTAATACACCAGACAAGTAACTCACAAAAAAAATGCAGGTTAGCAAACACAATCAACCAAGCCAAACTACCCTGTACTACGGTAAGTGGGACTCAAAATCCAAGTCCGCCGCTCGTGGTCTCGCGGTAGCGTTCTCGCTTCCCGAGCACGGGGTCCCGGGTTCGATTCCCGGCGGGGTCAGGGATTTTCACCTGCCTCGAGATGACTGGGTGTTTGTGTTGTCCTCATCATTTCATCATCATCCCGGAAAGTGGCGAAATTGGACTGAGCAAAGATTGGGTCATTGTATGGGCGCTGATAACCACGCAGTTGAGCGCCCCACAAACCAAACATCATCATCATCATCAAAATCCAAATTCCGATTCACGCTCGCCAAGACTCTGGAATACCTGTCCAGAAAATTTTTCTGGTAGAGAAATACTAACGAACGCCTTCGTTCACAACAGAATATCAGAGGAACGACCATAAATACTGGATAGATCCGAAAGAAACAGCGATGCAGTGCGTCGTGCACCACCAAAGAAAAAAAATACTGCCTATCAGAGAAAAGGGTTCAGCATAATACAGACACGCCACGGTTTTCCAGGCCTGCAACCCTCTAGCGGCTCAGTAGACGTCAGTTAAACTACAACCAGGATGATGTCACGCCAGCCGGGTGGCCGAGCGGTTGTAGGCGCTACAGTCTGGAACCACGTGACCGCTACGGTCGCAGGTTCGAATCCTGCCTCGGGAATGGATGTGTATAATGTCCTTAGGTTAGTTAGGTTTAAGTAGTTCTAAGTTCTAGGGGACTGATGACCTCAGAAGTTAAGTCCCATAGTGCTCAGAGCCATTTTTTGATGATGTCACCAATAACAATCCACAGGCTAGGCCGTCGCCTTTCAGCTATGTTTCGATTCCCAGCTATGTTCGACCCTAAGGAGCGCTCACATGTTCTACCTGAAACCTCCACTCTGAAGCGAGCAAGTCCCTTTCTTCTACCTGCTACGCACGTCCCTATAATCTCACTCATCGCTGCTCAAGCGTCATCTTACGGAGTGGCATGCTTCAGTTTCCCAGCAACTGAGCAGAGACATACACAGGGCAGATAACATAGATAACTTAGCACCAAAGATGTCGCGCATGCACGGCACAGAAATATAAACGGTAATGTTCTCAAACCAGCACCACGTCAATGCAGCAGATAACTGTTTCCTGTGAAAGATAAGCAATTTAATAACACGTGCCCTGCACACATTGTATATTCGGCACATGGGGTGACCTCAGATATTCAGTCCTGACCATTGGTTCCACATATCAAAATACTCACTGTTTGCAATCCCCTGCCATCCATATAACGCTGACTCCAAAGACTGGTAACAAACTGCACCTGAAAATACGAAGATCCACATGTAATTTCACAGGAGACAGTAGTTACCTGGAGATGAGGGGTTGCCATTTTAGAACGATATATTATACCATTCGTATGACAACAAAGAGGACAGAAAGCGCTGTGTGGAGGATAGTGATACATTAAGGGCAGTTAACAATCAATGACCCGCCAGTAAATGTCCTTGTGCTCAAGTAACAGTGTTCTGCTGATTTTTTTTTCTAGTTGCAAAAAAATGGCTCTGAGCACTATGGGACTTAACATCTGAGGTCACCAGTCCCCTAGAACTTAGAACTACTTAAACCTAACTAACCTAAGGACATCACACACATCCATGCCCGAGGCAGGATTCGAACCTGCGACCGTAGCGGTCTCGCGGTTCCAGACTGAAGCGCCTAGAAGCGTTCGGCCACACCGGACGGCAATTTCTAGTTGCAGAAGGTAATGCGAATTTAATAAGAGCAGGTACGTCGAAAACTGGTTCACAACTATTCTGACATGTAGTTATTGTTCTGAGAACATAGCATAGAATTTTATTTATTTTCTTTTAATTTTGACACTTGTTGTGTGAGGACCATGAAATCCGACTTAACGCCGCCACGGATTAGTATACACGTACCGGAACGCCTCGATCACGAGAGTGAAATAATTTCAGAGTGATTCGAAACTGGGAAAATAATCGCTCAGTGATTTATAGCTAAGGAACTTGAAAAAGTATTTTATGCTTGCGTCAAACGTACCCGTTTGAGGCTGCAAATGAAAGAGTTACGTTAGGTGCTTAACGAAATTTGACGACTAGTACACAAGAAAAACACACGAACGTGTCATAATACAAAAAGCAGTTTTTTAAGTGCACTCCATTGTTAATCAATTCATTCGACGTTGCAACTGCTCATGTTATTCATGAAATGTCCTTTATGGGATACACGTGAAAGACAGGTGTCAATCAAATTCATTTGAGCTGTTGACCGCCTTGAGGACGGTCGTTTGCAATAGCGGCCGAAACGTCGGACAATGTTATATATTGACAATGCGGTCAACAGCCCAGAAGAATTTTATTGAGAGTGACGAGGCCGCGGAACCCTACGCTTAGGTAAAAGACAGGTGTCACATTAGCAAAGGGTAATATCAGTAATGGCCATTCAGGTACTGTGATATCTCCAGTCAGAGAGAGATTAAAGTTCAGCTCCAGAGCAGAAACGCCTTCCGCATGGATTCATTGTTAATATCCTATTCCACCACCAGCAAAAGTTGGCGACACGTATGTTTAGCGGAAAAAAATAAAGTGAATGCTGCATAGATCTCGGAATCTAATCTGTTTAAGCAGTTCGACAGAAACGTTGAGAGCTAGATCTACGTCCACAAAGAAGTGGATGTCACTTTTCACCAAAAAAGTTAACGAGGAAACAGAAATTCGTGCTGTTGACATCCATGTTACAATTGCCATTCATACCTTCGCTACGCACGGTAGCATGTTGGATTTGTAGTTGCAACTACGGACGATATTCCGTAGTTTGTAGTAGCTACACTATCTATAGGCACACGTTACTTAACATGTCAAATAAACCTTGAAAGATCGTCTGATACAATCAGATCAGATTTGTGTATAATATTCATTCCTTTATAAGTAAACAACCTGCAATACACGAGAGCTATTAGTTCATTAAGCTCCGATCGGTCGCGAAATGGAAACCACAGTGAAAATCCGATGAAGCTTTGCACAAATGTGTTGGGCAGTGTCTGTAGTATGGCCATCATGTCGCTCTTTCAGTTCTGAGTGCACAGTGGGCACGCAAATATGCCTATAGAATAATGTGTCCTTCCTAGTGTGAGTGCTTGCTGAGAGGTTCCTCTTGATTTCATTCAGCCCAAAAAATGAAACTGACAAAACGAAACTTCTCGACAAAACTTCGACCGCACACAGCAGGGGCGTTTTCGATCGGAAGTGTTTGATGACCCACCATACCGTCTGGACGTGGCTCCCTCTTAGTTTCCTCTCTACTCACATGAACCGCTGGCTAAGAAGACAACATTTTGGCAGAGACAACGAGTTGCAGATCAGTGCAGGGAATTTGCGGAAAGCACAGGCGGCTGCCTTCTATGACGAGAGTTGCAAAGTTGTTACAACGATACGACAAATACCTAGATCGTAGCGGCGAATTTGTGGTGTAGGTGTAGTTAATTTCAGAATAAAAAGAGTTTTGATTACGAAATTATTTAATATCAATGACGCGTTTCACCCTTCTGGGGCATCATCAGACTGTGTTAAAGTAACTTAATATGAAACCTACCAGTCATATACCCATTTAAAACGAAAAATAGAGGCAGTTGTCATAAAAACATATCGATTGTAATGTGGACCTTTACAAAATAGAGCCACGCTTGGAAAAATAAACGCGGTATGAGCCGCACAATATCCTTTTGACGTGAACACAAATACTAAAGTGACAGAACAGGATGCAAAAACCGCGTTTTGTGTGACTAGAGGTGCCCAGATCGCGCGTATGATCGGCGTAAGGCGCATTTACGAAATATGAAAACTGCCCAAAACTAATAAATGAAGGTACGTAGAAAGAAACCATCACAACCCCACGAAACCAAAAGTACATTAAGGTACCCCTACGTAAAACAGAATAATTTGGTAAAATGATGACATAAAACAGTAAATCAAAATATGTTATTGAAACTCTCAAACGGAGTAAAATAGCTAAACTTTAGAGTGCTTGCACAGAGCACGCATACAAAACCAACTACCAAAATATCAAGGCGTCAGGAAACAGGGGCAGTTATAAGCACTGCAAACTAATGAGAAAGAACTATTTCTAGTCATTAGAATAAAAATGTAAGTCATGGAATAAAAAAATAAGTTACAGTAGGTAATTGTTGTAGAAAAAATACGGGGTGTTCAAAAAGTCTCTCCGCAGTGCCGTACGATTTTTAGCCGCGTGTGCCGTATGATTGTTCGCCTGCCTGGGTTTTTTAACGAAACAATAAACGCACAACGATACTCCAGTGATATTCTGTACTCATTCATAGGAGAACTTGTGTTAAGTGAAATACTGAACGGTTATTTTTAACAAGTTGGTGCAACCGCGCGTTTCAATGTCACTGCTTGCTGATGATTTTAGAGATCGCATAATTTCACAGGGACTTTGGCCTCGACGATCGCCTGACTAAACACCACCTGAACACCACCTGGCTTTTTCTTCTGGGGTGCAGCGAAAGCAACTGTCTATAAAAACAGTCCAAAATGCATCTATGAATTGAAAACTGCAAATCCACTTTCACTGCGTCTGTTTCAGAAGAAATGTTACAGCTTGTGTTTAGAAACATGATTATATGAATTCAATTGTGTATTCAACAACAGGGGGGACACTTTCAACTTTAATGTGTAAATCTGTAAGTGAAAATGAATATTCAATAAATCAATAACTTGTATTTCACTGAGTTTCATTTAGGTATATACACTGCGGCATACGGCACGCGCGGCTAACAATCATACGGTACTGCGGAGAGACGTTTTGAACACGCCGTAGTTAGTTTCACGATGGTTTCCACTTCGCGACGTATCCGAACTTCATTAACGAAAAGATCTCATATTTATTTGTCCTTATTTTAAACTCCGAATTTCGTTTATTATTCGATGTGACACAATAACAGACTACACGCACAATCGCACCATATTTTGTGCTTAACCACCCTGACACGGCGTGAACCATCGTAAATCGACAGCGGAAACAAATTGAAACTAGAAAAAATTGGCTGTTTTTAATGAACTCAAATGAAAATAGTTTATTCTGAACGCTGACAAATTAAAAAAAATTCTGTTCGCCTTTTAGAATCTTCAGGTGAGTCACACCAGCAAGTGAAGGCAATGCGACGACCTAGAGAGTAACTGCGTATAATGAACGTCGGAGGATTACTTATTAAAGTCGAAACGCACAGCCTGTATATACACTTTTTTGTACAATACGGCGAGTTGATGTAAAAACGTGTTAGACGAAAATTGTTTCAATTGCACTCGTTTGGAACACTACAGAGGACGTCGGGTTCACGTCACGAGAAACGACTCTCAGGGACGGAGCGTAATTAGAGCAGCGGCAGCGTCAGCCTCGCACCTGTTTCCTGATACCTCGGGTGAACAACGGAGCGCGCCCCGTTTCGAAAGACGGCTCACGATCTTGTGAGGACGCCGCCGCAATTTGAGCGGCTCCAGGTGTCTCATTTGGACGCGAAGTCGTTACGCTGCCGCGAGAGCGGCGTCGGCGGTGCCCAAGGTCTGCAGAAGGTCGGACCGGCGCCTGGGGCCATACCGGGAGGAGGAGCCGAGGCAGCAGTGCTCACACTTCATTTACCAGTTCTTGCATACTGGCTATTCGGACTACACCTGCTACTCCAGCAGATCAGCCAACAAAAAGAGTTAGAGGAAAAAAATTGTGTAGTCGCAAATTATTGCCCAGAGTTAGGGGGCAATGCCATGAACAACATTCTAAGAGTTCTTACCGGAGGGATGTGAGTGTGGGGTTGCGATGGAATTGAAAGGTCACTTTTATACGTTTTTCTTGAATACCTCGCAGCGGATTCCAGTGAAAATCAAATGAAACTATATGACTCCAGAGAATTTTTTAAGTCTCAAATATCTATGATGTACATATGCAGACCAATGCAACGAGTGTAAAGTCGTACCAAGCTTGGGTTTCGAATCTGGGTCTCCTGCTCAGTAGGCAGACGCGCTAGCCACCTTGCCACCCTAGCACAGTGGCACTGCACATTTGTGCGAACTACCGTAGACCAAGAGATGAATACACTAAGCAGATTCAGAAGGATGTAGGTTGCAGTAGGTACTGGGAGATGAAGAAGCTTGCACAGGATAGAGTAGCATGGAGAGCTGCATCAAACCAGTCTCTGGACTGAAGACCACAACAACAACAACAACCGTAGCAGGCCTCCCCCTAGTCCAAATTCCCAACATGAAGTTCCCCGTAAATTCGAACGGCATTTCAGAGGCTCTCCATCTGTGTTGCAGGCGCATATCACCATCAGATAAAACGGGAGATCATGCCTGAAACCCAGGGATAGGTGTTTTAATGAAATGAAATTCTATGGTTACAGAGCCCTTCTCAAGTCTCAAACATCTTTGATGTATATACGCCGACTAAAGCGATTAATAAGAATTTACACCACAGCCGGGATTCGAATCTGCGTCTCCCACACACTAGACAGTTGCAATGGCCACCACACCATCCTGGAACAGTGGCTTTGCACAACTGCACGAATTACCCTAGCGCATCGCCCTCCTCAAACCAAATTCCAATTCACGCCTCAGCTCATTTGGTATTCCTCCTAAACTCGAACAGCATTGCAGACGCTCTCCAGCTGTATTGGAATAGCACATCAGCGTCGAACGAAACGGGGGATGGTGCCTGAAATCTAGACGTAGGTGCTGAAAACAAATGAAGCTTTATGATTCCATTCGTCACTTTAGTCAGCATGTATACGTCATAGATGCATGAGACTTGAAAATGACCCTGGAACCATATACTTTGATTTGATTAAAGCACCTATGCCTGGGTTTCAGGCAGAATCCCCTGTTTCTTTCGATGCCGAGGTGCTATTTCAGTGGAGTTGGAAAGTGGAGTTGGAAAGCCTCTGCAATGTTGTTCGACGATAGTGACTGGCTTTCCTATCGTGCGGCTGGCAGGCGGCGGACGTTTCCCGCCATCATGCAGTGACTGGAGCTCTTGCGCTAACTGGCACGACTGCATGTTATGTGTTATCAGATTCAGTAATTTTATACACCCGAAGGTGGGATTTTAAAATACTGAAAACGGTCGTGGTTTGTATAAAGAAATAGGGCAAATGAAGCGGATCTATCTAAGTTAATTATAATGCTGTTCGAGTTTAGGAGGAATGTCATAAGGGCTGAGGCGTGAACGGGAATTTCGATGGAAGAGGGCGGCGTGCTAGTGTAGTACGTGCAGCTGTGCAAAGCCACTGTGAGTAGCGCGTCTGCCTAGTGAGCAGGTGATCTGGGTTCGAATCCCAAGCTTGGTATAAATGGTTGGTTGGTTGGTTTGGGGAAGGAGACCAGACAGCGTGGTCATCGGTCTCATCGGATTAGGGAAGGATTGGGAAGGAAGTCGGCCGTGCCCTTTCAGAGGAACCATCCCGGCATTTGCCTGGAGTGATTTTAGGGAAATCACGGAAAACCTAAATCAGGATGTCCGGACGCGGGATTGAACCGTCGTCCTCCCGAATGCGAGTCCAGTGTCTAACCACTGCGCCACCCCGCTCGGTTTGGTATAAATGTTCATTCGTTGATTAAGTCTGCATACATACATCTATCGAAAATGTTTCGCAGTAAAAAATAAAACTAAATTAAATTTTCTACAGATCATATTCTGCTCACTTTATCTCTAGAGCTAATAGTTTCCGAGCTGCAGAGGCTGGAAAAATCGTAGGTCATTAAAAATAGGATTTCTGCAGTATTTTTTGATGGATAACTACATTATTTGTACCAATGCTCCAATACTGTTATAACGGGAGTGTTAAACGCCTTCCTTCTTTTTTATTGTTACTTTATCTAAGGACGTTATTAATACTGATAATTTACACGTTGCTTTTGTACGCCAATTGGCACACGGTTCTCGCCATGAGCACCACCTGCCCTGGTCTCAGAGTAACTACGCTGGCCGATTACACTCAGTCGGTTGTGAGCTCTGCAAGATCCATGTACCAATTTACATTTACGTGACAAATCCTAATTCTAGGGCTATATTTCATTTTGACAAATGAATGTATGCCGACATTTGTAAAAACGGCGATGGTACATTAGTCCTTCCTAATGTAAAATTGTAAGTACCAGTCGTCGTTCTCATATTTCTATAATGCAAGAGCTCTCTAATTTGTGTTAAAATTTATTCTTGACTTAAGTTTCATACTTTTCTAATGTAAGCTATGATGTTCATTGTCCTTAGGCCACCTTCTGAAGAAGACAAATTTATATTTGTCGAAACCTAGGTAAAGAACTATTTATCCATTGCAACTGGTCGGCTGTTTATAATTTTATTACGTGAAACCGTTGCTCTTGTGCAGCTATGTTTAAGATATAAAATTAATGTTTATTGTTAAATAAATGGGGCTAAGAACAAGTATTAAATGTGCGTAACACATTTAAGTGGAACCGTGTTAAAAGATAAGCCGTATTCTGTGGATGCGACGACCAGGAGAGAGGGAGGAAGAGGGGAGGGGGTAGGGAGAGGGGAGTTTACGGACAGTAGACGCGAAAGGTAAGGCAGGTCGCCAGATTTGTTCATGCACTTCCGTCCTTCGTAGGTTTGCAAACTTAAGAATGTTCCGACTCTCTCTTCCCCACTGCGTCACAAGAAGCAACTACAGGGTGTTACACATAAAAACCCATCCACAGCGGCTTGTGAGTCACTGGTGAAGCAGTGTGCAAACATGTTCAGGGATGTTTATTCTGTGCAGGGTACGATAACACTACCTAGCATACAGAAAAGAGTTAGTAACAATAAAACGCAAGCAAAGAATATGGGCAGATTCCAAGTAAATCTCTGCACACTCTTCTACACTGCGAGAATCAACATTGATCCCCACACATCCTGTAAGGCAGTTATAGCAGTCTTCCGGGAAAGGCGACTTCCCCCACTATGCACGCTGCTCGCATTTCTGTTTACAGACAGATTACATTTCCGCAGCATTTCCTGTCCAGTTCTCTTAACTGAGTACAAAAAATAAATTCAGTGAGCTCATGTTTATATAGTGGAGTTATTTTCAGTTTATTATGTCAGAATTTATTTCCTCTGGAAACTCATTACACTTCGCTGCATTAGAACAACTTATTTACGAGGGTTGTTTTTTAAGTAAGGGCCGTTTTTATTTTTAAAAAAAGATACAAATACTTTTGTAAAAAAACTTTTATTTTCTGATTCTACACACTTTTACCTATTTTTCTACATAGTTGCCTTGTTTATTTAAGCACTTGTCATACCGTACAACTAAGTGTTTAATTCCCTCTTCAAAGAATTCGGCCGCCTGCTCCGACAGCCAAGAGTTCACGGCCGCTTTCACTTCATCGTCGTCATTGAAGCGCTGCCCGCCAAGATGGTGCTTCAGGTACCGGACAAGGTGAAAATCGCTAGGAGCAAGGTCGGGGCTGGATGGTGCATGGTCCAAAACTACCCAGCCAAAAGAATCAATCAAATCCCGAGTCTTTTGAGAGGTGTGAGGCCTAGCGTTATCGTGCAGGAGCAAAACTCCTTTTGTTTTGAATTACTCTGCGGAGCTTCTTTAGAGTTGCACAGTAGGCATCTGAGTTGATTGTCGTTCCTCGTGGCTTGACGTCCACTAGCAAAACACCACGCCGGTCCCAGAACACAGTTGCCATAATCTTGCGCTTTGACAGCGTCTGTTAGACTTTGACCTTGACGGGTGAGGTTGTGTGTCGCCATTCCACCGATTGTCGCTTGCTTTCGGGAGTGATATGGGATACCCATGTTTCATCTCCAGTGACAATCTGACTCAACGTGTCATCCCCTTCTTCCTTGTAACGAATCCAAAAGTCCAATGAAGTGGCAAATCTCTTCCCTTTGTGGTCCTCTGTGAGGAGTCTGGGTACCCACCGAGAACACAGTTTCTTAAAGTTTAGGTTTTCAGACACAATTTTGTACAAAACTGATCTTGAAACTTGTGGAAATTCCAAAGAAAGAGTGGAAATTGTGAATCTTCTGTCCTCACGAATCTTTGTTTCGACTGCAGCCACCAAATCATCAGTGATCACAGAGCGCCGGCCTGAGCGTTCTTCGTCATGGAGGTTTTGACGGCCATTTTTAAACTCTCTAACCCATTGACGCACTTTACCTTCACTCATTGCATTCAAGCCATAAACTTCTGTTAACTGACGAATTTCTGCAGCTGATAGGCTTCTCGCGGTCAAACAACGTATCACTGACCTTATCTCACACGTGGCAGGCCATTCAATAATCGTAAACATTATAAAGTAGCACAGCGATGCATACACGTCAGCTACAGAGCTGCAACTTGCATCAGTGTGAACGGGAAGGATGCCGGCAAGTGGCGCGGTGGCTTGTTGCGGCGTCCGTGCGAACTACGGGACTATATGCGCCAACGGCCCTTACTTAAAAAACAACCCTCGTATTTGCTAGTGGTTTCAATAAACGATCACTATCTGGCGCGAAAACTTGGCTAATGCAATTCATATGTCAATTTTTTGTGCCAGATGATGATCGCTGAGCGAAACCTGTAGGCAATAAAGAAATTATTCTAATGCAATGAAGTGTCATGAGTTTCCTGAAATATATACCCGCTGCTGACAACTGTCTGACGAATACATACTTATTTCCTGTTAGTAAGTGAGCTTTCATCTAAAATACGATCCTATAAAGAATAGCAGAGAAATGTTTAGTTTGTAAGCGTGATGTAGTCAGTGACCATTGTAGTACTGGTAAGAAAGGGACTGTATTGGCAAATGTGGCATCTTGCTGCTGCTATCGTTCATAGCGTATTGCAAAGCTGTGTAACCGTGTAGTAGTCACTTGCTGGCAAATTAGTGGATGACTAGATGTTACTCCACTTCTCTCGCCGTTGATTGTGTTACTGATACACAGCCCAAATCTCTTCCATTCAGCAATTTTTGGCATTTGCAGACCAGATTGGACTGAGTGGAATCACTTATCAGACATCCTCAGTTCATACTGCAAGGTAGTTGTGTATATGTCTGATGGAGTGGAACTGATCATGTTCTAGTTATTTTGTCTGCTAACATAAAAGAAATGGCCAGGAAATGCTGGGGAGATATAATCTCTTTGTAAGCTGAAAAGCGAGCAGCGTTAGTGATGGGGGAAGTTCCCTATTCCAGAAGAACGTAATAACTGCTGTTAAGGATGACTAAGAATCAGTTTCCCCTCTAACATTGTGAAACGGTGTTCGGAGATTTATGTAGAATCTGTTCATATGCATTTAGTGCCTTAGTATTATTAGTAATCCATACCTATATTCTGCGTAATATTAATACACTTTGTGTTAAATAACACCCCTTGGGCGTATCTGCACAATGCGTCGCCGGTGATTGATAAAGGGTGCTGCGCAAGAGTCTGTTTAGCTATGTGAAACGTCCTTTAGATGCGACTGATTGAGGCGAGGTCATCAGTCTCGCGATTCCAAAGTTACGCGTGGAAGAGAGAGGGTCCGCTAAAAGTGGACGGATGCAGTCAGAGGAGCCAAACTATAAAACGAGGAAGATGAAACACACACTGTAGAAGGCATAAAATGATAGGACAAATCTAGAAACTGGGAAAACAGAGGATAAAAAAGGGGTCTTTCCACGAGGGAGTGGTCATGAGTCCCAGACTGAGAGAACATGAAGAGAGGCCCCAACCGCAACTACCCTGTCCCTGCTCCAGGAGTAAAGCAAAACCTTATATCTGAAAATAAAAACAACTTTTACGGAGGAAACCGAGGACCCGTTGAACCATCAGTGAATCGTCGTGAATTCTTAATACGAAGGCCCAAAATAAGGGTACAGTCCACCACTATAATTAGGAGATACCATCAATCTGGCTCCACAACCTTCTTGATTGTACGGAATTTATTACTGAGAGCAGTAGCACACCAGATGACATTCCACTTTTGGGCAAAGAGAGATTTGACGTAGATATCTGCAGTTAGAATCATCAAAAGGAATGTGGGGTACGTATCTCCTTCTCTAGCCAAACGGTCAGCCGTTCATTCTCTGGAATGCCCACATGACTTGAAACCCAGAGAAAGACAACTGAGCAGGCGGCACAGCCAAGGGCAGAGAGAAGGTCATGGGTATCAGAGCCCAAAGGGTGACGCGAGTAGCATCGGTCGATAGCCTGCAGACTTCTCATGGAATTTGTACATATTAAAACACTGCAGAGGGAGGCCTCAGTAGCAAAATGGAGGACCCTGTTAATGGCTAGTAGCTCTGCTGTGAGCACACTGCATGGTCCCCGCAATAAATGGTGTTCTTGGCCAGTAGGAGACGTGAAAGCGTATCCCGCCTTATTATTGTCTTAGAGCCATCAGTGTAGAAGATGGTAGCGCCCTGGAACTCTGCATGGATGAAACATACAAGACGCCGGAAGACCATAGCGGCGACAGAGACCTTACGACCCTGGAATAGGTCGGTTCTAATCCGTGATCTAAGTACCATCCAAGGGCAGATATGAGAGGAAATACATGGTTGTAAAACAATAAACTGGTAGCCAAGATCGCAGGGATTATTTTTATTCCATGATTACCGGTATCGGCGAAACTAAAGCCGCCATTATGGGATCTTAGGATACATACAGGTTACAACATCAAGGCAGACAATGGTGATATTAATAGCTGCCTATAACACGCAGGCTTTACAAAATTGTCATACGTAGCGCATAAGCTTCCAAGAGAGATGACATTATAATGCTTTAGTTTCACCGAAACCATTAATCATGGAATAAAAAGAATTCCTGCGATCTTTGCTAACAGTTTCTTGTTTTACAACCATCTAGATCGTTCCCGCATGAGCACAATGCGCTCCCTACAAAAGGAAATACATGGGGCGCATTCCAGTGAATGGAGATGGAAATCCCGACAAAGGGAAGTGAGACGCATTCCAACCGGAAATCCCACCCGTGGGCAGTTATCAGGAGGGTGAAATCCCTCGTTTGCAGAGAGAAGAGGGTACGCGGGATGGTCAGGGAATTGACGAATGGCGAATGCATAAGAAATCAGGAGGTGGCTCCTTCGCATTCGTAGAGGGGGAATCCCCGCTTCTGCGAGCAGACTGTCAACGGGACTAGTGCGAAAGGCACCAGGAGCCAGACGCACCTCACAGTGGTGAACAGGGTCAGGTATTTTCAGAGCGGATGGAGTCGCTGAGCCTCAAACCTGACTACCATTATCTAATCTGGACAAGACCAGAGCATGGGAAAGATGGAGAAGAGTAGCACGGTCTCAGCCAGGAGGCGGAGAGCATTAATCTTCCGCATCTTCTTTAGGTGCGAATATGGGGCGGCCACATCAGCTTTTTATCATAAATGAGGCCCAAGGAACGTGACTGTGCCACAAAATCTAGAAGCTGGTCGGGTTGTACTGTGGGTCGACGACAAAAATGCATAATCCGCGTTTTGGAGGTAGAAAACTGGAAACGATATGAGATGGCCCATGTGGAGGCCTGTCGGATGGCGCCTTGGAGCCGGCGCTCAGCAGATGTTACCGAGTGGCAGCTGCACCAGATGCAACATTCGTCGACATACAGCGCCGCGGTAAGCAGAGGCCCAACAGAGGTTAGAATCCCATTAACGGCTTTGAGGAAGAGAGTGACACTTTACACAGAACCGTGCGGCATACCCTTCTCCTGAATCCGAGGGTGCTGAGTGAAGTGCCAACCCTAAGACGGAAAAGCCAGTGGGATAAAAACTCGTGAATCAAAATCGGATGGGGGCCGCAAAAGCCCCAGTCATGGAGGCTAACTAAAATGTGATGCAGCCAAACCTTGCCTTAAGTTGATCAAAAAAATATATAGAAAATAACTGAGGACGTTATGTGCAAACTCTGATCTCAGATAAAGAGATTAGCAAGGAATTCGTGGCAGGCAGTGTCAAATCAGAAATACTCTGCGTTATATATCTCCCATCCGTCTGTGTACCGTCAGCTTTCGATGTTTCCCTGTATGCTCGACAATTAGCTAGATGCCTTCTCCTCGCTAAGGCGGCGTTTACGTTGATCAGGATGCTAGACGTCTCTTCATACGGCACGTTCCTGGAAAACTGAATACTATGAAAGGGAATCGATGTCAGTCCTCGCCTGTAGGGAACACATAAACCACAGCATATGATTTCAGGTGGTATTAACAGGCTGCGGGCTACACTGTTGTGGATATTAACCTATCATATGATGCATTTTGATAATGGTCTAGCACATTAATTTGGCCTGGTGGACGAGTTTCTGGAACGTGAGGTCATGTAGAGTGCGCAGCTGGTTCTTCAGGTACAACTCCGATTGAATATTGCCTGGGTCACGGTATGTTACGACATGCAGTTCCTGATCTCCAGAGCGGGTGCACCCACCAACAGGTAACTTTAGCGCAGTCTGCATTGGACACTATGGGAAGCCGTTGTGCACCGTATATTGCCATCCGAAAGTATAATACCCCGGCTGATTTCCTGTATGCCACACTCGTAAGAACACTAAGCTAAGTTAATAGTGCGCTGTCTCACTCACTTTTCGTAATGTTTGCAGGTTATCTTTCAGTAGACATGTTATCCCTGCGCCTCATGTTGTTCGTGGTACTCATAGAATTCATAAAGTGCGAGCATGTGTATTAATATACGCAAAAATTGTACGCCGACCTGTTAACAGGTGACCTCGTGGTAATACGTGGTCTGTTAATTGTGCTTTACATGAGAACGATCTTTCTTCTTGTTTTCTTCTCAGTAAGCCCGGTTAAAACTTGTCTCGTTGCTCTAAATCATGCGGTATTTTTTAATCGTTATAAGAGATTAGTCACTGATCGTAAAAGTGACCATATCATGGTCAAATACACTGAAATTTATCCGGTGCATTAGAAATAATGATTTTCATAAAGTAATTAACATTTCAGACCCATGAATTTTAGAAAAAGCATTTGTCTGTAAACGTTCAACGGGGTATTGGGCGTCGCTGCTATGAAACAAATTAACGTACATGCATTCCTCAAATGCGAGACTGATTCAAATCAGCAGCTGAGTTCCATTAACAGTAGTAGGAGATTTCGACTTCAGCTGGTGAGTACCCCGAAACGTTGTCTTTATAACGTATATGAAGAATGGAATAATCTAAGATGTAAAGGGTGCCAATGAAACTGGAAACCTCATCAAAAACTAAAACTAAAACTGTCGGTAGAGGGCCAGCGAAGGGTGGCGATAGGATGGCAGTCTAGCTGTTGTCTGACATTAATTATGCCAAATCTGGCAATAATCATGCCGACCTTGTGTAGGTATTGGATAAAAGCATAAGAAGAGGAAGAACAAAGTAAAGAGCAATACCAACAGTTCCGAAAACAAGAGAATTGTTTTGTACTCGTTTTCCGCATGGTATTAAAATTCACAAGAATGGTCAACATTTTGTGATAAAGGTCAATTCAAATGGTACGAAAGAGCACAATTAATCAACGATAGATCCTAGCCACAAAATGTACAAAGTAATTGTGCTGATTTGGTCGTGATCACAACCCCAGAAAATTACAGAATGAGATAAATCAGAATCACCCCATGCAGTACAATCTCTCAGATGCCAAAGAATCATTAAATCATCAATATACGAGGGCGTGTGTAAGAGTAGTGCTTCTGAATTTCTTATTCTGCTCTCAAGATCCGTTGAGGTACTATAAGCCATGCATATTACTCGGTCGACTTTCCCACTTCGCCGACACAAATTTCAATCTTCTGCTGTTAGAAGGCCCCGAAATTAAGCGTGTAGCGTGTCGGTGCGTAACTTAACTATGTCGATGCGTGAGAAACAGACCGTTAGAAAAGAGAGCACGTAGTCGTAGAGTTCGTCCACACATGCGGCAGACTCTCCTTGAGTATGGCAATGCCAGACCACACACGAGCGCTGCGACATCTGCAACAATCCGACGCCTTGGGTTCTGTCATCCATTATCTTCCATGCTGTCGAGACTTGCCACTTGCGATTTTCATCTGCTTCCTAAACTTAAAGAACACATTCGGAGACCTCACTTTTGATAGCGACTACGAGGTGCAAGCAGAAGTGATGTTGAGGTTCCTTTCTATAACACTTCCGTCTGCTACTGTTCTACCATAAACTCAAAACTGGAGGCAGTTCGTATGATGAAATTATTTTTATTCAATCAATTATAGTATAAAGAAGCAGACCAGTGTTACCCTCTGAAAGGATTTTATTTGTGTTGACCGTGAAATGCCTAAAGGAGGTGGCTTATCGGAAGTGAAAGTCAGAATTACGTAAATATTTAAACAGTAACAAACAATAATTTGACTATTCACAGTGTCCAAATGATAATAACAACGGTCGCCAGCCTAATAAGGCGTAAGAATAACATTCTTATTCAAGAAACTGAAAGTAAGTAACTTCAATGGGCAATCACAGCCTATACTTTGTCACACGAGAGTGCAATGAACTCTGGCACCTCCATATGTTCACGTTAAAGCAACTGCTAACAGTTATAGGAGAACATGGCTATTTGCATAATGGTAACAGAAAATGACATATAATTTTTCCTTCAAGGCTTGGTCAAACTGAATGGTCTCAATAATATTACTATCAATATTCACTTTAGAATCATAAAATAGGCGTAGGTTCAGTATTACTTTTCAAACATCTTCCTATCTGACAAAAAATTGTAAATGTAGTTCACTGCAAAATTATGAACTGATCATAGGTTAAGTCTCTCTCAGCTAAATACTTTTCTATTTAGAATGAAAGTTAAATGTATTTCACTAACAAACAATTTCTCACTGAATTTTGAATAAAAGAAGTTACTGTTTTCATAGATAGTGGTCTTTCTATTAATTTTTATTTATCATGAGCATAAAGGATAACCTGTGGATCCTATTACACTATTAATATGCAATTTCAGTACACAAGAGAAACAAGTGCTTAGCAAGCATGAGTATATAACTTTTACTGCAGTGAAAACAAAATTGAGATATTTGTTAGATCCTTTCAACAAACATCATTAATCTTAGCACACTATATTGCCATATTAATTTTAATATACGTTCAATAAAGGACACTCAGTAATCATAGTTCAAACGGAGAGGAACCTAAGAGGTGTTGTGATAAGGAAAAAATCAAGGTAGGTACATAAATTCAGTTATAAATTACCTTATATTTGAGCACACTAACACATCCAATGAGCTGATCCTTCACTGTACATTACTATAGTTCTTCTGTTCTATTACAGTGATTGGGCAATGTGGTGGCGAGTGCATGTTGGTATGTGGATTTGCAGGTAGAAGTACTTGGCCCTGTCATTTCTTGGTGGCGATGATAGATACCAATTTCAGAATAGTTCCAGCTCTTTATCCATCCGAGGCATTGGAAAGCATCAGGAAAATCCTCTCTCGGAACCAACACAATACACAACTTTTACATGAGTAGTTGATAGTTTGGTAGCTCATCCCCGACTGACTCTTTGTTCCACCTTTTTATCCATGCCCACCACATTTTGCGCGCACTACATGCCTCCGTTCCCGAGGGGAACCACAACACCTTTTACATACAAAATAACTCAGAACCCTAAGTGAAGGTCAGCAGTTTACATAACACCAACCAAACATATTAAATAAAACAGAACCTTTACACATATTGACATTACTACAAAAAATTATTTAAACAAAATTATTCAACCTCAAAGATAAACATAGAGATTATGTGAGAAAGACAAAACATATCATTTCCTCTTAATGTGCATATTACAGAGATTACACTTCATTACAGTATCGAATTAATCATACACTAATTACAGAACTTCAATGATGGGATGTTGAACAAAACAGAAAGCTAAATGAATCAACAAAAGGTATGTAGTGTCTAAGCTATGGTGTTACACGTCACTGAAGACAATCATTCTGTAGTGACGGTACGAACAAAACGGTCTGTCGTTGGGAGAAATATGTTCGTCGGAGAGTGACTATGTTGAGATATACATATTATGCAGACATGAAGAATAAAGATGTATAATGTTAACAAAATATGTTTTATTTAAAAAAACTTTAAATGTTTTGATATAAACAATTCGGAGGCAAAATTTACTGCCCGAAATAATGTCAGCCGTCACGCTGATAACCATGCATAATAATCTCACACAGGCTCAGGGAACAACAGTGTTAGGACACGGCCAGTTTCACGTAGAACTACTAACAATATACACTAAGTAGCACTAGCGCCTGCTCTGTTTCCTGTAAGGACAAGGCCGACCATATAGCAAGCAGACTTCACAACGTCCCTCACTAGTGCTATATGCGCTCCATACATACGTCCGAAGACGCTGACCCAATCCATGCTCTCCGTGAACAACGAGCAACCGACTTATCGGGACCAAGAATCACCAGACGTCTCGTACTTCCAGCCTTCGGGACCGCACGCTCATAGCGTCAGCCACCAACCGCCACTAGGATGCTGAGGCACCTCTTGCGGCCTGTGCTGCTCCATTGCTCCAGAACCGAGATACGAACAGTTGCCCAGTACTAAGGATCCGTTATCACAGGTGGCCAGCAGCCAATCGCCACTCGTGTCCCCAGGTGCTCGCTCCCAGACTCTGCGGTTCCGCTATTTCCCCGCATACTACCGGATCGCCACACAACACCGGCCGGCCCATCCTCCATGCACATAGGGCCACCCGTTTTTGTCAGCGTGCTGACTGTGTCTCTTCACGTCTCAAATAACAGGCTAGCCGACCGACCTAGCAACCAGCCACTCTGGCACGAAGCCACCACCAGACAGTGCGCCCACCACGTACCTGGTGCCGCCTTCAAGTGTTGTTCACCGGCTGCCGGCTATGGCTTGCAGCTGGCTTCAAGTTGGCTCTCCTCCGCCGTTTCGCAGCAGAGTCCTTCCTGCCGCCACTCTCGCCCGATTGTCGACTAATAGTGGCAATGTGCTCGGCTGTCTCCATTTGTTGCACACCGAAATAACATATTCGGTGCTGTCGAGTAAAAATTCAGACACCTCCCTTGGCAACGCGAGAGGAAAGCGGGTCAGGCCAATAAAAGCCGAGCGGTATTTCAACAAGGGGAACCCACTGATATCGAAGTATTACGAGTGCACCACAAGATAGTTACCTCATCCCACAGCCGAGCTGGGCAGTGCGAGGTGCCAAACCATAGACGCATCAAAAAGGACAGAGGGGCTGCGACTCGCATGGCGCGATGTTCCCTTGTCGAGGCTGCATCAGTGTTACGAGTTTGGGGCGAAAAAACCAGTATGGTAACTTAAAAAGCACGAGCCAGTCGGAAACAAATATTGCTCGTTTGTAGTGGAGATGTTAGTCTGCAGGTAACCAGCCTGGAGGAAGGACCTACGTCGGTCTATCAGCTACTCCTCTAGCTATCTACACGTTGGTATAGAACAGCAAGGCACACCCTGGACAGTTACAAGCAAACATCAACAATTTGATCTCAGATTTTAAGGAGAAAAAATACACCGGTAAGATATCGGACCTAGCAATCGATCCCAGGCGAAAAGTTGGGCCATATGTCTGATAGTACGCAGCTATGACCTTCTGCAAGTACAGCTTTTAAACTTCTCTCCTGTCGGTTGTTTGTTCCTCGTTATGCTCCACTGCAGCCGCCTAATGCCCGAGCGCAAAGTACTGAACAACTATTAGCGCGGTGTTGAAGGCGTGGGAAGAATAAGGAGGCAGGTGGACACATCTGCCAAACTTTCTATGAAATCTTTTTCGATAACACAGGTAGTCTACGTGAAAAATCGGTAAGTAATGTGCGCGCAATACACAATGTGTCAGTCTCGTTCACTATTATTTCACAATATTATCGTACTGACATTCTTCAATTACGTGTACTCCGCAAAAGAAAAATGAGTAAACGTAAGTAACTGAAGGAATATTATGACAAGAAGTTAATCATTTTAGATTTACAATTTCATCATGTCAGGTACGTTGAATAACAGCGCTTGTACTGCAAATGCTGTTAGCTCTAAACTCCAAAGAAAATAGCGTACAATAGTGATGTTAATAAACAATCAGCGCTCCACTATTTCTGTAATGATACACTCATTGGTTTCATTCATTTATACCGCAGTTGTGAATCAGAACACTAAAATGTACAAAGCAAAGAGATCTCTGGCATAACATACAGATCAGAAACTGCGCACTTTAACACAGTGAACGTAGCATGTTACCAGTGTCACAGCAGTATTTCACAAGCCTCTCACTCACTCCAGCTTACAGTACTTCGGGTTCTGGTATTAGGCGGCTGCAGTGGCGTGCAGTGCCTGACAAACAACTGGCGCGCGCGAAAATTGAAAGCTGCACGTCCGGAAGGCCAGAAAAGTGTGTACTATCGCACTTACGGTCCAAATTTTCGTGCGGGATCAGTTGCTAGCGCTGATGCCTTGTTTCTCTTTTCCGTTAGCATATGAGGACAAGGTGGTGACGTTCCCTTGTTAGACGGTGTTAGCCGCAGCACCGCCGTCCACCCCGAGCCCGACTCAGGCGAAGACTTAGTCGCCTTTAGCCGGCTGGCCGCTTGGTGGCCTTCTGTAAGGGCAGCTGCTCGTTCGTTATCACAGGGACCGACTCCAGCCGCTACCGCCTTCCCTCCTGGAGGTTCCAGCTTCTCATTCGGGCTCGTGCAGCTGCTCGTCCGCCGTCGCCAGTGCAGGCAGATATCTTGGTGGCCGCCTCTGCTGTTGGGAGAGGCCACTTCTGTTAGGAGACACTAGCGTGGTCCTGCCCGCCTCGGCTGTCTTCTGTCTGGTAACCGGCACGGGCGGCGCAGAGTCCCTTCTCGATCAGCGGACCTGACGCACCATTGACGCCCACAAGCCGTCGCTTGCTGAGTGGGACGCCTTGCTTTGCTGACTGTGCGCCTTCCTCCGGTGGACGTGCGCTGTTTACGTCTCGTAAACGCTGGCTCTTGGAGCGACGCCTCGATTATTGTTCTACTCTGCGTAATGAATCTTTCAAGTCTGTTTCTCTGACGCCTCACTGGATGTCTAACAGGCCAGCACATGTCCACATTGCACTGTCGCTGCACCCTGCCACCCGGCCCCTACAGAAGCTTCGCGCGCCATCTGCCGCGACAGGAACACATCACCAGCACTGGCGCCAACTGCCGAGAGGGACGGGGCTTTAACTGTGCCGCATGCAGCTAAGTTACAACACAATTTTGTGATACTGATCAGATCAGCGATTTAGTCAATGTTGCTGGTGACCTCGATGAGAAGAGTGACGTATTAAGTCGTCAACTGTAATACCATTTATATGAAAAATTTCGTCTTGCCACTGACCTAATTGTATTTTATTGTGATCAAGATGATCGATTATTTCCTAATCATTGCTGTTTTCACTATTCTGAAAGTTATTAGCACGTAAGTACTTGTACACAAAAATCAGGGTAGCGCTGAAACTCCAATACATGACAAAAAGAACAGATTTCTTAAAAGACACGCTATGTGATCAAAAGTATCCGGACACCTGGCTGAAAATGACTTTCAAGTTAGTGGCGCCCTCCATCGGTAATGCTGGAATTCAATATGGTGTTGGCCCACCCTTAGCCTTAATGACAGCTTCCACTCTCGAAGGCATACGTTCAATCAGGTGCTGGAAGGTTTCTTGGGGAATGGCAGACAATTCTTCGCAGAGAGCTGCACTGAGGAGAGGTATCGATGTCGGTCGGTGAGACCTGGCACGAAGTCGGCGCTCCAAAGCATCCCAAAGGTATTCCACAGGATTCAGGTCAGGACTCTGTGCAGACCAGTCCATTACAGGGATGTTACTGTCATGCAACCACTCCGCCCAGGCCGTGCATTATGAACAGGTGCTTGATCGTGTTGAAAGATGGAATCGCCATCCCCGAATTGCTCTTCAGCAGTGGGAAGCAAGAAGGTGCTTAAAACATCAATATAGGCGTGTGCTGTGACAGCGCCACGCAAAACAACAAGGGGTGGAAGACCATAACACCACCACCTCAGAATTTCACTATTGGCACTACACACGCTGGCAAACGACGTTCACCGGGCATTCGCCATACCCACACCCTATCATCGGATCGCCACATTGTCTACCGTGATTCGTCACTCCACACAACGTTTTTCCACTGTTCAATCGTCCAATGTTTACGCTCTTTACACCAAGCGAGGCGTCGTTTGACATTTACCGCCGTGATGCGTGGGTTATGAGCAGCCGCTCGTCTATGAAACCCAGGTTTTATCATCTTCCGCCTAACTGTACAGTATTTGTAATGGATCCTGATGAAATTTGGCATTCCTGTCTGATTGTCTGAATAGGTGTCTCCCTATTACACATTACGACCCTCTTCAGCTGTCGGTGGTCTCTGTCAGTCAACAGACGAGGTCGGCCTGTAGGCTTTTGTGCTGTACGTCTCCCTTCACGTTTCCACTTCACTATCACATCGGAAACAGTGGACCTATGGATGTTTAGGAGTGTGGAAATCTCGCGTACAGACGTATGACACAAGTGACACCTAATCACCTGACCACGTTCGAAGACGGTGAGTTCCGCGGAGCGCCCCATTCTTCTCTCTAACGATGTCTAATAATTACTGAGATCGCTGATATGGAGTACCTGGCAGTAGGTGACAACACAATGCACCTAACACGAAAAAGTATGTTTTCGGGGGGTGTCCGGATACTTTTGATCACGTAGTGTACCCTGCTGTACACTGTGAACTGCATGTAAAAATATTTAACCCTAGATTTTTAAATCCTCGTAAAATTTACGATCGCAGTGTGGTGTAAATCAGGACACTCTGTACTTAATCTGGTATGTAACATATCATTTGAGATTTAATAATGGTAATTAACTAAAGCGTAACCTATAAATTATGACTACCTTTGAATAATATGTGGAGTAGTAACCTTTACGATGGTTTATAAGCAATGTCACATTCCCCACCCCCCTTCAGTGTTTTAGGGTTAATTGCAAGACCGGCATTGGGGCATATAACCCGTCAACAATAGTATATATTTTGTACGTTTATGATATGTGGATATGTGCGTCGTCAAAAATGACGTGGAGTTCTGTTGTACACTGGATGTCGTGCGTACATGTTAAAGCCGTCAAACGCTAAAGGGGCGCACTTCTTGGTCTTATTGGTGATTACTGTCACGGGATGAAAGTATGGCGTGCAAAACGTCTTTTAACAATTGCTTACAAGCTAAGGAGCTCGAAGCACACACGATTTCACAAAAATAATGATATTGTGCAACACGACAAGAACTGCTTTCCGAGAGGAGTCATGGGAATTATAACTCCCTATCGTACGCTTATCGTGCACGCATTAATGGTATTACACGGTTTCAAATTCAATTTCGAGGTTATTCCCGTTTTATGGCAGCGTAAACACCGTAGTTACGCCGAGTGCTAATATTGAAAAATAACGGTACAGAAAAAAAGCGTCAATATCGTGACGGAAGGAGCAGAACTTCAGCACTGCCATTACCCCGTGATGCTGTGCAGAGCAAATTTTTATAACCTGACTAGATTGGATAGTTTAAACAGATAGAGTTAAAATTTCGTCGACGGAACTATCATTAGAAAGGGAGTACTAGGTCAGAGGAACGACGATGACGGAAACAAGCGACCGTCACCTGCTTCAGCAACCATCAGAGCAATCTCTTTACGTGATTTAGGGAGATAACTGGAAAGTTATATCATGAGGGCGGTTAGGTCATGATCCTAAACAAGTGACAACATAAAACTCAAAAATTTCGGTGAACTGTCCACTTTTCTTCATCGTGAAGTTACCTAGTGTAACTGCGTATAGTACATCCATATCACAGAGAACATCTATAAATTAAAGACACAAGCTGTCTCCTCTATTACATATTTCCATAATAGTGACAATTCCCCTTTATTCATTTACTTTACCCTTGCTTCTCACTTCATTTCCCTTATTATTATTATTATTATTATTATTATTACTATTTTACTTACTCGCTAGTGGATTGTTTTAATGGATTGTTTAACAATTTGTTGAAAAACGTCATCAACCAGTTGCACAAAAGAAATCTTATTTTTTACCGGTTTCAGGCACCTAGTGCTCTTCTTCAGAAGATTGGAACTATCGCATTATCAGTTAGCGTAAAAAATACGCAGCTGTATGCATCATAGAACTAGTAATTGTCCGCTTTCGTACATTTCAGTGGTCACCATAGATGGCTATCATTTGGATGACACGGGTTCGACACGCAGTACGGCAAAAATTTCTTTTTCCTTGGTGGGAGGATTGCTACGGTGTGCCCTCAGCCTCATGATTCCAGCTGAGGAGCCTACTACATTGAAAAATTGTAGCTCCATGGCCTGGACAAGCGGCAAAATGGCCGGGAGGACGGTTGCTGACCACAAGCCCCTCCACACCGCCTGCGCATGACGCCGCGTGGCAGCGGATGACGGTAGGAGTATTTCAACAAACTAAAACTAAAATGTGTGTACCACACATTTTACTTCTGAAAAAAAGAAGACATGTTTAAAGGCATAAAAGTCCAAATCAGTAGTGAAAGTGACGGACTATTTACACAAGCAAGTGTATCAATGCCTTAACCACAGTTCAATGTCACTAGGTACATGATTTGGCGTCTTAAGCGACGCGTGATCTCACTCGACTTCAGTGTCAGAAGTAAGCGATTGAATATCTCCAGTAATATTACAATGGTATAATCATATCCAGCATCAGTATTTTGTAAGCCAATACAAGCTAGGATAAGAGCCTCTACTCCTCGCGATATCGAATCAAATACTCTAACCGTGGTCCTGAGGAACAGACCTAAACCACATCTGAACTGACCTCGGAACCAATCTCTAAGTTGACGACGAGGACGTCGGTAATTGTGAGTTACGGAGTGTGAACAAATTCCTCATGGATGTTGCACACTGGAAAAAACAAAACATATTTCAACACTTCGTACTTTTTCAGATCTCCTGCGTTGTTCGTATCTTAATGGCAACATTCGGTTAGTGTCACTGGGTAAGAGTACTCCTGTTCTATGTCCGCACTCAGATTTTTTTTTCTCTTTTGGGAAATACGTATTTTTATAAATTTATGAGAATAGATTGTAGTGATTATTTTTAGCTGATTAGCTGTTAATATTCATCATAGTTTTAGTGATTATTTGTAGCTGATTACCTGTTAATGTTTGTCATTTCGTCATTACATGTTGCAACACATCTGAATTTTATATACCATAATAATCAGCACAAATAAATATAAGTGGTGTAAGCGGAGCAGTTTGCGAAAGAATCAGTTTTAGATTGGAGCACTCGCTTTTGATAGTGTTACCGATCGCTACTCTGCTCACGATGTTCAGCGCTATGTGCCTTCGCACCAGAATGAAACTATCAACAATATCTGAATTCGAAGTCTTGCAGGTCGTGGACGACGCTCTTGCACATTGAGCTGTCCTGTCAAACAAATTTCAGGGAGCTAGTTCCCGTCCGGCACATATTTCTGATCACATTTTGTCACCTATTTTTGTGGTCTGGCGTGTGACATACTGAAATACTGAGGTAAACTACTTCTCTCTTCGACACAGTTTGTGAAATGTGTTTCCCTTACGTTTTCACCGCTGTAATAAATTCTTTTGCTATTTTCGTGTTTCTCAAGATGATTATAGAAAGGAAGAAGGGGAGAAGGTGAAATATGGTGACAGCAAATAGCCTTCTCTTTCAAAAAAGCATAAAGTGTTCCGCAGAACTGTAAGTCTCCATTTGGCGAAAGTGTAGCCATCATCAGTGCCATATGCTCTGACTCCATGAGACGCCGCATACAGGTTCGGATTTCAACCTCGCACAGAGCGTGTAGATCAGAAACTCGACGACTTCCTCCCGCTTTACGTTAAAAAATATTGAAAAAAAAAATTCCACAGTCAGGATTCGAACCGACGTCCTCTAACTTGTAATGGGGCATTTTAGAGATACTGCTTACCGAAGAGGGTAACCAGATTTAAATGAAACAAATCATAGCCGGCCGCTGTGGTAGAGCGGTTGTAGGCGCTTCGGTCTGCAACCGCGCCACCGCTACGGTCGCAGGTTCGAATCCTGCCTTGGGCATGGATGTGTGTGATGTCCTTAGCTTAGATAGGTTTAAGTAGTTCTAAGTTCTAGGAGACTGATGACCTCAGATGTTAAGTCCCATTGTACTCAGAGCCATTTGAGCCAAACAAATCATAAACCAAGATTTGAAGCGGCAAACTCTGTGCCGCACCATTTGTTTTAGCGACACAACTTGTGGAAGTGGAAAATCAGGTCTGAAATAAATGTATGATAAAGTTGTAAGTATCGTTACCATACTTAAGGTTTCGACTTGTGAACCTGTTCCTCCCTCATGTATTATTGTCCTCCCTACTGGTGAGGTGTTTCTTAGTCCTTTTGGCTTAATACGTCAGCAAAATCTTTGGAAAAGCTGTAAGAAGGATTAGTAAAATTTAATATAGCGCAGAAGTGGACAGTTACACTTGATAGCAGCTACCTAAGAGAACTACAATTGGTGTTTCATCGTCCCGAATGGATGAAAGGTAAATAACTCCTGCTTGACTGCATTTGGACCACGAAATGAGATGCCATCAATGTAGCCAATTTTCACTCGTACTTTTTATTGTTTGATTTGCATTACAGTGAGATGTTAAAGGCGCTGTGTGCAGCACGGTCACAAACAAGTTTCACTGCAATCGGCTCAAGGGTCACGGACAAACTATAATGGCCTCCGCAAACACGTCCTGTGTCGGTACGAGCGCGATGCGTGATTTTGTTGCGTGTGAGCACATGGAGATGCCGTTCCTTTCGAAACGGCGTGGCCCCGGTGAGCGGCCGGTGGGAGAGGTGAGGGCGAGCCGGGCGTGGTAGATGCGAACCAGATCTGCTTGCGTCACAGCCGCGCCGGGACGTCTTCGGCGCGTCCTCCACGCCTGGAGGGGGCCGCCGCTGCTCGCTATAAATCGAGGGACGGCCGCTGCTGCGGTCAGTCGACCAGGGGCCGCCTCCTGCACATCTGCTCTCAGTCTCAGCTGACATGGCTCTTCAGGTGAGGGATCTGTGACGCGGGGGAGAGCTCTGTAGGGCTGGGGCAGGGGATAGAAAAGACAGGCCATAAGTACAGGGTCAGTACGCGTAGATTGGAATGAGAACGATGGTTGCCATTGTAGACGAGTTGCGAATAAGGGATACTACAGGGTGATTCAAAAAGAATACCACAACTTTAAAAATGTGTATTTAATGAAAGAAACATAATATAGCCTTCTGTTATACATCATTACAAAGAGTATTTAAAAAGTTTTTTTTCACTCAAAAACAAGTTCAGAGATGTTCAATATGGCCCCCTCCAGACACTCGAGCAATATCAACCCGATACTCCAACTCGTTTCACACTCTCTGTAGCATATCAGGCGTAACAGTTTGGATAGCTGCTGTCATTTCTCGTTTCAAATCATCAATGGTGGCTGGGAGAGGTGACCGAAACACCGTAACCTTAACATACCCCCATAAGAAAAAATCGCAGGGGGTAAGATCAGGGCTTCTTGGAGGCCAGTGATGAAGTGCTCTGTCACGGGCTGCCTGGCGGCCGATCCATCGCCTCGGGTAGTTGACGATAAGGTTTCATAACTAACCTTTTTCGTAGGACTCTCCATACAGTTGATTGTGGAATTTGCAGCTCTCTGCTAGCTCTGCGAGTCGATTTTCCTGGGCTGCGAACAAATGCTTGCTGGATGCGTGCTACATTTTCATCACTCGTTCTCGGCCATCCAGAACTTTTCCCTTTTCACAAACACCCATTCTCTGTAAACTGTTTATACCAACGTTTAATACACCACCTATCAGGAGGTTTAACACCATACTTCGTTCGAAATGCACGCTGAACAACTGTCGTCGATTCACTTCTGCCGTACTCAATAACACAAAAAGCTTTCTGTTGAGCGGTCGCCATCTTAGCATCAACTGACGCTGACGCCTAGTCAACAGCGCCTCAAGCGAACAAATGTACAACTAAATGAAACTGTATAGCTTCTTTAATTCGCCGACAGATAGTGCTTAGCTCTGCCTTTTGTCATTGCAGAGTTTTAAATTCCTAAAGTTGTGGTATTCTTTTTGAATCACCCTGTTTGTTAGAAACCTATACTGCACCCACCTGCATATATGAACTGTACGCCTCTGAAACGGGTCTACAATTTCGAAAAGTCTTTGGTACTAAAACAACCAAAGAATCATTTCAGTAATGACCTCTTCTCTGTAAGATAAGTAAAAGAATCTGAATGTCACTTTTTTCGACTTGATATTATCCGTATGGCAATATCACCGATTATTCATTTAAGCAGCTCCTCATTTCGCCTCACGAAGCAGTGTACTTAGTTCCAGAACTTTTCACCACAATCTATGTATCACCTGCATCTACATCTAGATATATGTGGTGAGTCAGCTGCCCTTGCTGCTGGGTTTTATGCAGCCCGCAACTCCTTCGAATACCACGCACAAGATTTTCGTATTATCTCGTTCGGTATGTGCGAACTATTTGTCCTAAAAATAAATGAAAAACACTTTTGGGGGGAAATTTAATGTGTTTAATTTTGTACTGGGATACGTTTTTGCATGACGCCACGGTTTTCGAGTCATCCAAGAAAAACGCGTTTAAGCGTCACTTTTGTACGTTTTTCTTGAATAATTCGAAAACTAGAGTCTCTAGCGAAAACGGATCCTAGTATAAAATTTAGCTACAAAAAGTCTTGTTTACTTTTTTCTGTAGAACTAACAGTTCGCCAGTAGCGATCGAGAGAAAATAAAAATATTGCGTGTCGTATTTGAAGGCTGTGTGGGTTGCGTAAAACCCAGTAGTAGGGGCAGCTGAGTCATCTGTATATTTTGCAACCACTGTGAAGTGCATGGTACAGTGCACTATTTATAAGGATTTCCTCTCGCTCTGTTCAAACGTGTGTGAAATCTTATGGGACTTTACTGCTAAGGTCATCAGTCCCTAAGCTTACACACTACTTAAACTAAACTATCCTAAGGACAAACACACACACTCATGCTTGAGGGAGGACTCGAACCTCCGCCGGGACCAGCCGCACAGTCCATGACTGCAGCGCCTTAGACCACTCAGCTAATCCCGCGTCCTCTCGCTCTATTCGCCTATTTAGTGAGGTAAGAATGATTGTTTGGATGTCACCTATATTTGCGGTCCCTACAGGAGTTATACGGATGGTTTGTAGTATATTCCTTCATCATAGTTACGAGTAATGACACAGTAGTTTTTGACATTTGCCATTAGCCCACGGAGATGCTTCTTATATACGAAAATAGGGAAACGGAAACACAATCTTACTTCTACCACGTTGCTGTGTTATGGTAGGTTAACTATATTAATCAAATAAGAGCTCAAAGTAATATATTTGTCTTCTGTGGATGGTACTTTACCATTTGACGTATGTGATTTCGTATCAGCATGTTGTATATGCTCCTCTCTACCAACGGGTCATCCACCAACAATCATTCATTTCCGCCTTTATCATCTTCACCATTTGGACCCTCTCATGTTCACGCGATGAATCCATGAACTGCTGCGCCCGTGCGTTCCACAGCCTGTGGAGCCTATGTATCTTCCTACTTATTCGACTAAGTTGACAGTAATACAGTTAATAAGTTTTATCTTATCCACTACAGACATATACAACCAGAAATGTGGCTTAAGCTCCCCCGGCTAGCCGCGTGGCCTAACGCGCTGCTTCCCGAGCGGGAAGGCGTGCCGGTTCCCGGCACGAATCCGCCTGCGGGATTAGTGTCGAGGTTCAAATGGTTCAAATGGCTCTGAGCACTATGGGACTTAATATCTGAGGTCATCAGTCCCCTAGAATGTAGAACTATTTAAACCTAACTAACCTAAGGACATCACACACATCCATGCCCGAGGCAGGATTCGAACCTGCGACCGTAGCAGGGTGTCGAGGTCCAGTGTGCCTGCCAGCCTGTGGACCTGTGGATGGTTTAAGGCGGTTTTCCATCTGCCTTGGCGAATGCGGGCTGGTTTCCTTTATTCCGCCTCAATTACACTATGTCGGTGATTGCTGCGCAAACACTGTCTCCAGGTATACATCAACATCTGCCTTGCACTTCTCAGCGCTTTGCAATGTATAGATGTAAATGAAGATCTAGAAGGCATGTAGTAACAGGAAAATTTTAGTAATGGAAATTGATAAATTTAAAAATTAAAGAATACATGGAAGAGAAGATGATTAGTGTTATAATTTCATTAAGTGATTTGATAGCTTTACTTTCTTTATACACAATGGCTACTTCCATTCACAAGATGTGTTACCTACATGCGTAGTTGGTCTAACTGGAGATCTTTACTTCCTTCATACACAATGCATTCTTTCATTCGTATGTGACATGTGTATCTAACGAGTGCAGGTGGCTGTGACGAGTGCTTGTAGAGTTAAGTGTCCTGTTTGTAATGTTGATGACGTTCGGAGAGAAGACAGAGGGTGAGACCAGGTGTCACCCCATAACCAGTTTCACTCGAATGGCACAC
This sequence comes from Schistocerca cancellata, assembly GCF_023864275.1. Taxonomy (NCBI): domain Eukaryota; kingdom Metazoa; phylum Arthropoda; class Insecta; order Orthoptera; family Acrididae; genus Schistocerca; species Schistocerca cancellata. The sequence continues at coordinate 704,121,916 of NC_064626.1, forward strand.
AGAGCGCCGCCGGGCTTAGCGTCCCAATCCGACGGAATCATAACTTTCAGCAGCGTCATCATTCGATGAGTCAGCGGTCAGGGGTTTGAATTTCATCTCTGAACATTGGGATCAGAGTTTCTTGGTCATGGACTGTATCCCTCCTCTTCACCTCTCTTTCTCACGAGCAAGGTTATAACTGGCACCCTTCGAGTAACACGTCTACGCACAAGCGAGCATTAGTGAGCTCAGTTACAGAGGCAGGCATGATGTTTCGTGAGAAGGAAAGGACGTGAAGTGCAAGGCAGAGGGTACGTTCCATTGTACCAGTTATTTGGAGTTTTTTGCCATTCCACTCATTTATGACGCGCAGAAAGAAAGATTGTTTAAACGTCTCTGTGTATGCTTCGTTAATCTAATCGTGTACTTTAATCTAATTTTGTCCTTACGAACCCTATGGTAGCGGTACGTAAGAGGTTGTAGTACATTCCTAGAGCCTTTAGTTAAAGCCGGTTCTTGAAACTTTGGTAATCGACTTTCTCGAGAGAGTTTACGTTTATCTTCAAGAGTCTGATCGTTCTGTAGTTTCATCATCTTTTGTGACACTCTCTCGCGAGACAAAGAAAGCTGTGTCGATTCTTGCTGCTCTTTTCTGTACAGTTCAATAACCTCTGTTAGTTGTATTTGGTATGGGCCCCACACAGTTGAGCAGCATTCTAGGGCACGTCGCACAAGTGATTTGTAAGCAGTCTCCTTTGTAGACTGATTACATTTTCCCAGTATTCTATCAATAAACCGAAGTCTAGCACCTGCTTTACTCACGAATAAGCCTATGTGATCATTCCATTTCGTATCTCCACAAAGTGTTATTTGTATGAGTCGGCCAATTCCACCTGTGAGTCATTGATATTACAATGATACTATGTTTTTCGGTTTCTGAAGTACTCAGTTTTACATTCCTTAACATTTAAAGTAAGTTACCAATCTTTGAATCTGTTTTTGTCTTCGTGAGGCATCTGAATGTTTCACGCATTTAATCTCTGTGTCAGCGAAACCACATAAGCTCTGCCTCCATTTATTGGAAACTTGCGAACTTTATGTCTGCAGAGCGGGATAACTAGCTTCCAAAAAACGGATTCCCAGAGACAAATCCAAACATTTCGCCTTTCTTATTTCCTATCAATGACAGAGATTTCACGAATTCTGGAACTTAAAGTGTAAGTTAAATGAATCAGTTGGTCTCTTGAAATTGGCCTGAGGGTCTGAAGTCAGTTGGCTGTGGAAGACCTGTAGACGTTTCGCTGACTGTTACAGCCAGATAAAGGGAAACTGATGTCATTTAACAAATTGCTTCAAATGGCTCTGAGCACTATGAGACTATCTGTGGTCATCAGTCCCCTAGAACTTAGAACTACTTAAACCTATCTAAGGACATCAACACATCCATGCCCGAGGCAGGATTGGAACCTGCGACCGTAGCGGTCACGCTACTGAAGCGCCTAGAACCGTACGGCCACACCGGCCGGCGTCATTTAACAATTTCACAAAATGGGAGAGTTACACAATACACACTACAGAATATTGACATCAGCATATGCACATATAATTCCTTCCTAAATTTTAATATGATAACGAAATACCTTTCTGTCCATATGCGCTGAAGTATCCATGATACTTATCTTTGATTTCAGGAAACATGGATGGGGGTAGTCCATGTCAAGGTATAAATCTATCAGACCTTTAAGGTCCTCTAAATCTATAATTTCAGTTCACATCCATAAAATGAGTACTTTTTACCTCTATTAGCTTTTCACACTTTCTACCTCTTTTTCTTCATCTGCGTATTTCTCTGTAGGTATTCACACAGTAATCGCGGACGATAGACTTGTCAATAATCAACATTATGTTGTATCACCAGTGTCAGAATGTGTTTATGAATTACATTTCGCCGTCGCTGCAGGTGGTGTTGTGCGCATGCGCGCTGCTAGGCGCGGCCAGTGCGGGCTACCTGGGCTCCCCGGCCGTCTCCTACTCGGCGGCTCCCGCCCTGCGAGGCGGCCTTCCTTACAACGCCGGACTGGGAGTCGCTGGTAAGCAGTTTGACAACAGTGTCGCTAGAATTATGCCTATATGTTCCAGATAAATAGTCTGGCATAACTCAGTTACGATTTTGTCTTCGGTGCCGATGCCATTTTAGCAGCATTGTGTTTTGGAACAGTGGATAACTGAAACATATCACACACAGGCGTTACTAAATGTACATCAGTTCCAGTTTATCATACTATTAGTTCAGTGTTGTTGCTGATTTCTAGTACTCATCTTCTCTTTTATATCAGAAAATATCATCAAAGAATGGGTTGTAGCACGCAGGTACTATGTCCCACAAAGCCTCCCCTAGGTAAAAAAGTGTGTTATTTAACAAGTTATATTTTTGTGTTAAGTTAGAGGATATGTTTCCCTGATTAGGTCTATTCTGAAAAAAAACTGTGTTATAACACTACACATTCAAAAGAGGAACACACCTATCCTTCATGAAAACTGTGTATATTATGAATTCACAAATTCCTTTTAATGAATTATTGGACCTGTAAAAGAATAAATATTGTTATCTAGAATAATAAAAGAGTGTATAGTACTATAATACATCTTGGGAGGTACTTTCTTACAAATTGGAACATACAGAAGACTTCGGCATTTTCTGTGAGACAGGAATTTATGATTAAGGATATTTTCATACACCTGTTACTTTGGGCTCATCGTCTCAGAATCTGCTACTGAAAAAATTAACTGTTTGCATTTTTACTTGTATCATTTCGCTGTCAGAATTTTATCTACAAAAAACGTTATCTCTAACAATTTTTTTTCTTTTAACTGTACACAGAATACTCTCAGAATGAAAAGGTATCAGAAAAACAATAGAGCACAGAAGTTTTTGCAAAATATTGTAGCAAAAGATAACAAGGGGTTAATAGGCAATACGCTAATCCAGCCAACGAAATTTAAGGAGTAACAGACGACTTAAATTGTTGGGGCAGTCAAAGGTCCCCAAGTGTTTGTCATTAGTATACGTACATCTGCAAAGATGAGGAGTATTAGCGTAAGTCAGGAAGAGCTGTAAAACTGAATAAGATTATTGAGAGATTAAAATACAGGAGAGAATGTGTGGTACATATGGAGGAATTTAGACAGTTACCACTTAAAGGTACAGAGGAATACCTGTATGTATTACTCTCAATTCTGCACTTGTGGCATTTATGGATTGTATGATTATATTTCTCATTCGGTCAGAATACCTCACGCTTCTTTTGAACTTGGGTTCTCATATAAGCTTAACAGATTAGACAGTATTTTAATATAACATCAACCCAGCACAACCAGTAACATCGAATGGACTGAAAACATAAAACAGTTCTGCGTTACAGACAAATATGCTTTTATGATCAGGTGTGCCAGTGGGTGCTGGTGTGGCTGGTCCTGCTGCAGCCGCAGCTGCTGCCGCTGCCGCCGCCGCTGCTGCCAGGGCTAGGCTCTCTGGTGCTGCACTGAGTGGGTACGCACCTGGTTATGCTGGTATTGCCCCTGGATATAATGGTATCGCTGCAGGCTACGCTGGAGTCGCCCCTGGTTACGCAGGAGTAGCCCCCGGCTACAATGGTCTGGGTGCGGCACGTTATGCTGGTCTCGGTGCAGCACGTTACGCCGGTGGTCTGGGCCGCCTGGCCGGTGGGCTGCCCGCCGAGCTGGCTGACCCGTACTACGACCCCAACCCGCAGTACAGCTTCAGCTACAGCGTCAGCGACGCCCTGACCGGCGACGCCAAGCAGCAGCAGGAGAGCCGCAGCGGCGACGTGGTGGAGGGCAGCTACAGCCTGGTCGAGCCCGACGGCAGCGTCCGCACTGTGGACTACACGGCCGCCCCCGGCGTCGGGTTCAACGCTGTGGTCTCCAAGAGCGCCGCCCCTGCCGGATCACCTGCTGCTGCAGCTGCAGCCACTGCGGCCGCAGCTGCCGCCGCCTCCGCCAGGGCTGCTCTCGCAGGTAACTGTCTAGATTTTCATATTGTAATGGTACATGTCACAGATTTTCTCAAAAGCTTGAGTTCTGCAACATGCTCTACACTTAATTGCTGATTTTGGTGACAAAAGCCTTCGGAAGTTAGTTTATTCTTTGACGTCATTACGGAATTGAATTAAAAACAATCTTGGCTTTAATAAAATATTTATTGACAAGGGTACCCAAGCCTGGTCAAAATGTGACTCTCTTCAGACCGTACACTACATGGTGGTAGGCAGTGGTAGTGAATGGGGCAGGTATCATGCAACAACTGTGATCAGTTGACATTTGTAGATCCAAGATATGTGCTCTTTACAGTATAACCACCACCTGCCAGCAAGGTTTATTTTGTCTGAAGATGGTCACGTTTTGACCAAAACTGGTTACCAGGGCCAATAAATATTTTAGTGTGGTCAAAGTTGTTTTTAATTCAATTTTAAAATATTTTACAAAGACTGCAGATATGCTCCATGAGGATTGTTCTCAAAAAATGTTCATAGGGAATAACTTTCTAGGTTTAGTTCCACACATAGACACAAATGTACTGTAAAAATAATATTTGGGCTCCATTCACGAACTACTTGTAGGCAAGTGTTAAAGGAATTAGGCATGCTAACAATACATTTACTTCTTCAATGTCTTTTATGAAGAATCCACCACGATCTGCGAATAATAACAGCATTCATAACATAAATAGGCTCCACTATCAATAGCTTAACACATTTCTTAACATATAGGGGTAAAGCAAGTAGTCCACCTCCGTTTTGAATGAATGAAATTTTTCAAATTGCTACTACACAGTTCCTGTTCGCTATATGAGTTTGTCAGCAGATAGTTTATATGTGGTGGGGATTGTGTATGCATTGTGTAGTGTTAGGTATAGTACAGAAATCCTCTAGTGCAGTCTTAGATTGTAGAAGAAACGGATTCATTCAGCTGTTCATCTATTTATTAAGACGTGTCAAGTATGAATTTGTTTTGTGTGAGAGGCTACAACGAGCAACTGTTCTGTGCAGTTCTCTTTATGTTGGTACTAAGAAGTGTGGAATGAAGAACAGTCTGAGAGAAAATTCCGTGACATCACACAGTCATCTCAAGCAGCTGGAATATGAGCAGTTCCCATGACATCCCCAAGTGATGTATGGGTAAACAACAAGAATGTCAAATTCTATATAGTACTCGTAAGAGAGATTTGAGATATAATCCAGGACATCGATGCTTGGTCTGTCTGAATGAAATAGCATAGTGCTATCTCTTCTCCCTTTGCAGACTACTTACTTCTTACACCACTAGGCATCGAACTGTGTTTCTCTGGATCAATTGCCACGACATTAACGTGTGTCGTGATCTTCACTCAAGGAACGAAAGTGTACTATACAGCAATCACAGTAATTTTTAAAGGGTACAGTGTCTCTGAAAAAGAGGGTACCCGACATAGTTCTGTAGGTTTTTGAGGTCATTCTCATTGACGACAAAATCTTCTGAGTGATTGGGTCATGTCACTCCTTTTTTTACTTCATCCTCTCTGGGATCCTCCTCCTGAGTCTTCTAGCGTCCACAGGCAGCTGAATACAGCATATATTTGCTATTGCAGCCTTCATGTCACGTGTATCTGTTTGTAATAGCTAATATTGTGAAAAATTTGCTGTCCAAATACTTATGTAAGCTGTGTTTCAGTGTTCATTTGATCCCCGTACCTAGTATAGAATAAGCACACAATTCAACACATATTGTTTAGAATCACCTTGCTTTCTCGGGAGCAGTGAATTCTTGCTGTAGTACCCGTGTCTTTCTAACTTTCCGCACTTTGTTTCAGCTGGCAGAGTGCCCGGTGCTGGTGGATACCCACTGTCGCCAGCGGCCGCTGCTGGAATCTACGGAGCGCCCCTGAAGACCGCGCATGCTGCCCTCGCCACACCACACGCAAAGGTCCACTACTAGACGCGTTCTGACTCTCGCCTCCTGTAAATAGCTACAAACGTGTAGCAAAAGCAAATGAAAAATGTAAATAAACGGCTAGTTTTCATTAAATTTTGTGTCTTTACTGCAATTATGCTTCGTACCTCTTATATATACGAGCTCTCCTAATATTCTCTCCAACTACTGTTTAGGTTGATGTACACAGAGAAATCTCTTGCTACAGGTGATAAATTAGCTCAGACCTACAGTTTGCTTTAAAAAGTGGATATGCTAGATCCCTTATAAAATGAGATATATATCTCCAAAAAACGAAGCTAAATGTGATATTTACACACACGAATAGTGGCTAAGAAGAGTGCTGCTAAAACAACTACGTCATCTACTGCAAAAGAAAACGCAAGTGGTCGACATTGAAGTAAATTGGATGCGATTCCCAGTGAAACTATTTCCTAAAGGTAATATCTCTCCTGCAGTGTTTTGACGTCATAAATTTCTGAACAATGCCGTAAAAAATCGATGTGGGATATTTTAGCCCACATGAATATACACTGCCTCATAAAAAAAGTGAAGCACCCTGGACACATGGTCGTATCTCAATGTGACTTCATACACGTACTCGCCATCGGCTGGTGTTTAAGACACTCCGCACAAACGAATCACTGCATCTGTCAATATCCCAGAGGATACATCGTCATACCGATAACTGGGCTCATATTGCCAAGTTTTTTATAAATTAAACTCAATTTTTTATTTACTGAAATTACAGCAAATAGCCTTCCAACTCGTCAAGTTTCATTTCGTTTCCTCCCCCCTTCCTGTATGCTTTGCTTTTTTCAGGCACTGTATTCATGAAAGCTGTTGCCAGTGTGTAACGACTGTAGAGTGCCAGGGAACGTCTACAAACCATGACCAGGTCCGTTAACGCTTTCAGACCCTCTGGCTACGATTGTATAAATTAACTTTTACTGTATCTTAGCTGCAACAGAAGTATTTTCTCCCAATGGGAGCCTGAGGTACACGTTTGTGAATGTTCAACGTTGTCATCATGTGCAAGAGCTGCCAACTGTTGGGCATCACTACGAAAATATCCGCAAGTCAAAGTAGCAGTGCGCAGCAGCTCGTGACCACCAGAATTCATGGATGTGGTTGGTTCGCTATATTCGACAGTATAATTGAAATTGTTATTCTTATTTTGCATGTTAATTATTCAATGGTCATTTCACTGTTTATTACAACAGACAGTATTTCGTAGCTAGTTATTTTAGTTCATAAAATGAAGCCAAGTGTAAAAAGTGTGTTTTGAAAACGTTAAAAAAATCACCTAAGAGCGTTACCACATAAAGGTTCAAATGGCTCTGAGCACTATGGGACTCAACATCTTAGGTCATAAGTCCCCTAGAACTTAGCACTACTTAAACCTAACTAACCTAAGGACATCACACACACCCATGCCCGAGGCAGGATTCGAACCTGCGACCGTAGCAGTCCCGCGGTTCCGGACTGCAGCGCCAGAACCGCTAGACCACCGCGGCCGGATAAAAGTACTCTTCTGATCCAAAGTGACACATATGTTTGGTAGTATGGTAGAGTCCACGCAGGATGCAGTGGCCGATGTACGGTGGCCAATTTCCGTCCAAAGCAGTGGATGAGTTCATTCGTTCGTTTGGAAGGACACGCCTACATTGTCTGCCCACTTTCGGCAGCGATGACAGAAACGAGGCATAATCCCTGAAGTTTCTCTCAAACTATGGTAAAGCACTCCATATTCAGGCCACGAGTGGCCTACCGGGACCATCCGACCGGCGTGTCATCCTCAGTGGAGGATGCGGATAGGAGGGGCGTGGGGTCAGCACACCGCTCTTCCGGTCGTTATGATGGTATTGTTGACCGAAGCCGCCACTATTCGGTCTAGTAGCTCCTCAATTGTCATCATGAGGCCAAGTGCACCCCGAAAAATGGCAATAGCGCATGGCGGCCCGGATGGTCACCCATCCAAGTGCCGACCACGCCCGACAGCGCTTAACTTCGGTGATCCCACGGGAACCGGTGTATCCACTGCGGCAAGGCCGTTGCCCCACCACATAAAGAAAAATGTTCCTTCTTCCAGAAAAAAATTCGGGTCTGAGAGGGTTAAGCGAATTTTCTTACAGGGACCATAGAGATCTGAACAAGTTATTATGAAAAGTCCGACAGACACCTCACACACACGAGAAAGTTATGGTACCGTGTAGAAGTCACAGGAAAACTAGAACCCGAAGTGCTTATAACAAATTAGTAACATTTCAACAGCTACGAAAATCTGGTATATTTATTTACTGCACCGTGGTTAAAACTTATAAGAGGAGTAAGCTGAATTAGACAAGTTAAGTGTCTACGATCACCTTGTTCATAGTTTGCCCTAGCCATGGCAACTATTGCTGGATTTATAGCCATGACACTTCGCACAGAAAGATGTAAGGGTAAGGGCATTGTTTTTCGGGTAACCAACTAGCTGCCAGTTCTGTCTGCGAACGGGTAGTGTCAACTGTCTACGGCTGGTCAACTTTACTGGCGTAGCAATAATACAGTTAGTTAGCAGCATATTCCATAGATAATTTGAACGATTCTTTCATCGAAATGATGTGGTGCAAGTCAGTTTACAAGGTATGTGTACATGATTAGTGTTAACATTAATGAACACATTATAAATTTTAGTCCTAGACATGCAACTGTACGTTTTTCGGTCCAGTCACATTAATATGACCACCGTCTATATTCGATGCCAACGTGCAATGTACACTTACATGTGGAAGGTGGCAGCACTAACACTGGTGGTTATATAACGCATATCGGAGAGGGGAGGGGGAGACATGGGAAATAGCATGCCGCTGTGGTTAAAGGATACCGTGCATGGCAAAATGGCACTAGCCAAATTCGGCACCGAGCAAGCGTATTGCACCACAGGCCATAGGTGACAGAGGTAACGACGGCTTTGGACATGTGTATGGGGAATAGGTATGCGACAGTGGAGCAACCTACAGCCCAGATGAAACAAGGGGCTACCAACAGTCTCTCCTGAACGACCGCTCAGTGAACGTTGTTGCGTATGGGCCTTAGCAACGGGCATCTGGTTGATGCACCCATGCAGAATGCTGTTCATCGGTGACGAAGGCTGGAATCTGCGCCCCAGTACAGCAGCTGGACGTCTACTGAGTGGCGATAGGTGGCCTTTCACGATGAATCACGTTCCTGCTCCCCCTGACAGATGACCGTTGGTGTACACGGCACTGCAAAAATTGAAGGAAGGGGCCAGGTCGGAGGAGGGAGCGTTACAGTCTAGGGAATGTTTTAGTGGCATTCCCTGCGTGACCTCATCATTCTGGAAGGAACACTGCATCAACACAAATATACATCTCTCCTTGGGAACCATGTCCACCCCTACATGCAGTTCGTTTTTCCTCTGCACGATGACATCTACCAGCAGGACAATGCGGCGTGTCACACAGTTCACAGTGTACGTCCGTAGTTCAAAGAATAACAAGATGAGTTTACCGTACTCCCCTGGCCACCAAACACCCCATATTTAAATCGAATCGAGAATCTGTGTGACCACTTTGATCGTCCTGTTCGCGCCACGGATCCTCAACTGAGGAACTACGTGCAGCCGCCCACCCCACTGGAGTCGGCGTGGATCCACATCCCTGTCGGTACGTTTCAGAACCTCACTGACACTCTTCCTACGATGCAAAAGTTGACTCTTCAGGCTTTTGCCAGGAGCTATCATTAGTGTGACTGGACCGTACAAGTTATATCCACAAACCTTCCTCGAGAATCAGTCTGTTAGTGCAAAGCATATCAGAATCTCGACTGTAGTTGCTGAGATTAGCCTTCGCAAACAGACAGAAAAACGTGGCGAGGGACTTTAATTTATAATGTGTATAGATCACTTGGGCAAAGGCCTTGCCGCAGTGTATACACCGGTTCCCGTGAGATCACCGAAGTTAAGCGCTATCGGGCGTGGCCAAGCACTGTTGCCCTTTTTCGGGGTGCACTCTACCTCGTCATGCCAATTGAGGAGCTACTCGACCGAATAGTAGCGGCTCCGGTCAAAGAAACCAGCAGAACGACCGGGAGAGCGGTGTGCTGACCACTCGCCCCTCCTATCCGCATCCTCATCTGAGGATGACACGGCGATCGGATGGTCCCGATGGGCCACTTGTGGCCTGAAGACGAAGTACTGCTATAGATCACTTGCTTAAACACGTCTGCGCAGAACACACTGCTCAAATCCAAGGACTTCATATGCGAACGTTGCTGAAATCATCACGCGGGGCCCAGGTGTCTATTTAAATGGTAAATAGACATTAGTTTGTTATCTGAAAAAGAATCCAGTTATTATATCCCTTAAAAAAGTAATGTAACTATTTATTTAGAGGAAACACTCTCCTAGTAAATTTGTTTGTCCTTTGATTTATCGTGATCTGCTACTGATTTTTAGTGGAGTTAGTTTTTACTTTTAGCTTTCAAAAAAAATACAAAAGAGATATAATAAGCAAAATAATGAATTTCGTAGGTTGCCAATTACGTATTATATCTGATTTTATCGAGCGCCAAGCTCCCTACAAATTACTGTAAATGCAATAGCGTAGTATTACTCAGCTCCAGTTCACTATCATAGAAAATAGACAAGTTTTAATAAAATTATTTCACTGGATTACTTCAATTAATCTCACTGAATATTTTTACATAATTTCTTCCGCTCCGGCTATCAGACATTGTGCTGTGAAAAAATATTTTTAAATGTACCGCGTAATGGCGGCTAATTGTTAACAATCAGAGATCACTGTTACTCGCTCCGCAGCAGCTGGAAACATGCTAAACAATTTTCATTAAATATTCCTTTCATAAGATAAATGTGGCGTAGGTTCTTGAAATAACACACGGAGATCACTTTATACTAATATATTCTTACTAGGACACAGTTTACACCATTAAATATTTGCAATTACGTTACGACAGAAACAAATGCTAGCGCAGCACAATAGCTTGCGTACCTTATTCCAGCTAACACCAGAACGAACAGAACAAAACAGACTAGACAGAAGAATGAACATTGCATTGTGCTTTATACTCTTATAGAGATGATAATACTTCTTTTAATTACTTACACATTATAATCTCATACACTAAAAATAATGTCTTTTCTACATCTATCGATCTATATTGTATACTTTTACAGTTAGTATTATTACCTTTCGCAAAAATGGTTCAAATGGCTCTGAGCACTATGCGACTTAACTTCTGAGGTCATCAGTCGCCTAGAACTTAGAACTAATGAAACCTAACTAACCTAAGGACATCACCCACATCCATGCCCGAGGGAGGATTCGAACCTGCGACCGTAGCGGTCACGCGGTTCCAGACTAAAGCGCCTTTAACCGCACGGCCACACCGGACTTTTCGCAGATAAACCGATGTTTGCAGTTCATTTTCGGTCACATGCAGTCATTTTTATTTATGTTTCACCTCGATAAAGGTGAATATTGCAAAAGGGACACTACACGGCCCCCTGGGCTACAAGGAACACACTACTTAATGTTTGGTCCTTGTAGACCACGAGTGTCACTTTTCTTTCGTTGGTTGGTCACTTTCAGTTCACTTTACCGTGTATTAGTTCCTGGGTACACATTCATTTTGAGTCTTTTTACATAACATGGCTGGGGACTGTTACAATATAACAAGCTCTTCCATTTGGACGAGGGCCGCAGGGAAACCCCAGAAAAACCTCGGCAGAGCTGATAGATTTAACGCTTTGTGTTACTTACATAAATTGGTTCTACATTTTTTGGTATTACAAGTATTTACATCACACATGCAACGGATCCTGGCTTGACTTGCAATACTTTTATATTTGAGCATTAATAAATTTGTCATAGGGTATAGTCATTTGGGGATTAGGACCGCTGCGCATGTGCTTGCTCCATAAGCTGTTAGCGTAATCGCGTATCCTATAAAAGGTTTGCAACTGTCAAAAACAGGCTCTAAAGTGAAGCTCTCATTTAATCTCAAATATTGTGGCTAGATGCTTATACATTCTCTTTTAAGGTCAAAGCACAGCATCACAGATGTCACAGTGTATGTGCACAGTCTTTTGCATACACCTTTCTGTTCATTTTTCATGTGACAGATTAGAATATTTAGTGCATTCTTTAAATAAACATTTATCACACAGCATAATAAAATTTATAGTTACTAACTCTAATAACCACTGAAAAACATCTTACGCTCACTGATTACGTTTCTAAACAAATACTATCATTGGACTGATGGTCCTTTAGCTTCTTTTTACTCATTTCTGAAGGCTGATGTGTAAATCATTCCTTGAAATAAAGACAAAACATCTTACATACTAAGCACAAACAAAACATCAAATTCTTACAACTACACAAAATTATATATTGAAGTCTGTGCCAAACCTACATATTACACAAAAATACGGTAAACCATTCATGTCCTATTGTCAGGTACCACAAATTTCTTTAAGTCCTTATAGGGATACAATCCTTTGATCTTCTCGCTCATCACATCAGCTATAAGGTAGCTACAACCGTGCGGTATTTGTATAATTTTAAAAGGTCCATTCTACAGCATTTGCCATTTCTTGTTCTTCTTTGTTATGAGTGACGACTTAGGATAGTTTCTTATCAAAACTAAGTCGTTTATCTGATATGGGACTGTCCGTTTATTGACTTGTCATATCGACTTTTTCGTTGCGATTCAGTTAGATAACATGATTCTTGTGTTTTGTTGTTAAGGGTTTCGGTCCAGCGAAGCGTTTCGTTGTGAGTTGCTTCCGAATAATATTCTCCCTGGCCCCTTAAATTGCTGCTTAATTGAAATATGGGCATCTCTTCGCTTTTTACTCGTACGCTCGGGTAATCTTTACCGGGTGTACTTACTGTTCGTGTTAAATCCAGTACAATCTGCTTATTTTCATTCAGTAGGGAGATCATCCAGCTGGAGAAATCAATTTTTGCTTTCTTCTCGCTCAGGAAACCTACATCTACATCTACATCTACATCTACATTTATACTCCGCAAGCCACCCAACGGTGTGTGGCGGAGGGCACTTTACGTGCCACTGTCATTATCTCCCTTTCCTGTTCCAGTCGCGTATGGTTCGCGGGAAGAACGACTGTCTGAAAGCCTCTGTGCGCGCTCTAATCTCTCTAATTTTACATTCGTGATCTCCTCGGGAGGTATAAGTAGGGGGAAGCAATATATTCGATACCTCATCCAGAAACGCACCCTCTCGAAACCTGGCGAGCAAGCTACACCGCGATGCAGAGCGCCTCTCTTGCAGAGTCTGCCACTTGAGTTTGTTAAACATCTCCGTAACGCTATCACGGTTACCAAATAACCCTGTGACGAAACGCGCCGCTCTTCTTTGGATCTTCTCTATCTCCTCCGTCAACCCGATCTGGTACGGATCCCACACTGATGAGCAATACTCAAGTATAGGTCGAACGAGTGCTTTGTAAGCCACCTCCTTTGTTGATGGACTACATTTTCTAAGGACTCTCCCAATGAATCTCAACCTGGTACCCGCCTTACCAACAATTAATTTTATATGATCATTCCACTTCAAATCGTCCCGCACGCATACTCCCAGATATTTTACAGAAGTAACTGCTACCAGTGTTTGTTCCGCTATCATATAATCATACAATAAAGGATCCTTCTTTCTATGTATTCGCAATACATTACATTTGTCTATATTAAGGGTCAGTTGCCACTCCCTGCACCAAGTGCCTATCCGCTGCAGATCTTCCTGAATTTCGCTACAATTTTCTAATGCTGCAACTTCTCTGTATACTACAGCATCATCCGCGAAAAGCCGCATGGAACTTCCGACACTATCTACTAGGTCATTTATATATATTGTGAAAAGCAATGGTCCCATAACACTCCCCTGTGGCACGCCAGAGGTTACTTTAATGTCTGTAGACGTCTCTCCGTTGATAACAACATGCTGTGTTCTGTTTGCTAAAAACTCTTCAACCCAGCCACACAGCTGGTCTGATATTCCGTAGGCTCTTACTTTGTTTATCAGGCGACAGTGCGGAACTGTATCGAACGCCTTCCGGAAGTCAAGAAAAATAGCATCTACCTGGGAGCCTGTATCTAATATTTTCTGGGTCTCATGAACAAATAAAGCGAGTTGGGTTTCACACGATCGCTGTTTCCGGAATCCATGTTGATTCCTACATAGTAGATTCTGAGTTTCCAAAAACGACATGATACTCGAGCAAAAGACATGTTCTAAAATTCTACAACAGATCGACGTCAGAGATATAGGTCTATAGTTTTGCGCATCTGCTCGACGACCCTTCTTGAAGACTGGGACTACCTGTGCTCTTTTCCAATCATTTGGAACCTTCTGTTCCTCTAGAGACTTGCGGTACACGGCTGTTAGAAGGGGGGCAAGTTCTTTCGCGTACTCTGTGTAGAATCGAATTGGTATCCCGTCAGGTCCAGTGGACTTTCCTCTGTTGAGTGATTCCAGTTGCTTTTCTATTCCTTGGACACTTATTTCAATGTCAGCCATTTTTTCGTTGGTGCGAGGATTTAGAGAAGGAACTGCAGTGCGGTCTTCCTCTGTGAAACAGCTTTGGAAAAAGGTGTTTAGTATTTCAGCTTTACGCTTGTCATCCTCTGTTTCAATGCCATCATCATCCCGGAGTGTCTGGACATGATGTTTCGAGCCACTTACTGATTTAACGTAAGACCAGAACTTCCTAGGATTTTCTGTCAAGTCGGTACCTAGTATTTTACTTTCGAATTCACTGAACGCTTCACGCATAGCCCTCCTTACGCTAACTTTGACATCGTTTAGCTTCTGTTTGTCTGAGAGGTTTTGGCTGCGTTTAAACTTGGAGTGAAGCTCTCTTTGCTTTCGCAGTAGTTTCCTAACTTTGTTGTTGTACCACGGTGGGTTTTTCCCGTCCCTCACAGTTTTACTCGGCACGTACCTGTCTAAAACGCATTTTACGATTGCCTTGAACTTTTTCCATAAACACTCAACATTGTCAGTGTCGGAACAGAAATTTTCGTTTTGATCTGTTAGGTAGTCTGAAATCTGCCTTCTATTACTCTTGCTAAACAGATAAACCTTCCTCCCTTTTTTTATATTCCTATTAACTTCCATATTCAGGGATGCTGCAACGGCCTTATGATCACTGATTCCCTGTTCTGCACTTACAGAGTCGAAAAGTTCGGGTCTGTTTGTTATCAGTAGGTCCAAGATGTTATCTCCACGAGTCGGTTCTCTGTTTAATTGCTCGAGGTAATTTTCGGATAGTGCACTCAGTATAATGTCACTCGATGCTCTGTCCCTACCACCCGTCCTAAACATCTGAGTGTCCCAGTCTATATCTGGTAAATTGAAATCTCCACCTAAGACCATATCGTGCTGAGAAAATTTATGTGAAATGTATTCCAAATTTTCTCTCAGTTGTTCTGCCACTAATGCTGCTGAGTCGGGGGGTCGGTAAAAGGAGCCAATTATTAACCTATCTCGGTTGTTGAGTGTAACCTCCACCCATAATAATTCACAGGAACTATCCACTTCTACTTCACTACAGGATAAACTACTACTAACAGCGACGAACACTCCACCACCGGTTGCATGCAATCTATCCTTTCTAAACACCGTCTGTGCCTTTGTAAAAATTTCGGCAGAATTTATCTCTGGCTTCAGCCAGCTTTCTGTACCTATAACGATTTCAGCTTCGGTGCTTTCTATCAGCGCTCCCCCCAGGATGCAGGTTATTCTCAATCCTTTGACTACGAGAAAGATACATTTTACGTTATCTTCCCCTAGGCATAAATCTACCAGCACCTGATACTGTACGTTTTGTGCTTGTGCTCCCATGGCTCCAATGACACAGCAATTTTGTACAGGAAATGTCGGTAAGTTGCGGTTTTGGCTCAAGGTTTTGAATAGATCATAGCTCATAACATTAGTAGTGGCACCCGTATCTATGTATATTTCTACTGGCAATTCATTAATTCTAGCTTTTATGATGGTTTGTGCTTCAGTTATTTCTTTTTTGTTACATTGGTTTGATTCCATAAGTAAATCAAGTTGTGTACTGTTTCCATCTTGGAACCTCAGTAATAACATATTATCTTGTGTATTGTTTCTAGGTGTGCCCCCTGTTTTTTCGCCGACCATCAACTGGGAGCTTATTGTGGTCGTTGTTCGTTTGACGGTCTTGAACTATGGTGGTTACCGTCAGTGGGTATTTCTACTATCCTTACGCTGCTATTCGAGTCTGTCCATGTTTGTGGTATTGCATTAGTATTCTGCATAGAATTCCTATTGTCACACTGGTACTGGTTACCGTTAGGAGGCGGTGGTGGTGGCACAGAAGTTTGCATCCACTGCACCAGGTAAGTGCGGTTGTTGGCTCTACTGCTTGGTTGCGGCCATTGACCTTCATTTCGACGTTTGTTATTGTAGTTATTATTACTGTTACTGTAGCCGGAATGTCCTCTATCTTCCCACCTACGTTTTTGATTGTAAGATGCTTGAACGTTTCCGTTCTTCCTGTTTTGTTCTGTGGATTGACCTTCCTTTCCATTTCTGTGGCTTCCAAAATTGGAATTGTTGTTGCCATTTTTAAACTTGCGTGGTGAACCACTGCTGTTTTCCCTGTCTTTATTTATCCTATTTTCTTCCTGGGAGAGATCGATTTCGTCCAGCACGGACAAGTACCGTTCCAGGTCGTTTTCGGGTACATTTATTAATTTGTCTCGTATATAACCGGGCAATCGTAATTTTAAGATTCTGATCACATCACGGGCTGATATAGGGACATCCCAATATCTAGTTTTGTTTTTCAAAATATTTACGGAGTGTACCCCGTTTGTGATTGTACATTTGCGGGCTGTATACTTCAGTCCTCAGGCGTTCTTGAATAGCCTTAGACCAGTATCTGTCTAGAAAAGATTTTTCAAATTGTGCCAGGCTATGGCAATTTTCTATGACTTCATTTGCCCATAAGGCAGCGTCGCCTTGTATATGTGCGATTATGAACTGAATTTTTTGGCGTTCATTCCAGGCACTCGGTAATACATTTCGGAATCCTTTTAAGAAGATTACCGGATGCACTGTCTTCTTTTCCGCGTTAAATACTTGGAATTGTCTGTGTTTTATTAAGCTTTCATCAATGTTATTGCTTGTGGAAGTAGAAGCTGCCCCCACGGGGTTATGAATAGGAATGCTTCCTGTAAATTTTGTGTTTTCTCTTTCCGAATCGCTTGTTTGTTGGTATGAACTGTACGTAGTGTTCTCACTACCGCACACATTCGAAACAGGCGTGCCACAATTGTTAAGCATTTGCAAATGTGCACGCTCGAGTTTGTCAATACTGTATGTCATTTCTTCTCAGCGGTACTGGGAATTTGTATCTCGCTTCGCTTTTTTCACCTGCGAGTGGTAGCGTGTCTACTGTGGGTTGTTTACATACAGCTGCTCCGTTAGTTACTTTTTGCAGAGCAGACTGTATTTTGCTTTCTACACGTTCTGTGATTTGGCTTTCTTTTTCAGTGAGCCAGTCATGGAACTCTTTTTCTACTTTCTGGGCTTGATCATTTAAATGCGTTTCTATGGTTTCTTTTTGTGTCATTTCTAAATTGTCCATTCGGTTCGCAAGCTGTTCTACTTCGTCCCGGATGACTGTGTGTGCCGTCTGAAGCGTTTGCACATCTTGTGCTATGTTGCTTACAATGTTCGGCAGTTCGGCTTGGGTTTTCTTTATTTCTGTCATTTCTGAATGTATCTTTTCGAACATTGTACCTATACTTTCTATTAAGACCTTTTCTCTTTCTTCGTTTTGTTCCCTTATCTGCTTGACTAGCTGTTGATTCCTCTCTTCCCTCAATCTCTCTCTTTCTTCGTTTCGTTCCCTTATCTGATTGACTAGCTGTTCGTTCTTTTTCTCCAATTTCCGTAAAAATTCAGCAAATGGATCCCGTATTGGTGAGTATACCGGTGTGGTAGTAGTTCTAATCATTGGAAAATTATCACTAGACCTACTAGTAGTACCTATCGGTTTTACTGATTTCGTCTGCTGGCTACTTCCTGGCATATCACCGGAAACTACATTGTTTACATTTTCTCCCCCCCCCCCCCCCCGATCACTATTAATATTTAGTAAATCAATGTCACTATCCATATCGCTCAATAATTGCACATTATTTGTAACATTGGACACATTATCTGGTTGCAAATCTAACACACGTCCAACTTTTCCCATAATGACTCTCACTGGGCTAACTACAAAAATTGTTCCAAACTACAAATGCGGACTAAGTTCACAAGTCAACCTGCTTGTTGTTTCCAAAATCACACAATATTAATATCTACACCACTGTACACCATGTACCATCTATGATACTATACTTTGATGATACGGGCCTATGTAGCAAGCTTTTATGCGTAGTGGTCCTTACCTTGATTACCTTTTCTTTTCTTTTCTTTTTGCTATCTCGTCCTCTCAGGGTCTATACAGTTCTTCTCCGCTTTTCTCGTTCAAGTTTATACATGAAATGGAATTTGCTAGACATTAGAATACATACAATACATGTTAACAATTACATACATACAAACCCTAAAAAAAATATTTTATCTCATCGGGCCCCACGTAAAAGGCCGCTATTTATTATATCTC
The DNA here is from genome assembly GCF_023864275.1 of Schistocerca cancellata. NCBI lineage: Eukaryota > Metazoa > Arthropoda > Insecta > Orthoptera > Acrididae > Schistocerca > Schistocerca cancellata. Next base: position 704,140,583 of record NC_064626.1, read on the forward strand.
TTAAAAAAAGTAATGTAACTATTTATTTAGAGGAAACACTCTCCTAGTAAATTTGTTTGTCCTTTGATTTATCGTGATCTGTTACTGATTTTTAGTGGAGTTAGTTTTTACTTCTAACTTTCAAAAAAAAATACAAAAGAGATATAATAAGCAAAATAATGAATTTCGTAGGTTGCCAATTACGTATTATATCTGATTTTATCGAGCGCCAAGCTCCCTACAAATTACTGTAAATGCAATAGCGTAGTATTACTCAGCTCCAGTTCACTATCATAGAAAATAGACAAGTTTTAATAAAATTATTTCACTGGATTACTTCAATTAATCTCACTGAATATTTTTACATAATTTCTTCCGCTCTGGCTATCAGACATTGTGCTGTGAAAAAATATTTTTAAATGTACCGCGTAATGGCGGCTAATTGTTAACAATCAGAGATCACTGTTACTCGCTCCGCAGCAGCTGGAAACATGCTAAACAATTTTCATTAAATATTCTTTTCATAAGACAAATGTGGCGTAGATTCTTGAAATAACACACGGAGATCACTTTATACTAATATATTCTTACTAGGACACAGTTTACACCATCAAATATTTGCAATTACGTTACGACAGAAACAAATGCTAGCGCAGCACAATAGCTTGCGTACCTTATTCCAGCTAACACCAGAACGAACAGAACAAAACAGACTAGACAGAAGAATGAACATTGCATTGTGTTTTATACTCTTACAGAGATGTTAATACTTCTTTTAATTACTTACACATTATAATCTCATACACTAAAAATAATGTCTTTTCTGCATCTATCGATCTATATTGCATACTTTTACAGTTAGTATTATTACCTTTCGCAGATAAATCGATGTTTGCAATTCATTTTCGGTCACATACAGTCATTTTTATTTATGTTTCACCTCGATTAGGGTGAATATTGCAAAAAGGACACTACACAGTGTTCTTAATAATGATATTCGTTCACACTAATATTGTACACGATTCATACAACCAACGTGATAAACAAGTTTCCAATAATAGTAATTATCTGCTACTAGCTTGTCTCACACAATTAGCTGACGTAGTCCCACCGTCTTACACAATTATGTGCGAATGCCAGACTGTGAACACCACAACTCTCCCTCCACTGACAGTCATTCTGTTCCCTCACTGAGTTACTTTAAAATACGCTGCCACCTCACAGCGAACACAATACAAATATTGTGCAGCTGTTGTCTAATCGTATTCGCAATTGCGTATTCATTTAAACCGTTTTGCACGGGTGTCGCTCGCTGCAGTGTCTGTACATCGTGTAACACACACACTAAAAATACTACTACAGATATTATACTTTTAATAGTAACAGCAATAATGATAAAGAGAGAACAACATACAAAGCAACAGTTTCTTTAGTATGACGACGAATTTTCAAAGACACTTGAACGTAAGGCGACGTATGTACGGAATCGATCTGTGGAATGACATTTTGGGCTTTACTGAATCGCGTTACGCCATGAGATTTGAGAATATCTGGCGAAACTCATCTACCGAACTGCGTAGTGACTCCCGTGAAATTTAATACATTCTGATGAAACATCTCTTGGCGACGTTTGGTCCTTTTGTTACGGCACATAGTACTGGCTTACAAGAATATATGAACACTTAATTTCTTGCTGCTGCAGGGAACGGCTGAAGAATGATTGGTGGGGACTCTCAAAATTGGAAATTGTTCGCCCATAATTTGTTAACGGATGATTATGAAGCGCCCTAATCGGAATTTTGAAATAGCTGTTCACAGATTGTTTGAAAAGGAAGTTGAGCTGTATCGGTGCGTCATTTACAATATTCCCGCATTTAAAATATATTTAGGGTGAAAAGCAAACAGATTGCGTTTTCTTCTGCCGATATTTATCCATTACTAACGGATTTCGACTTATTAGGCCATCGTCTAGTTTGCAATACTTCATTAGATGAGCTCCACGTAACTAGGATAATAGCTTCTCTCATGTAACCTTAGAAGTTGTGGTTTTGACCCAACAGCTCGTAAAAGAAAAGTCTTAACTTATTACATTAGAATAGTGGCGGTGCAGTTATTGTATATATCCTGCGGCAACTTGATAGTAATACAGCACTGTCTACCTCTGCTACAGAACGAGGTGGCGCTGTAGTGATACTCTGGACTCGTATTCGGGAGGAGTACGGTTTAAATCCCCGTCCGGTCACAAACTTTAGGTTTTCTGTGATTTCCTAAAACCACTGCACGCAAATTCCGGGATCGTTCCTTTGAAAGAACACGTCTGGTGTGCTTCCCCACCTTTCCATAATCCGCGCTTATGCTCTGTCATTAATCGCCTCGTCGTCCATGGGACTTTAAATCCGAATCTTCCTTTAATTGGCTCTCAAAACAGAGCTTATTTACAGAACGTAAGTGCAGCATACCTTCATGAAAACTCGACATTTCATGTTCTATTTACAGCAATACGTAGTCACATTTATGGCACTGAGTGGCAACATAAATAAAACTGACACCATTACCCCTGAGTGCAACATTAGTGCCTAGCTAAACTTTACAATACAAGGAAACTGAAAAATTTTATTCTTAAAATCGCGAAAGATATATTTAGTTCTTATAGGTATTTTATTAAATCAGTATCCAATGAGTCAATGAGACACTCGGCACTCCTTATTTCTATCAATTTTTTAAATACAGAATGATGAAATAATTCTCTGTACATAACGAATGCTTCGTTCAACTCCTAATTATCTAAATTGAGGATTGACACTACAATCCATCCCCTGCACCATTCCTGTCCCCAGAGACACTTGTTTTACCCGCATGCTGCACCCTCATTTATAATGAACCAAGTTAAAATGTGTGCAATATACCTACTGTTCGTAAACCACATGATATCTTGACTTCTACTTCTGAAATGTCAGAAACTGGAAGACCTAAGGTTGCCAAAGGTTTGTATATGACTACTACCACTAACATTAATATTTTTTTGATTTTTGTTTCCTTACTTACTTTTTTCAGTCATCAGTCTTCTGACTGGTTCGATGCTGCCCGCCACAAATTGTTCTAGTGTGTAAATCTTTTCATCTCAGAGTAGCGCTTGCAAACTTCGTCTTCAATTACTTGCTGGATATATTTCAATTGCCGTTTTCCTTTACAGTTTTTAACCCTCACCAGTTATTGTTCCTTCTTCTTCTTCTTCTTCTTAGTGTTTTCCATGTATTCCTTTGCTTGTCGATCCTGTGAAGAACCTCCTCATTCCTTACCTTATCAGTCCATCTAACTTTTAGTATTCTTCTGTAGCACCACATCTCAAATGCATCAACTCTCTTCTGTTGCCCATGTTTCACTCTATGCAATGCTGTGTCCTAAACGTACCTCTCAGAAATTTGTTACTCGAGTTAAGGCCTATGTCAGGTTTCAGTAGACTTCTGTTAGCCAGCGATACCCTTTTTGCCAGTGCTAGTCTTCTTTTTATGTCCACCTGGTTTGGTTCATCATGTGTTATTTAGCTGCTTAGGAAAGAATTTCTTAGTTTCATATGCTTCGTGATCACTAATTCTGATGTCAAGTTTCTCAATACATTCATTTCTGCTACTTCTCATTACTTTCGTATTTCTTAGGTTTCCTCTCTATCCACATTCCGTACTCATTAGACTGTTCATTCCATTCAACAGATCCTGTAATTCTTCTGCTTCACAAAACAAGATGTGGAAGGCGCCTTCCACATCGCTGGCAACAGGTTCTACACAACGCTGGCGTCTACCTTGAAGGACAGTAATAGGTGCAATCACGTAACTCTTTTGTATAGGTGTTGAAAGGTGGCTACACTGAGCCACAGCGCCAGAGATCGCGCCAGAGAGTTTTGTTCCGCCGCCTCCACTGGCAATGATTATTGAGAAGTAGCGGCAGGCAGTTCTTGTCGAGAAGCGGTGGTAGGCGGTTCTTGTTCAGATGTAGTGTGAGTGTTTGTTCCATGTTTTATGCAGCTATTTGATGGGAGAGATAGCAGATGTTATTCTAATCGAGATATTGTAATGATCAGAGTGCATTTCGTCAGTATATATGAAGGTAACAAATTCCCTGTTTTTTCTTTTTATTATTTCTGTGTGTCAAATAATGCATCATTACAGGTTCAGTCAACAAAGCATCTGGCTTGTGTTCTTGTATTAGAGTGTAATTCTGGTTTTCTTGCGTAATTATAGTATTTCTAATTTTCTTTTATCATAAATGGTACTTGAAATTTCTTGTCTTATTGGAGAAGAACCGTGCCAGATGTGTACGTTGAGTCACACTTCCACACACAGAACAGTTACTCTTGTGCTTGTTATGGCGTTGGTTTTATAGTTGCTGGGGACTTAATTAATTAATTGTGTTAACAGAAATTTTCTTACATTCTTGTTGTTATTCTAAGCAGTCAGATTGCGTACTAAAACCAGTCGGGGCCAGCCGTTTACGAGACTTGCGTAATCGGACTAACAGCTACTAAAAATATTTGCATTTTAAATAATTAAGCCCCCATGCAGTGTGAATAATTAAGTTGCCACTATATAAGTTCCAACCCTCGTATCAATGACCAATTTTATCCACACACATAACTGGAATAATTACTTCCTTCACGTAAGCTAAGAATGTTATAATCTCAGCACTAATGTTGTCGATCTTGGTTAGCTGTCGAATCTGATGAGAACACTATCACTGAACTGTCCACCCTGTGCCCCTGCTATTCATAACGAATCCTATTCCAGTTATACCATTTTCTGTTGCTGCTGATCTTACCCGTTACTTGTCTGGCCAGAAATCCTTGTCTTCATTCAATTTCACTTCAGTGACCATCACTGTTCCTAGATTAAGCCTTAGCATTTCCCGTTTCAGATTTTTTAGCTTCCCTACCATGTTCAAAAGACTAACATTGCACGACCCGACTCGTAAACCCTTACCTTTTCATTGGTTATTCAGTCTGTTTCTCATGGTCACTTTTTCTTTGGCAGTGCCCACACGGTGATTCGAATGTGGTACTAGCCAGGAATCTTTTCTCAATGGAGATATCATCACCACATTTTCTCAATTACATGCCATACGTCCTGTGGGTACAGATTATGTGTCTTTAATGCAGTGATTTCCATTGTCTTCTGCATCATCATGCCGTTAATCATTGCTGATTCTTCCGTCTTACGGGGGCAGTTTCCTACACAAGGGAAAGAGAGTCCTTTGAACCTCGCTCCGCTCCTCCGCTTTCTTTGGCACGATGAGGATGACTTCTCATGTGGGAAACCTTCGTCCGCCGTTCCTAACCTTATTCGTTTGTTTATTTTTCAAAATTTGAGTACTGGTGAGGTTCTAACCTAGAAAACACATTGTTTTGATTACTAGTAAAATCTAGACCAATAATAATAACAACCATGTATAGGTCCTACAGCAGCACAGTAGCCATTAGATAGTTATTGTTGTATTGTGCTGTCAATTACTTCGTCTATTTGTTGCGAAATGGACAATAAATTAATTTCTGGTTCATTTCGAGAACTACCTAAAATTCGGAGAAGGCCTGTTAGGGAGTTACACGTGATGTATATGTCTCAGTTGTACCGTCGTAGATGTTTGGTACAAAATAAAAGACATGTGTACAATGAGTGGACTATATGAGGAAGCTATTGTTCATACGTTCCTTTCACAAGCCGAAACCATCACATTGTGTCTCAGGTTAATGCAAGTATTTAAAAAAGTTATTTATTGATACCTTATGTAATCAGTATTACAGTCTCGCGAAAGAATGATAACAGTAAGATATTTTTAAAAATTTTTAGTTTCGTGACCAAAACACAATCGAACCCCTTTGTTTTTACGCCTCAGAAAATTAGATTTTACTCCTCAGTAGGTAATTACTCCAAGACTCGGAAACGGAGTGGTAGAGATTGTGTATCCAAGTATGTAATTCGATTTAGATTGCGAATTAGATCCACTTTTTCACTCCGATATAAATTCCTACTTAAGGAGTACTTCTATTATAAGAGGCACTTGAGTTTAGGAATTAGATGCATTTAAACGTTTGGCTAGGGAAAAATGTAACGAGTCTATTTGTATGGGTTCTCATGATGGTGCTTTGCATAAGAGAGATTCAAAATGGCTCTGAGCACTACGGGACTTAACACCTGAGGTCATCAGTCCCTTAGAACTTAGAACTACTTAAACCTAACTAACCTAAGGACATCACACACATCCATGCCAGAGGCAGGATTCGAACCTGCGACCGTAGAGGTCGCGCAGTTCCAGACTGAAGCGTTTAGAACCGCTCGACCACAGCGGCCGCCCATAACAGAGGACTTAATAAGTAAAGCACAAGTGAAACTGAAGCATACTGCATTTTCCGATCAGCCAGTAAATAATTTTTCACACTAGTTCTGAAACAGTTTATTTTGTTCTTCTCTACTGTATAAGGCATACATTTCAGTACATGCATCTCATGGTCTCTAATTTCATACCCAATGTACGAGAAAGACAGAGGCGGTATATCTATTATAAAGTAAAGTTCTTGTGATTGTACTGAAATACGTTCCTCGTTGAGAGGTCATTGTTTACATTGTCATTTTACGCGTATATACACTCTCAACTTCTTTTTACCCACACAGGGTTGCCACACTATAGTAAGCAAAAGCCACTCACAGGCTTTACCGTATTTGACAAATGACAAGCGTTACGAGCACTCGATATGAAGCTTCTTGCTCCTTGTCTCTGGCAGGTTCGCTTTCTTGCTCATTAGCGGCTTTGTGGACGTTACGCAGTTCTTAGCTGACGATGACCTAATAAGCCAATAACTGCTTAGTAATGTAAAAATTTCAGTGGAAGTAAACACTATTATTTTCTTGTGGCCCTTAAACGTTGCATACGAAATTCTTCTACCAAGAAATGACGGATTTTTCCATGAACGTAGAAAACCACATTCGTTGTCATATCCAAGCAAATTTAGATATTTATCAAGATGATGACCTAATATTAGACGCAGCTCAGGCTGTATTTCAGAAGCTGAAAAAATAACTTTCATGGAAATTTTATTGATTTCTTAATGCATGCAGTAATCTTTTACTCGGCACTCTGCGTACCATTCTACATCACAAATCCAGATATCAGCTGAAAGTAATTTTATAGTATGTGTTAGTTGTTTCAATAAAGGAGAAGTGGGAGCATCATGAACTGCTGATTAGTCCGCGAGATAAGAGCTCCAGAATAAAATGTGGAAACCGGATACAAGACGCACAAGGTTTTCCTAACTAATGACTTCGAAGGATGGGCCTCTGCTCTTGCGCCTCCTTAACGAAGACTAAATAGTAAGAGGTTATAACTAATGTAAAATATTGTTAAATATTAGATCAAATCAAGAAAAATGTCCTAGAGCCAACTTATGACGCCTTGATATTTTCTGTATTTCGTCTAACTAAATTTCTAATTCAGCAACGAATTTAAAGCCGACGAGGTAAATACGAGAATCAATAGTGGTGTGTATAGACTTGCTGTAACGTCCAGGGGTGATTCTAGAAGTCGGTCAAGGGGAGGGGGGGCTAATGGGGGGGGGGGGGAGGTTTGGGGGGAATGGACTATCGCTTAAGAAAAGGGGAGTTGGGGTCCTCCATCGACAAACTGGGAAATTTGGTGTTGCTTAAAGTATTTTTTGGTAACTGTTTTGGAGCTCAGTGTAAAAATGTGCCTACAGAATGTGTGCGCCCGGGAAAAAATACTATTTGACCCAAATGTCCGTCGATTTCGAAGTTTTCAGCAATTTAAGTGTTGGTAGGCATACCCGGCATATTTAGTTTTCTTGATTATTGTAAGTGGTACACGTACATTAATATACATCCAATGTATATTAGTAAATAATAAGACGCCCACTTTAAGTTAAATGATATTTATTGGTTTAGATAGTAAGTTACTTGCCGCTCTTATCCTTTTGTTAAGATGTATTTGAAATACATTGCAAACTATATTGCTAGATAATTATAAAAAAAGTGAGTAAACCTGTTGAAGTAATATATTCGCTGATTTCTGAAGTCATTTTATCCAGTGTAATATGATACTCCAATTGGGGGAGGGGGGGCTATAGCCCCCATATCCCCCCCCCCTTGCCCCTGGCAACGTTTTATTAAAATCAGTTTTTGACACTAGGAGACTTCTCTTGACCAGGAATGCCCATTCTGCCAGTACTAGTCTGCTTTTTTAGTCCACCTTTCTCCATTTATCGTTGGTTGTTTTGCTGCCTAGGAAAGAATTCCTTAGCTTCATATACTTCCTGATCACTAATTCTGATGTTAAGTTTCTCAGTATTCACATTTATGCTACTTCTCATTACTTCCGTCTTTCTTAGATGTGCTCTCAGTCCATATTCGGTACTCATTAGACATTCATTCAATTCGACAGATGCTTTAATTCTTCCTCTACTTCACAGAACAAGATATCATTACTTAATTTGATGAACACACATAACTGGAATAACTACTTCCTTCAGATAAGCTAAGAATGTTACAGTCTCTGTCGTGGTCTTGTTCCAGCAAATCATAACAGCTGCTATCAGAGACTTACCACGGTAAATTAAAAGAGTGAAGGCGCACTTACTGAGTGTGCCCTGTAGGAAGCTGACAAATAACAATATTCAGTTGTAGAAAACAGGGTATCCAAAAGTGTAAACTGTCTTCGTCAATCATTGACATTTAATGTGCTCTTGTAAGAAGTAGGTGTCTGTATAACTTTCATTTCTTCCCATTACATCTTGTTTCTAGTGGATCGCAATATTTATCTTTGCTATACTTTAGGCGAGAGTATTATAATCGGTTTCGATTAATCGAGATAAACACTACGGCAGTCTCTTTGCATAGATTCTTATTTTTTTCTACAACATCTAAATTCGATCCACAGGAACATTCTGTTCACCATGAAGACTGAGATAAATGGAAAACTACCCTTTCTTGATGTGCTAGTGGAACGTAGGTCTGATGGCTCGCTGGGTGTACCGCAAGCCTACACACACTGACCTGTACCTGTACCTGTACCTGTACGTACATGCCTCCAGCTGCCACCATCCGGCGCAGCTTAATGGAATGCTCAACACCTTGGTACATAGAGCACACTCGATCTCTGATGAACATAACTTAACAACGGAACTCAATCACCTGGAGACCGTGTTCCGCAAGAATGGGTATGGCAACCGCCAAATCCCAAGGGCCTTGCGACAACAGAAGTGCAGCAAGAACCGAGATGAAGAACAACCCCAAGAAGAGAAGCAGGCTCGGGCCTTTCTGCGGTTTGCTGGCGACACAAATTGACACAGTCTTCCGACCACCAGCAAAGATTCGTGACCTACTAGGAACGACAAAAGATGACGTAGGACTTAAGAAAGCGGTCGTATACAAAATCCCGTGCGGCTGTGGCAAATCCTATATCGGCCAAACATTTCTCACGGTCGAGGACCGATGCAAGGAACACGAACGTCACACCCTGTGAAGGCATTGCTAATTACGCATACAAATTTTTTTTCGTGATTTTCTTTAGATTTCTATTCTTTTTCTTTTGTTCATATGGGTGTTTCTAATTGTGATTATGTAACTTTCTACTGTAGTTTTTAAATGTAAAGATGTAACTGTGATTATTTCGTTTGCCAATGGATAAATATGTTTCTTGCTTTGTACCTGTGGTAAAGTTTGTAAAGTTCTCTTTTGTAATATTATTAATTGTGAAAAATGCAGTCAATGAAATTTATAAAGATTGATGTAATTTACGATAACGATATAACATCTATAGACAGGGGACAGCGATGGTGATATCGATAGTCGAAAGGCTGTTGTGTAGTAGAGAGGATGGTGGATGGTGTGTCTGTGAAGCGTGCGCGGAAGAATAGTACTGTGTTTTATGAAAAGCATACGTAATTGTATGGACAGTGATACCGAACTATCAGATTGTTAATTCTCTTTACCACTGCGGTATGTAATGCCATCGCCAGCGAACTTTAAGAGCAAATAAACCGGACTGTGGAAGTGCCGCTAACAATACTTTGTTGTGGCCGACACGAACAGTGCTTTTATGCGAATGAACTTTGCTGGTATTGGTTTTGGGTGGTGGAACTGTTGTCTATCACATTCTATCAAGCCGTGGAAGTGAAGACTTTAATTAGCTGTGCAATGTAAATGACTTTCAGTGACGTTGTCGAAGTTTGAAATGCGAGAACAGAGTGGACATTGTTTATGGTGTGCTTCACACACAAGAACAATTCTATGAAATGTGTATTTGTGGCTAAGACTAGATGAATGTGACGAACTGTGTAATTATGGACGATAGCGTCACGGACAGTGCATAAAGTGTAAAAACGAGCGATGTCTACGTAATGTACTTTGAAAGAGAAGACATGTCAACAACGGTCGTCTACTGGCGTCTTGTGGTTTGTTAATCACATGGGGTTAATGATACAGCTGTGCCGGAACTTTATTTGCGTTTCGCCGGAGAAGATTAACCAGCGGAACTGTCTGCATCCTGCTCTCATCATCGTAACCTGCCGACATCGTGCTGTCCAACGCAACGCTTCGTATGCAAGAAAAAGTTAAGCGATTTCGCCGAACGCTATCACCTGACCTAGAAACTTTCTTTCTCTATTAAAAGTATAAGAATTACAGACTCTATTCAAATAAATTCTTTGTTTAGTTTGTGTTTGCTTTCTGTTAATGAAAATAAAATTACAATGAATGAATTAAAAGTTGCCTGGTAGTCATTGTTGAAACACCAGTAAATATAAACTTCTTCCTCTCATTAGAACTAATTCTCCTTGCATGTCAAAATTATTGGAGTTATTTTATATAGTTTTATGTATTGTTACGAGACTAGATATATGACAGTGACTAATAAGAGTATTTTGTCGCGAAATATGGCGTCGCGAGAAAATTACGGCGACCGCCATAATTGTTTGCGTTCTGACCAATAACGTAAAAGCTGCTATTCTCGTATTGGTGCATTTCCTGACATGAGCGTTAATTATAAATGTCAGCTGTCAAATCACGTCGGGACTGTTTACCCAGTAATAAAAGTTTTTGATATTGTATTTCTACGAGTCGTAGTATTAAGAGACACTGGTTATACTCAATAGTGGATAGACGTATGGTGAACCCCCCAGTGTTCATGCAATTATTAACAGTATTGTGTGTGATTCACGAAATTTTGTCACTTTTTCTAATTCCTTTCAGATATTGTCTTAGATGTCTTTGAAGTTTCAGAGAATATATACACAATTTTGTCGGTTCAGGTTAACTTCAGAGCAGTTTCTCGTGAATATTAGAGTTTTCAGTTCATAAACAAAGTGGGATCGTGACCAATTGAGAAGTATAACAAAGAGTGTGGTTTTTCCAACTAGAATTTTGGATGACTTCACAGTTCAGATTTTGATAATTATTTTTCCTGCGGGTTGAGGTCATCACATATGGCGCCGTGTTGTCTTTTCGAACCTGTCAATCTTAGGATTGCTGTTTGAATTTTGGAAGGCCGTCCGCGCTGGGGTACGACTCGGGACCCCGCGGACATAAATACCACGGACACAGCGCAGACAGATCATTCCATCAGCGGAACGTTTATTCGCCGAAATATCGTGGAACTTCGACGATCGGATCCGGCAGGACACCCGAGAACCATGGATACATTCTTATTTTCATTTATTTATTTGTTTTGAGTAATCAGTCTTATGACTGATTTGATGTGGTTCGCCATGTATTCCTCTCCTGTGCCCGTCTCTTCATCTCAGAGCAGCACTTGCAACCTGTGTCCTCAATTATTTGTTGGATGTATTAAAACCGCTGTCTTCCTCTAGGTTTTTAACCGGCAAGATCTCCCTCTTGTACTATGGAAGTCATTACCTAATGGATTAAAAGATGTCCTATCATCCTGTGCCTTTTCCTTATCAGTGTTCTCCACATATTCCTTCCCTCTCCGATTCTGCGCCGAACATCCTCGTTACTTACCTTATCAGTCCACCTTTTTTTCAACATTAGTCTGTAGCAACACATCTCAAATGGTTGTATTCTCTTCTGTTCTGGTTTTCCCGCACTCCATGTTTCACTACACAGACTGCTGTGCTCCATTGGCTGAAATTTCTTCCTCAAATTAAGGCCTATGTTTGATACTAGTAGACTTCTCTAGCCAGAAATGCCCTTTCTGCCATTGCTAGTCTGCTTTTGATGTCCTCCTTGCTCCGTCTGTCATTGTTTATTTTGCTGCCTAAGTAGTAGAATTCATTAACTTCATCTACTCTGTGACCATCAATCCTGATGTTAACTTTCTCGCTGTTCTCACTTCTACTATTTCTCATTACTTTCGTCTTTCTTCGATTTACTCTCAGTCTATGTCCTTACTACGTATTAGACTGCTCATTCTATTCAGATGATCATGTAATTCTTTTTTACGTTCAGTCAGGTCAGCAATGTCATCATTGATATACTTTCACCCTGAATTTTAATCCCATTCTTGAAACTTTCTTTTATTTCCATCACTGCTGCTTCGATCTATAGATTGGACAGTAGAGGCGAAAGATTGCATCCTTGTCATACACTCTTTTTAAACGGAGCACTTCGTTCTTGGTGTTTCAGTCTTATTGTCCCTTCTTGGTTCTGTACATATTGTATATTACCCATCCTTCCCTACATCGTACTTCTCTTTTTACTCAGAATTCCAAGCATCTAATGCCATTTTACACTGTAGAACGCTTTTTCGAGGTCGACAAAGCCTCTGAGCGTGTCTTGATTTTTCTTCAGTCTTGTTTCCGCAGCAGTCACAACGTCATGACTAACTCTCTGGTGCCTCTACTTTTTCTGAAGCCAAACGCATCTTCATCGAACATTTCCTCAATTTGCTTTTCATTCTTCTGTTCATTATCTTTGTCAACAACTTGTATGCATGTGTTGTTAAGTTGGTCGTGGAATAATTCACGTACTTGTCGGCTTTTGCTGTCTTCCGAATTGTGAGAATGATATATTTCCGTACGTGTGATCATATGTTGCCAGTCACATAGATTCTGCACACAAACTTGAATAGTCGTTTGGTTACCAGTTGTCCCAATGACTTTAGAAATTCAGATTGAAGTTAACCTCCCCTCTGCCTAATTTGATCTCAATCCTATCACATCTCTTTTAATTCTGACTCTAATGCTGAATCCCCTATCTCTTCCATATCGACTTCAACTTCTTCTATCCCGTCGTCAGACAATTTCTCCCCTCGATTGAGGCCTTCGACGTACTTTCCCCATCTATCCGCGCTCTCCTCTGCGTTTAACAGTGGAGTTCCGTCGCACTCTTAATGTTACCGCCCTCGCTTTTAACACCGATGGCTGTTGTGGCTTTTCTGTATGCTGACTCACTCTTTCCAACAATCATTTGTTTTTGGATTTCTTCACGTTTTTCCTACAACCATGTCTCCTTTGCTCTCCCGCACTTCCCTTTTAATTTAATTTCTGAGTGATTTCTATTGTTGTATTTCTCTCCTTGCCTAAACAGTTTCGTACTGCCTTATTATGTAGAGTAGTTGAAGTATTTCCTCTGCTGTTCAAGGTTTCTTCGTAGTTATCTTCCTGGTACCTATAGGTGTCTTTCCAATACGTGCGACTTCACGTTTTGGAGATGTCGACTCCTGTTCAGTGGATCAGTTCATTGTGATATTCCTTATCGCAGTGTCCACATCTTTAGCGAACTTCAAACACGTCTCTCAATTCAGTGCTTCAATATCCCACTTCCTACCCGACTGAGTCTTCCGTATGATTCTCTTAAACTTCAATCTACTCTTCATCATTAACAAATTGTGATCTGAGTCTGTATCTGCTCCTGGGTACTCCTTACAATCCAATATCTGAATTCGGAATTGCCGCATAATTACTGAAGTGATTCTAAGTCTTTGGGAGTCACTTTTGCTTTCGACCAATGGTGTTCTTTCGTGGGTGTCAGATCATTTTGCTCAACTCTTCTAAAAGAAATTTCGCTATCCTAGTCGCGTCTCTAACTACGGGTGTGCTGCGTTCTGAAGTCGATGATTCTGGTCTGCTATGATGTTGAGAGGAAGACTGCCTCTGTCTAGGCCATGCTGTTGTGCAGTTACTTCAACGAACAAAGACTTGGGTGAGAGTGTTTCCATTCACTTGCCTGGTGCAACTTGTAGCGAGAGGCGATGCTAGACTGGCACTGCGTAGTTGCGATTAATCCGCGAGCAGACGTTGAGCCGTGTTCTTACGCACAGTAAAAACGGTGCCAATGGATTGCACTTATTTAGCTAAATGGAAGCTGATTACAGCATCGCAAATTATCTACTTTCTTCGTCGTGTTATAAATCAGAGTTTTTTAACGCCACCAGAAGAGGAAAATAGCTTTTCCTTATTTAAGAATTACAAGATGTGAACGCGATTTTTCGTTTTATTTTATTCATAATGGTTAGATACACCGCAGATGTTTTCGTACATTACAATACAGAAAATACTGCAACCAGCCACACGTTTTTGATAAACGATTTTATTGCACCGTTTCTAGTTTCGGGCCGGAGCCTATCGTCAGACTGCAGTGTAGATTTCTTGGAGGTTTTACATTTGTGTCTTCATCAAAGATTCTCCATTTGTAAGAGAGAGTCTTGATTATCTTTTTCGATTCATGTTGATCCATGAGCTAAACTCATGTATTTCCAGGCTAGAAATCTCGTATTTGCGGGTTTGAATGTCTATGCTGGTTTCAAAATTCATTAACTGTGTCCTGAAGTAACACAAACCTTTGTTAATCTCATTCTTTCGAATTTATTTTATAATACATAGCCGGTCGTTGTTATTCAGTGCTTGGAATCAGAGACATGTCGCGTGGCAGGTATCTCACTTTTTACATGAACTAACTACACGACTCACATGCATTCTTATCGGTACGCAATCACCTGTTGAACTGATTGCGGATTGTAAGACATTATGTTGCATAGTACGGTTCACTATTATAGTGCTACGAAAGAATGATACTCAGGACATAGATAATCATTCAGATTATGTAGCTGTTTTTCTGGCCTACCGAAACTTATGTTTACCAAAAAGAGGAGATAGCCATACTGCATTGCCGGACGCTATTAGCAGCAAGCTAACATACTTTCAAAGTAATCCATTTGTAATATTTCTGCTCTAGTGCAGAATTAATCAATAAAATGTTTCGTAATGAAACTGATGAGAATGGCAATATTGTAAGGAAAGGCGAGAAGTTATGATAGAGAAAATGAAATGAATAAAAATCATACTTCAAAATCGGGGTAGCTGATTTTCGTAGTCAGTCATCAATGGGGTGGTACCAGACCGTTTATCGGTAATAAAGCTATAAATCGCTAGTGCTGTCGTGCATAAAAAGGCATACAAAGAATTGTAATCGAGCTCCGTAAGTCATGAACAGATAGTAAAGGAAGGTTGTGTAATTGATCATGAAAATTTACATATAGACTGCCACAATGGCGGCTCATCAATTGCATTACCTTACCAAGACTTCCACGTGGTTTGTCTCAAATTAATACTGAAACAGATAAATATGGATTAGGACAAGGTAGGTGCAGTAACTCAAATTAAATAAGAACAATTCAAAGTTTAACTGATATATTGACACAGAATCTCTAATTAACATATCGCACCTCCTTTCAAAGCGTGAAACTACATCAGAGTCAAAGACAGAAGAGAGAGTGAGGGAGACTAGATTCCTCGCTAAAGAAACAACAGTAATTTTTTTCAACAGACATTAGTTACATTTGAAGGGTCACAGATTACTTTTACATAATTTTTCTTTTACTACCTTGTGTGGTTCCGTATGGGGACTGGTAGATGGTCCAACTAATTAGGAAAAAGAGGTATTATACATTTCATTTAAGGTCCAGTTCACTTATTTTGCTTTGAATAAGTATCAAATATGCACTCCCACTCCTTTTGTTGCGCTGCACTTACGTAAAAGTGTGTGTTATGCAGTTATTTTATGTTCAATTTACGAGCCAAATCGCTTTTCCAAACCGTATTTAGCAGTGCGGGGTAGCCGCGCGGTCTTGGGCGCCTTGCCAAGGCTTTCGCGGTTGCTCCCGTCGGAGGTTCGAGGTCTCCCTCGGGCATGGATGTGTGTGTGTGTTGTCTATAGCGTAAGATAGTTCAAGACAGATCAAATAGTGTCCAGGGGCCAATGACCTCAGCAGTTTGGTCCCATAGTAACGTACCACAAATTACCAAAAAAATTTTCCAAACCATATTTCTGGAACTATAGAATTATGTAAGTTGAATATCTTGAAAGCGTCAGAGATCCATTATTACTACTGATGGGAGTACTTTTCAATCACACACACACACACACACGCAACTTTCATTTTTGGTCGATCCTGCCAGTACGTAAAATTTTGGTCCTTCTGATTGCTTCTCAATACAAGTTTTCATTTGTTTTTCATTGTCGTCTATTACAACGTTGGATTATCTTTACAGAATTCAGAATGATTACTTTTTCAACAACAAATTCTGTCATTAAATTGCAAATTTTGTCAGTCTTTTAACAAGTTTTTGCTTTTTGTAGTATCACAACTTAGGATGAGAGTACACGTCCTTATATTTACATTCATGTTTTGTAAACGATTTAATAAACATATACATTTCCATATGTACTTTGTCGTGCGAAATTCGTGTGATTAATTGTGATGTACTGATGAAGTAGGGTGGTACAAGATTATTCATTCATTATGATTCAAAAGAATAGTACTGGCTATTTGTGATCATTTATTAGTGCCGACAGCAATTTAATATAATACAGTATGGAGAAGTGGTAGAATGTGGTTACATTGGGTTATAATTAAAAATTTTGTTTAGAGTTAAATCTAGATAGGAACGTTATCTTACATTTTGAAAACACAAGGAAATATAATGTTTAACTGATAAGAGATTCCTGATTCATAACGGCAGATTGAGATATTTTTCTGGTTGAATTTCTTTGTACTGATGTCATTACATTTTGTAATATGTGGAAACACAAATTTTTGTACTTGGAAGGTAATATTTCTCTCTGATTGTTGACGTTAGTTTTCTTTCATATATTTAGCAGTCTGGGATATTTATTTTCACACCTGGATGCTCGTGCATTTTTCAGAGTTTGTAACGAATATATTACGGAAATGACTGAAGTAGTACTATGAAAACTGAACAACCAATTTTGTGTCCGTGCATGTGTGTGTGTGTGTGTGTGTGTGTGTGTGTGTGTGTGATCTACGAAATTCACCGATAAAATTTCTCTGCAGCGTGAAAGTAATTTTTGCAACGGAATTACTCTGTGGAGTACGTTGAAGTTACGTTTTGAACAATTTCATCAGCAGTGCAAAGGAACAGCTTACAAATTAATTTTCATGAGTCCATGCTGCTAACTATGTGACATTTCTGGACTGCTTACATTAGGTGAAACCTCTGTAGCTTATAAGTTATTTACAGTTTAAGAGTTCAGCATGTTTAGGTTTTGGATTTACCACAAGAATTTTTTTGAGATTGCTTTAATATAAAATATAGAATGGCTATTAAGTTTACAAAAGTTTATAGGTGCACATTAGACGGAGAAATCACTATCAACATGGAATAGATATTTTCTTCATAGATGTGAGGACGATTTTTGCAACGATTCCGAATGTGGCATTCAAACTGTAAGAAACAGAATCAGAGGGATTTATGGTATTATTAAAATAATGAAACTTGTGACATCTTGCCTGTAGCGCAAAGTGCGAGCTTCAGAATAAAATGTAGATTCCGATAAACAAGACGAGGCAATTTCGTTGGTGCTTTTACTTTGCCTGTAGTACAGCAGAAGGGGGTGTTCTAATAATCCAACACGAGAGGCAATCAATTGTAAAGTTAAAGACAAGCAAATTGTGTGCAATGAATTGTGTGTAAATGTTCTGAGTGCAGCGTTAAAGCACTGCATACTGACTCCTGGAGTGTTACTATAGACGGCGATCCATTAGTGGGATGGGACATAACGTTCGCCGCTCCTTGTAGAGTTGTTAGGAAGAATTGGCTGTGTAAAGGTATGGGGGCTCATAAGAATTATTCTGGCCTAAGATACATATTTAATATGCAAGGGAACAATGAGACAAAATTTCTGAATACTGCAGTTACCGCCGTGTTATTCATCTATCGTACAAACTGAAATTTTTTTGGATACTCTGGGATACTACCTCTTGTTGTAGTATTCGGGAAAAATATCATATAAATCAAAGATACATAGAAGGATTGAATCGGTGTTCTCGGATGACTTAATTACGGTTACTTCCCATGATAAGCATGAGATTCGAATCATTGGTTGACACAAATTATGTCACAACAGAAGAAAACGCAGTTGACTTCCTCTGCTGAGTATAGTTGAGAGAATCTAAACCACTATTTCGGCATCCACTCCAAAACTTCGTGATGAATATGTTGGTATGTACCTTCATAACCTATATGGATGTGAGCGAAAATAATAAGATAAAATAAAACACATAAAATTTTTATGATATAGCTGGTCGCGAGGTGTGACTATTTTTCGGTTATATTCCGTTATGTCGGGTTTTATAATTAAACTTTCCCTATTTAACACGTTATAACACGGAAATTAATGACCTTACCAGTACCAAACTTGGTAGCATTAATGTCAAGGACATGGGGAAGAGAAATAATGGAGAATCAATTTAATTGAAACACTTTTAATGTGTTGCTACGGTGCATCGTACAATTACATACCGGTACCGCCCATCAGTGTGCAGAAGAGTCTGAAAGCGCAGGATTGCATTCTGCACAGCAGAAAGCAGAAATTCCGTAGGTTTGCTGGCTACCTCTCATGATATGCTCGGCTTCAGATCAGCACATGTGTGAATGTTCCCCTCGTAAACCCTGTCATTCAGATAGCCCCACAACCGGAAATTAGAAGTAGTGAGATCAGATGATCGTGCCAGCCAAGCAATTGGAAACGATCGACTGATAATTCGATCGTTTCCAAATGTATCTCGGAGAAGCAGGTGATTTGGAGCGGTGTGCGGTGGGGCCCCATCTTGCATGAAAACTGTTGAGCTAAATGCATCTCTCTCCTGTAGGGCGGGTATGACATGCTGGAGAAGCATATCGCAGTAACAGTGGCCAGTCACACTTCACGTATTTTGGTCCTTGAGCGCCAAGCTGTTCAGAAAAGAATGGGCCAATGATGAACGTAGCTGTGAAGCCACACCATATGGTGGCACTTTCACCATACAGAGGAAGTACATGTACAGTGACTGGAGGTGAACATCCCCACACTCGGCAACTCTGTGTGTTCACCTCACTTGTCAGAGAAAAATGAGTTTCGTCTGTCCATAGAATGGTTCAGTGCCACCCCCCGTCAACCTCAATCCTTGCGAGAAAGTGGAGAGCGAAAGTCACTGGCTGAGCTCACAGCGCGAAACTCAGTAGGTTTTCCCGCTTATTCGACGGCGGAGGGAAGGGTTCCAATAAATGTGCCGACGTCGTATCGACTGTCCTCACCAGCTATATAACCACACATTAGAAACAAAAGGCACTTCCAAAAACCCCTTTTATAACACCACTGGAAGTTGAGAAAACAGCAGGGTCCTTGGATCTCTAGTAATCATGTCTCATGAGCGAGTAATTGTGTCTGATGAGAGAGAGTATTATTTTTAATGGTCCACTTTTACATCTCTTTTCTCTTCCTTCTCGAAGTATTAATTTCCAGTGTAAACGGGAAATGTTCGTTGTCTTGTTTCAGAATGATGGAAGGAGAGCGAAAACAGAGAAAAATCCATTTATTAAGCCAGAGCCGCGCAGGGTGCCGCGCGGTCTAAAAGCATCTTGTCACGGTTCGGCGGCTCCCCCCGTCGGAGGTTCGAGTCCTCCCACGGGCATGGGTGTGTGTGTCGTCCTTAGAGTAAGTTACTTTAAGTTAGAGTAAGTGGTGTGTAAGCTTAGGGACAGATGACCTCAGCAGTTTGGTCCCATAAGACATTATCACAAATTTCCAAAGTTAAGCCAGGTGATAACCTGTGGCATATCTATGGCAAAGAACGTCCGAGCTACCACGCAGCATGGCATTCCGCGCAGTGGAATATGTGGGAAACGCGGATGTGATACAAGCTCGGAAGCATCACCCTATAACAAGACAGACTGCATACTCCACCAACAGTTGTGTTTGAAGGAGGAACGATTAAGATTTGATGGAAAACAGTGAGCCCTTCTTTTGTATTTATCTTAGACAGAAGCGTTGGAAATTTGTTGGTAGAGTTCTTGCAGTTATTACTGTCTCAGTATATTAAAAAGATTAGTTCTACCAGAAGCAATACCTGTATATGAGTGGAAGAATGTTTCATGTTCCTAATTCAGTGGTCAAGGTTCCTTTTAGAAAGTGAAGTGATGTAAAAGTATGCTAATTTTATTGGTAGTCAATCTATTGTATGCAGTTTTTAAAACGTTGCGTGAAACTACGACTATCATTTACTCCTTATACTCACACACATTCTTCCGTTGTTTAGTTAATGGCGCAGCAGCAGTGGAACAGTTTTACTGCTGCTCTAGGACCCACAGTTTATGAATTTTATGCTGTTAACATTATTTTCACAGGGAATTTTTATATGGCCCCCTTAATGCAATGGTTCAGCCGAGCCAAATTATAAGACAACGGTATATTTTTGCTGAACTTTAGTGCTCGTGACTGGAAGATATCAAATAACTTTTAAATAATACCCTCTTCATTTTTTGAAAGAGAAACAACATATGTTGGTATTAAAATTCGTCCTGCGTTTTGAAAGACGTATTTACCCTTCAACATAGCCCTCCAATTCCAAAACAACAAGCAGATGTAAATTGATGTTCCCCTAAGATCCTATTGTCTTTTGCAACATACTCGCAAATGCTTTCAGTCTTTAAGAAAATTATTTTATTTCACTCGAGAACGTAAGACGTCCAACGAATGTTCTCTGCACTTCTTCAGACACATTATCACTAGACAGAAATACAGTGCAGTATGTTCATCTACATCCGTTGCAGTTCCAGGTAAGGAAAATAACTGCTGGCAAGCCTCGACTTGTGTTCGAATCTCTCTAGTGGTCCTTCCGTGAGATATAAGTAGGAGGAAGCAATATAATTGTTGACTCTTCCAGGACAGCACTCTCTCGGAAGTTCAACATTAAACCGACTCAGTGTTGCGGAATGCCTCTCTTCCCGGACCTGCGACGCGACTGGAATTAGATGAGCTTCTCTGTGATGGCTTCGCGCTTGTTAAAGGGACCTGTAACTATACGTGATGCTCTTATTTGGCTCTTCCTCTGTCAGTCCTATCCGGTACGGATCCCACACCGTCGAGCATTATTCAAGTATTCGCTCAAATAGAGTTTCGTAAGCTACCTCTGTATTCAGGTGAACAATTTAGATTTAGGTACACGAGGTGCAAAGCGAATAGTATGTACGGTTGTTACGAGACTGTTGATTCCTCTCCAGCAAGCATTTTGTACAGAATACTGAATATTTTTTTTATTTTCCCATAAATTTTTAATTCACGAAAATATCGGTTCCTTCGTACAAATGTGTCAAATTCGTACAGCAGCTGTTTCTTCCATGTTATCTTTTCTATTCATCACCATGAACTAATCCCTCATACACTTGACCACTGTAATCTTACTAATGTACACTACTGGACATTACAATTGCTACACCAAGAAGAAATGCAGATGAAAAAAGGGTATTCATTGGAAAAATATATTATACTAGAACCGACATGTGATTACATTTTCACTCAATTTGGGTGCATACATCCTGAGAAATCAGTACAGAGAACGACCACCCTTGGCTGTAATAAAAGCCTTGATACGCCTGGGCATTGAGTCAAACAGAGCTTGGATGGCGTGTACAGGTACAACTGCCAATGCAGCTTCAACATGATACCACAGTTCCTCAAGAGTAGTGACTGGCGTATTATGACGAGCCAGTTGCTCGGCCACCATTGACCAGACGTTTTCAATTGGTGAGAGATCTGGAGAATGTGCTGGCCAGGGCAGCAGTCGATCACTTTATGTATCCAGAAAGGCCCGTACAGGACCTGCAACATGTGGTCGTACATTATCCTGCTGGAATGCAGTGTTTCGCAGGGATCGAATTAAGGGTAGAGCCACAGGTCGTAACACATCTGAAATGTAACGTCCACTGTTCAAAGAGCCGTCAGTGCGAACAAGAGGTGAACGAGACCTGTAACGAATGGCACCCCATACCATCACGCCGGGTGATACGCCAGCATGGCGATGACGAATACACGCTTCCAATGTGCAATGTGCGTTCACCGCGATGTCGCAAAAATGGATGCGACCATCATGATGCTGTAAACAGAACCTGGGTTAGTCCGAAAAAATGACGTTTTGCAATTCGTGCACCCAGGTTCGTCGTTGAATACACCATCGCAAGCGCTCCTGTCTGTGATGCAGCGACAAGGGTAACCGCACCCATGGTCTCCGAGCTGATAGTCCATGCTGCTGACATCGTCGTCGAACTGTTCGTGCAGATGGTTGTTGTCTTGAAAACGTCCCCATGTGTTGACTCAGGGATCGAGACGTGGCTGCACGATCCGTTACATCCATGCGGACAAGATGCCTGTGATTTCGACTGCTAGTGAAACGAGGCCGTTGGGATCCAGCACGGCGTTCCGTATTACCCTCCTGAACCCACCGATTCCATATTCCGCTAACAGTCACTGGATCGACCAACGCGACCAGCAATGTCGCGATATGATGAACTGCAATCGCGATAGGCTACAATCCGACCTTTATAAAAGTCGGAAACGTGATGGTACGCATTTCTACTCCTTACACGAGGCAACACAACAACGTTTCTCCAGGCAATGCCGGTCAACTGCTGTTTGCGTATGAGAAATCGGTTGGAGACGTTCCTCATGTCAGCACGTTGTAGGTGTCACCACAAGCGCCAACTTTGTGTGAATGCTCTACAAAGCTAATCATTTGCATATCACATAAATCTTCTTCCTGTCGGTTAAATTTCGATTCTGTAGCACGTCATCTTCGTGATGTAGCAATTTTAATGGCCAGTAGTGTACTTGCCCTTTTCGCTCCATACGATGGTGTTACCCTGCTTGGCCGTTGACGCCTTTCGTAATATGTTTCCTGAAATTTGTGTCTCCTGCCTGAACGTTACGCCAGAACATCCCGCAGCTGTCCTAATTTTAGTATCCGTCAACCTTTTCTCTCAGCTCAGTAGTGCTGGATGTCTCTAGGCATCCGTGTCATCTGCAGCAGCGACGTCGTAAAGTTCGTGTGTTGTGGAGAGTGGAACTTCTCCGTGGACGTAAGAAGCCACTAGTTTTAAGCTGATTTTGGTGTTCTCAGTTCCTTTACTCATTTTCGTCTACTGAAACCTGGAAAAGAGCACAGATCATTCTGTTTACAAAAAGGATAGGGTAGGATTACAAACGAATATTAAAGAAGTCCGTCTCCTGAAAGATCCTAGAGCGTATCTTAATCTATGATGGCAATCCTGCAAGAAAAGAAACTTCTCTCAAAAAATCAACTCTTTTGAAAAGAAAAGAAAAACTACTTCTGTGAAATAAACCTCACTTCATTCACACACGGTATCTTGCTAATAAATTCATCCCTACCTAAATTTATGACAGGCTTTGGACACTGACAACCATTGTTAAGTATACCCAGAAAAAGAGCACACGGTATTCCATCACCGATATGAGATTCACTCAGAGCATGAGTCGTACTTTCTACTTGGTGCAGAATGTGCACCATAATCGAAAGAAGCAGTGGGTGTACCCCAACGAAGCGTAGTTGGACCACAAATGTTCTCTTTACACAAAAAAGGATTTATGGGTTTGTTCACTGACGATAGTGTCGGCAAAGAAGCAGTGAGACATTCAGGAAAAATTTGGACAGACTTTCCGTTCGGTGGGTAAACTGAAGAAAGTTTCCATAATGTCAGTATTAGGGAAGGCTGATGGAAGACAGGAAATGGTTTGGAATTCTATGAATTTGCCGCACATCAATATAGAAAGTCGCACACAAGAAACTAAAGCGAGAAGTTGTATCCTCCAGTTATTAATATTCTCATACTGTAGCCCTGAGAGCAGACATCGAACGTATTCAGAGAAGCGTAATTGCAAAGGGTGGGTGTAGCTCGTACGAAGGAGGAACAGATATGCTGAGAAAACTTAAACGAGACTCGTTGGCAGAAAGGTGACTCAGTTCTCGTGAAATGCTGTTGGGTAAATGAACATAACAAGGATGGGAGGAAGACTTTGGATATTCTGATGCCCCCTACGTTTACCTTGCAAAGGAATCATGAGAATGTGAGAGACTAGACACATAGATACGTATACACAATCGAAATAGGTAGCTTATTTTTCTTACTTTTACCTATCGTGGCTTTTTTTACAGTGTGTCTCATTTTATATTGTAACTCATAGCGAAACTCTGTACAATGTAGAGTGTAAAGTGATCTGTGAGTCCACGGTCCAACCCGAATGCTGTGGCACGTAGACTTGTAGCAGTTTTAAGTTTTTCATATGTTTTCTGGCATTGTAAATAATTCACGTTTACTATGTTGGGACAAAGTTGAATGAGCACAGGTAGTAAATAACACCCTTGACTCTGTGTTTAAGTTTATCTGTTGTTTCTTGCTCACCTGTCAGTTATGTAGCGCTCGGGCATTCTTATTTGAGGCACAATGGCGAGCAGTTGAGTTTTTATAGAAAGAGATTTGATATTTGTGAATCTGAGAGAAATTGTCTGGAATACTTTATTATGGAGATGAAAACTTGTTTGTACACTTATGTTATTGATTCTATTGATGGAGGATGTTTTTTCGAGAAATTTTCCTAGGTAACCAAAGCAAGAGCAAGAACGAAATGTTTGTTTGTCAGAACGATTAACTGAACGAAATCTTTGTCCCTCAGATAACTAACAACATTCATGATTAGTGTTCATTTGAGCCTTTCCTTTTCATTATGTAACAAATAACGCAAATGGTTGGAATGTCTGTAATTTTTCTGCTGACAGAACTTCGTAGTTGTTAGTGTCTTCTTATGTTGTACAGGACTTTTTGACAATAATCGGAGTTTAATTTTTCGAGAAGGTTTTTCTTTAAAGCAAAACCTCCCTCCAACATTCTTAGTCAAGTTTTGAATATTTTATCGTGTGTACGTTGCACCTTACGCCATACAAAGCCACATATCATTTCTGACAAGCACAAAGTAAATTTAATACTGAGTAGTTTATTTTTTCTTTAGCTGCTGAAACTGTTGATTTCTATTTGTTCTCAAGAAATAAATCCCAGAATGACAGTGCGATGAAACTTTTTAGGTAATACATATTCGTTTATATGTGTTTCATCTGTTTTTTCTTTTCACTGAATTTGATCCGTAGAAGGACGAGGTCAACGCACTGATAAAATAATGCAGTGATAATGTCCTTGGCGTCACTGACAAACTGATCTCTTTCTGCGTAGGGATAGGGTTCCTTCGTGATCTGTTTTCTCTGTACAATTTATTTCAATTCTCTGCAGTTCTTCGTGTTTTAACTGAGCCGCAAAATGTTCTTTTTTGCAGGTTTTCAACTTATTGACAGATCGGATTACTGCATTATCAGTTCCCATGGTGACAGATGTAGATGAAGCTTGAAGAGTTGTCTTTGTGGCATCATTTCCCTGAGGAGGGGCAGGCTACCTCTTCTAGTGAAGCCGCTGGCGGATGGAGATCTGGTGTGATGAACGACCTTCGCTAAAGATATTGTAGTACAGTTGTCGCGGCATTTCAGTAGGAAGCCAAAGGAGGTCAGAAGGCGGTCTTTCTTGTTTTTCTAAGCTTGTCTTGCCTATTCACTTTGCTACACATGTTCTCCATTGTATAAACGCTAGATGAGTGTGGGTTACAATCGTTTGGTCTTTGGAAATGTCTCTCTATATACGCACTGCAGCAGGAACAATTTCGGGTTTCGCCACTCACCATCTCCAGAGTCCCATTAGGGCTGACGTGACAGTGATGTTGGACGCTACCCATCTTACTTTCAGACACAGAGTGAAATGTCAAGGTCACCTTCCTTTCGAAACGCTGCAGGCAGAAGAACGAGATCAGCCGATGGGCGGTGCGTGTGTGTGAGGTCGCGAGGCGTGGCAGATGCGGCGAACCAGATCCCTCTGGGCGGGTGTTGCGTCACCACCGGCTAGTCTGCCACTCAGCTATATCCAGGGGGAGCAGGTGGGGGCTCTGCCCTGCTCTGTCACTATAAAGAGGCTTCCAGCCGGTGCTGGAGCCAGTCGTCCATCAGTCGTCTCCACAAGCCGACATGGCTCTTCAGGTGAGGCAGCAGCGAGATGTGGACGTATCAGTAGGCAGTTACAGCAGTCTGTTGACCAAAAGGTGGTATCTGAGAGCTATAGTAAAAGGGTGGGGAATGAAACACATCTTGGCTTTTCAAGTAAACCATCAGAACATCCAACCTAAGCTTTTTAACGTAATTCCTGGAAGCGTAAGTCTGGATTGTCAGATGGGGATTTGAATCTAGTCCAATTCTCACCAATGCATAAACTCTTCAGCTCTGCAATGTAAGAAACTGTGGCATTATATAATAACGAAACTGTCACCAGACAGGAAAAGAGAAAAACGTCTTTCGGACAGTCAATAAATGTTAGTAACGTTACGCGTGATATGTCTCAAAAGGAAACCTCACTTGAAAATGTGAAATATACGTTGACATACGACTGAATTAATCATAAGCTGCATGTTAAGCTGGCTCAATTGTTTCAATATATTACATATTCATAGGTTCGGGATTTGATCTCAATAGGTCTTACCATGTTTATGTCAGTTATCGCTTCTCTTACTTCTGCCAATAGTCTGATAACGAGAAAATCCCAAGCGGCACCATTGTTTGTAGCTCACGTTAAACTTAGCGCTGGCAGGGTTCTTGCTTTTGCAGCTTTTACCCTCCAACGTCATCTTTTTTGTTAAATACCCGGGAACGCGTCCAGCTGGCCTGTGTGACAAATGAGTATAGCTAGGAGATCGAGGGAAAGACAAGCGAAGGTGATTCTAAAGAATGGACAGACGACTTGTAGAAGGCTATTGCTTGCGGAAGAAACATCAGGCTTCAAATCCAAATTTCTAGTTTCACATATCTTGAATGTCTAACAAAGTGTGTTAATGATCTAATTTTTAGTTAATCTCGTTCGAAATTTGGAAAATCAGTTGCATAAATAGAGAACAATTGAACAATTTAGAAAATATCGAAATCAAACTCAAGGCTTGGCATCGCAAAGCTGAAATTGTTCTTTTTTCATTTTTACTCATGACAAAGGATGCCTATGATCTGCTATGACTCAGATAAACGTGAAATAGTATCGTTGTCCTCTTAGCTGTGAGTCCGCAGCTCGTAGTCTTGCGGTCGCTTTCTCGCTTCCGAACACGGGGTCTCGGGTTCAATTCCCAGCGGCATGAGGGATTTTCACTTGCCTCGAGATGACTGGGTGTTTGTGTTTTCGTCATCATTTCATCATCATTCATGAAAGTGGCAAGATTATACTGAGCAAAAGTCGGGAATTTGTATGGGCGCCGATAAGCGCGCAGTTGAGCGCCCCACAAACCAATTATCATCATCATCATCTCAGCTTTGAGTAGATGGATGTTGTCGTTGTGGGCCAGATGCAACAGATCACTTTATGAGAATCTTTCTTACATTGAATGCTACCATCATAGTCCTTCATTAATCCGAACTGAAAGTTGTATTGTAAAAACATGTAAAGCAGTATAACATTCTAGGTTTCGTCAACGACATACCGATGGAAAGTGTTAGTATTATGGTAAACACTGACTTTTCTCTTTCTTTCATCTCGTTTCATGACTGTGGATGGAAGACGTCGAGTCTTTCGTTTCTTTTTTTAATTCATCAGTTGTTGGACTGGTTAGAACCGATTAGCCGTCTCTTCCTTTCTTCTGCAATTTGTTTAGTTTGGCATATGAAGTATATTACTCAGTAAATATACCAAAATATTCAAGTATGGTGTTCACTGTGTTACAACACTGTGATCCTGGAGTTTATCATATTTACTTCTCATTTGTACGTGCTCGCTAATCATCTCCAGTAATGATTCATTTAATGCTTTATCTGTCAATTGTGGCATCTTTGTGTACCACCACATCTTATAAACTTCGTTCCTCCACATCCTATTTTTGCGGCTACCTTCTTTCTCGACAACACAATTAAAAGTTTCAGACGTCCTCTTTACTTCATTATACGAATGTGATGACTCCCCACAACACAAGAACGTATATTTACTACCACAGACCTGTGCACATGAAAACTTGCTGCAGACTCTCTGTTTCAATTTCTCCCTTGTTATGTGCGTCCCTCTCTTCTTCTCTGTCTGTCTGTCTGTCTCTCTCTCTCTCTCTCTCTCTCTCTCTCTCTCTCGCTCTCTCTCTTTCTCTCTCAATACCCACCTGAGTCGAATGTCACTGCTAGAGCTTCAGTTCAAGGGCCACAGTCCGCTCCCTTATCAGACACGTGAAACAAGCTGTGACCACCTATATTCTCCATGCAGTGCCGTGTGATTTCAAATTATAAATCTGAAGAACGAATGTAACCGTACCTAACTAGAACTAACTGACGTACACATTGTACCCTGCTCACTTACTCTCAGCACAGTACTGGCGTTCAAGGAAATTGAAATCCTCTTCTTCCACCATTGAAAGATTTTTGGCGATGTGAATGTGATATTCTGATGCCTGATTACACTAGATTTTACGTCCTTTTATAACTCTAGAACAGGATTGCTGCATTAAAAGCTATGCGAAAGTATATTGATGTAATGTATACCATGAGATCTTACTGAGTCAAACCGGTAAGAGATTCAACACTTGTGATGATGTCCTTCGTTGTCTTAACCACAAAAGGGATTGTCAGGTGACAGTGGGAAGCTATAAATGTAAAAACTGTTGTATCGGTTCTTCATACTAGTGTTAACCACAATATGCCATCTGTATCGCCATTGTTCCCGGTTTTTTTGCTTCAAGTACTTCAGGTAATTTCCAGAAGATCCCTTCGTCAATGCTGGAGCCGACCCCTAACCAACTTTTAAACATAACAAGCTCTTGCACTTCCAGACGGCCAAAGTGGCCGTGCTGTTCTAGGCGCTACAGTCACAGGTTCGAATCCTGCCTCGGGCATGATTTGTGTGATGTCCTTAGGTTAGTTAGGTTTAGGTAGTTCTACGTTCTAGGCGATTGATGACCTCAGAAGTTAAGTCACATAGTGATCAGAGCCATTTGAACCATTTGAACCAATCTTGCACTTCCCCTTTCAATTCACATCAGGGAAATTTCCTGAATTTCAAGCTCCAGTGACGTTTTTCTGTCTACTTCATTAGCAGGAAGTTCTTGCAAATTTCTTTAAATTTTTTTTTCTATGTTTATGATATTCTCAGAACCTGAGACTGAATAGGAGCTTCGGTAGCCATGCAGGCAACATTAACCGTATTTCCGATCTGTATAGCATTTATTCTGGAGTAAAAGTTGAATATCAAAATTCTGGAAACATAATGAAGGAGCTTTACCGGTGTGTCATCGGATATATGTGAAAAGGTGAGAATGTGATTATACGTACATTTCAGTCAAATCAGGTTAAAGGTGTTGTAAATAATGTCTAGAAGTAGATTATTCTGTTTGTGCTCATACTTATGTTCACTTCGTAATGTTCCGAGCAAGTTGGCCGTAGAAGTCACAAACTACTTTTAACAGTGTTGCTTCTAACAACATGCTGTCTGCAGAAACGAACTTCAGCAGTGATAATGGGGATTTTTGAGGCATAAATTCTAGGAAATGGAGGTCGTTGTTCACTTGAGTGAGTACCAAAGTCAACATAAATGTCTACATGTTAATCTGCCCTTTTCACACTAAGAATAACAGATATGTTCTTTTATCCCAAAGAAAGAAAATCTAGGTCGAACATATGTCATGCAGGTCGTTGATCGCTTGTACTGTACTCCTCGGCATAGTGGAATTGTGTTTACAGATGGTACACGGTGCCCTGTCTGTGGTGTTGCAGGTACTGTTGTGCGCATGCGCGCTGCTGGGCGCGGCCAGTGCGGGCTACCTGGGCTCTCCCGCCGTCTCCTACTCGGCGGCTCCCGCCCTGCGAGGCGGCCTTCCTTACAACGCCGGACTCGGACTCACAGGTAGTTTGTACAGCAGTCTCTCAAAGGAGGGACGACGTCTGATTTACACGCCGGAATGGCTAAGACGTCTTTGTTCTTGGGGTCCTTCTACCCACAAGAGACTTGGGTTTCCTTTCAGATTCCATATCTTTAGTGCCACACAAAAATTCGTCAAAATTCACTACAATATTTCATAATTAGTTATCGTCATAGTTCCATTCCCAAATTACGTGAGCAGATTTACCCATAATAAGCAGTAATTGGTTTATTTTAGAATTGTCAGTGTATTACTTTAACACATACACACTTTATCCACTGTTGCAAATATGTGTCTATAATTTTATTTATACTTTCTGTTCCACAGTACAAATTTTGCTGCATGCTATTTGTAGCAATTCTTATAAAAGTGTTCCTGTAATATCTTTTCCAGTTACAAGAGGTTTCGAATCATGGTTTTCCTTTTCGTGTGGTGAAAACACAATACAGTAAAGAAGCAGATCATGAAATACTTCCCCAAAATGTGGTAAACGTAATGAACAATTGCGTTTCAGTGAACTTTTAGATGGATGGCAACTTACAATTGTTCTTTAAATGAAATTAGTCAATTGCATCTGTTAGACGTATTATCTTTCTCTGTAGAGCATCGTTATATCCAATCCTGGTAACTTGTGCAATGTCTTAAACTGAAGATGGGCATAGCTTTTACATACTATATAAACCCTAATGCAAGCAACTATTTGCTAGCACCTTCGATAGGAACTGCGTGAGAGAATACAGTAGACGCCCTTATTAACTCATTGCTTTCCTAGGAGGCCTGGCCGGAGGTGCCGCTGCTTCCGCTGCCGCCGCCGCCGCCGCTGCTGCAGCAGCTAGGGCCAGACTGTCTGGTGCTGGCATCGGTGGCTATGCTCCTGGCTACACTGGCGCACTTGGAGGTGCCTACCCTGGTGTTGGTGGCGCCTACTCTCGCCTCGCCACTGGCTACTCTGGTGTCGCACCTGGCTACACTGGCGCTCTAGGAGGTGCGTACCCTGGTGTTGGTATTGGTGGTGCCTACTCTCGTCTCGCTCCTGGCTACGCTGGGCTGGGCGCTGCACGTTACGCCGGTGGTCTGGGCCGACTGGCCGGTGGGCTGCCCGCCGAGCTGGCTGACCCGTACTACGACCCCAACCCGCAGTACAGCTTCAGCTACAGCGTCAGCGACGCCCTGACCGGCGACGCCAAGCAGCAGCAGGAGAGCCGCAGCGGCGACGTGGTGGAGGGCAGCTACAGCCTGGTCGAGCCCGACGGCAGCGTCCGCACCGTGCAGTACACGGCCGCCCCTGGTGCAGGTTTTAATGCTGTCGTCTCCAAGGATGGTGTCCCAACTGGGCCTGCCCCTCTGGGAGCTGCTGTCGTTCCTGCCGCTGCCGCTGCTCGAAACATCCTTCCAGGTTTGAAACAGTATTTGACCCATTAGTGATTACAAATCCAATTTTTTCTGTAACAATTCAGCTACTTGATTCTGGTTTCTGTTTCCACCTTTTATTGTGTTCACTAAGTACACAGAAGTCGACAGAGACTTTGTATCAGTTTGAAAGTAATGATAACACATACATAGATAGCGGAAGGCTATATACACTACTGGCCATCAAAATTACTACACCACGAAGATGACGTGCTACAGACGCAAAATTTAACCGACAGGAAGAAGATGCTGTGATATGCAAATGATTAACATTCACACAAGGATGGCGACACCTACAACGTGCTGACATGAGGAAAGTTTCCAACCGATTTCTCATACACAAACAGTAGTTGATCGGCGTTGCCTGGTGAAACGTTGTGATGCCTCATGTAAGGAGCAGAAATGCGTACCATAACGTTTCCAACTATGACAAAGGTCGGATTGTAGCCTATCACGACTGCGGTTTATCGTATCACGACATTGGTGCTCGCGTTGGTCGAGATCCAATGACTGTTAGCAGAATATGAAATTGGTGGGTTCGGGAGGGTAATATTGAATGCCGTGCTGGATCCCAAGGGGCTCGTATCACTAGCAGTCGAGATGATACGCATCTTTTTCGCATTGCTGTAACGGATCGTGCAGCCATGTCTCGATCCCTGAGACAACACATGGGGACGTTTGCAAGACAACAACCATCGGCACGAACAGTTCGACGACGTTTGCAGCAGCATGGACTATCAGCTCGGAGACCATGGCTGCGGTTACCCTTGGCGCTGCGTCACAGACAGGAGCGCCTGCCATGGTGTACTCAACGACGAACTTGGATGCATGAATGACAAAACGTCATTTTTTCGGATGAATCCAGGTTCTGTTTACAGCATCATGATGGTCGCATCCGTGTTTGGCGACATCGCGGTGAACGCACATTGGAAGCGTGTATTCGTCATCGCCATACTGGCGTATCACCCGCCGTGATGGTATGGGCTGGCATTGGTTACACGTCTCAGTCACCTCTTGTTCGCACTGACGGCACTCTGGACGTTACATTTCAGATGTGTTACCAACCGTGGCTGTACCTTTCATTCGATCCCTGCGAAACCCTACATTTCAGCAGGGTAATGCACGACCGCATGTTGCAGGTCCTGTACGGGCCTTTCTGGATACAGAAAATATTCGACTGCTGCCCTGTCCAGCACGTTCTCCAGATTTCTCACCATTTGAAAACGTCTGGTCAATGGTGGCCGAGCAACTGGCTCGTCACAATACGCCAGTCACTACTCTTGATGAACTGTGGTATCATGTTGAAGCTGCATGGGCAGCTGTACCTGTACACGCCATCCAAGC